>NC_140085.1:74837036-75340129 GCF_964237585.1 Gallinula chloropus
AGAATGCCTGCTGGTTTATCCTAAGACAAAGAACTAACCGCTGTTTGGCTTTTCAGGTGGTTCAAATGAGATAAAAACCCCACACAGGTGAAATGAAAAATTGTCTGCTCTTCAGAAAAAATAAATCTCAGGGCAATCTGAAAATCAAAGCGACACTCTCTTCCTTTTACCCAAGTTCACTGTGGAAACTGCCTGATGCTTCTCTTTCATGGGCTCCAAATCTGGATAAGAGAGAAATTCATTAGAGTCAGGTCTTTAGCTATGGATAAAAAGGACGTTCTTACCTGCAACCGTTTGGTAGCTTGGCCCAAAGACCGCTCTACGGCTTTAATGCCATTTTCCAACCTCAGACTCTGCTGGCCCTGAATATCAATTTCACCCTTCACTTTCTCGATCTTCTCCTTGACCTCTTCCTCATTCACTTGGGACTCCTGAACTTCCCGCTGCAGCTTCTCCGCTTCGAGGCCGCTCTCCATGTTGTGGATCTGAGACATGTAGTCCTTCAGCTTGCCCTCGCACTCCAGGATCCTCTGCCTCATCTCCTGCAGCTGCTCCTTGAGCTGCTTTTCGTTCTCCTGCTCGATCTGCAGCTCGTTTTCCCAGAACTCTTCCTCCTCGATCTCCACCTCGTTCCGTTTGATCTTCTGCTCCAGCTTGAGGATTTCCTCCTCCAGGCTGGAGCTGTACTTTTGTTCCCAGTAGCGGATCTCGGCTTCGTTGGACTCCAGCTGTTTCTCGATGCACTGCAGCTTCTCCGTCTGGAGGTGGATCAACTTCTTCAGCTCGTCCGCCGTCGTCTTACAGTTGTTGAGCACTTTCTGCTTGAACTCGGATTCCTTGCTTTTCCCAAAGATGTCCATCAACCCTTTGGCCCCTCCGGTGAAGGTGAGGGATTTCCTCTTCGGCTCCCTCCTCTTCATGGACTTGTCGGCGGGAGGCCTGAGCTTGGCCAGGGGGGGTAAGCTTTGCCGGTACAGAGTCCTCTCCGGGATGCGCGCCACGCTGTCCGACGTCGGCCTCTCGCTCAGAGAGGGCCCGGTGCGGCGCAGGATCAGCTGCACGTCGCTCGCGTACTGGCCCCACTTGTTGAGCGACACGATGGGGTTCTCGTGCGGCGCCAGGTGCCTCTCCGTGTCCCGCCATTTCTCGATCAGCGTGTAGCGGCCGGTGCGCCCTGCGGAGGCAAGCACAGCCGTCAGCGGGGCGGGCCGCCAGGGGGCGCCGCCGGGCAGCGAGAGCGCCGGGCTGGCCCGGCCCGGCGCCTCCCCACCACTGCCCCCGCCCGGGGCTCCCTCCCGGTACGAAGCCACCGAGGACCCTGAACGGGGACCTGGAGAAGACAGCCCCGCGCCCTTCACACCGCCCGCTAGCGCCTGGCCGGGGCGCAGTCCGGCGCCTCCCGGCCCCCCAGCGCGGGTCGCGCCCGGCGCTGGGGAGGGCAGGGCGGGCGCGGGGCCACCGCAGCACCGCCTCACGCCGGCCGTCGCCACACACCTCGACAGCCCAGGGCCCGACTTGGCCACGGGCGGCTGGGCTTGGGGGTCCTCCCACTGACTCATCATCAGTAACCTCGGCTGGCAAGCGCGCCCCTGGGGTGCGCAGCCCTCGGGAGGGGGCTCAGGCCCTTCGGGACCTGCCGGGCAGCCTTTCTGAGCTCTGCTCTCCCAGCGCCGTGCAGCCCACGCAACACGGTGTGCTTGGAGGGCAGGCAAGGGGCAGTGCAACTCACATCCACAGCTTCCTTCGTACAGCTGAGTCTAAGGGTCCTTCTCCTCTATCCCCCCCCCTTACGGGATGCTTCGAGGGCTACAAAAACACCGCTTTGGAGGTTTTCCACTATGTTACTTGTTTCTGAACGCCCTCACATACAGCGTTCTCCAAACGCAAGGGGGAGTTTCCCTCCTCGCGAAGGTGGCTTCGCTTAAAAGCCACAAGGCTGTTTGCAGAGAGATGTGAGAGGTCAATTGCTTTTAAAGCATCAGATCCTGATGAAGTTCTGAACACCCCCGCAATCGCTGTTAACCTGGAAAACATCACGAGCCGTTTCAATGCATTACACAGATCCATTCCCACCAGAGATCATCATTCAAGTGAGGATTTATTTCAGTGTGTAAATTCCTCAAATACCTGTCATGTAGGCAGTGAGGGAATAAACGTAGTTATCAGTGGTAACCCACTGGATGCATTTTCTTCCCTTAGAGCATGCACCCGACCACTGCCCTTTTCCCAGAAGACTAAAAACACTCTTGTCTCAGACTGGAGATCTGCCTCCAGCCTCCAACCACAACACTCACACGGACTCCCCCACCTCAAATCTGTAGGAGACAAACTCCACTGTGATGATTAACACACTACATGGCTCCCTAAAACCTGGTATCATCAGACCAGCCTTATAAAAGAGCTCCCCGGGATATAGCCACTGTGTTGGAAATGGCTCCTCTGATCTCACTTTCTCACAGTTAGCACATGATGCAAAGACGGGCCACAACAAAATCAGCTGTAGAAGCACTGCGTAGAAAACAGGCTGCTTTGGCTGGCCAGCAGTAAGTATCTGGCCAAATCAGAAACCAAAATGTCTGTGTTCACTTCCAAGTTGGGACTGAGAGCTCCAAGAGTACAGGGAGATTTGACTGACAGAAGTCAGCAAAACAAGTCCAGCAGCATGGGAACAGCAATCCAACCCCCGTAATGCCTTATAAATAAATGACTTGAGGTAAGAACTGGAGAAAAATAGTAATCCATCGGCATACCAACATGCTTGGCCAATGCTCTCAGAGATAGATTTAAAATTTATTGTAATAAAGGACTTCAAAACCAAGTTTACTACACCAAGAAACAAAGAGAATTTTGCCAGCCCACAATATAGTTCATTGATCCATGAAGATTTATAGTCTGGAGCAGGCAATAGGGTTATTGTAGGAAAAAAATAAACCTAGTGCTGTTTGCCATAGCATGCTAACAATCAAATCCCAGAGAAGAAAACTCAAGTAAAAACATACCACAGTACCCAGGACAAAGGTTGCATTTTACCACACTATTTTGCTAATCTTAAAAGCTTTCAGCTTTCAGCTTATAATCATGGTAATGCTGCTAATGCTCTTGTTGTGTCAGAAACAGCCAAGTTCAAAGCAAGTCTCGAAACTGTAAACAGGAGTTTCACTCAGGGAGTGATCAGCATGCAACTTGTGTTCCCTTCCCTATTAAATGCACTACTTAAAAGAAAGGTAAGAAGGTATAAAAAAGGACACACACACGACACAGACAAAGCTAACAATCTCAACCAGAAGTGAATTAAGGAATTGAGCCACTTGCCAAGAACTATTTCCATCTTAGCTTGGGGTCCAGATCAACATCAAATAATGAACTCAGCACTCCAGAGCCACAACAAAGAAAACGTTTTGTAGAAGTAATACTACTTCATACAGTTCAACAGCCACACCTGGAGTCCAGCACTGGCCTAAGCAAAGCTGGCCTCATCAGAGATCATTACCCAGGTTAAGTGTGTTCTGCTGACCTATGACGCAGATTGACAACGCCCGGACAACCACAACTGTGGTGTTTGCTTGCATCATTAGCAGGGATTAATTCACAAATGAAAGGCCCTGTGAGTTAATTCAAAACTAGCAACAGCACATTGTGGAACACGGGCAATCCTTGTAACCAACTGCTGGTTCTGATGTGCTGCTGCTGACAGGAAAGCAGGTTGCTGGGACTGTTGACAAAGACCAGTTCAGCGCCTACATGCTGCTGCTTATCTCGCAGGCTGCCTGCAGGCTGAGACAGCTTGTGCTTACATGGCACATGGCAGAACCCAGAACCCAGTCCTACTGCACTCACAGCAGGACCTCTCATGTCCAGATTTAGTTATTATGGTATCATGTAACATGCCCCATGCCAGCAGTGTGTGGCACTCACTAAGCCATACCGTGTTGTTCCCAACTGCGCATTAAACATGCTGAACCTCGTGCAGATTTATGACTTACTTCCAGGTAAAGTTAGGTGAGAAGTTGAGTAGGCACTTCAAGGACCTGCCAAGGCACAGCTGTAGTTGTTCTACTTATGGTCACAATGCACACACGTGCCTTGCTAGTGGGTCCCTTACCAACTTCCAAAACCTATTTTTTTAAGAACACATTAGACCAATTTTTTGCTTGTTCTTCTTTTTTAATGTTCTACACCAAAGCCTTGTACCACTCAGAATGGTAGAGAAAACAACCCAGATGGCTCCAAACAAGACCCAGCGGTGCGGTGCTCTCTGGTTCCCTCTTCGGAAAATGGCAATTCAGGGGCTGGAGAGAAGCACAGAGCCTCTGCACCCCATTCACTGGCCAGCTACTTCTTAATAATACTCTGTGCTAACCCACTGACCATGCAGTGGTCCCCCACATGGACAATATCATCTCAAAACAATCATCGGGAATCAGTACCCGGTTTGCAAGGCAGTGAATGACAAAGTACTAACAGAGGAAGGTATACCTTTACATATGTGAAGCACACTACATCTGCACAAAGGGCCTGAGTTAACAAGTTAAACCCGGAGCTACCCAGGCATGCAAACTTATCACAGGTTCTACTAATGCAGGAACATCTTCCAAACAATCCTTCAGTTTAAAAATGAGATCAAAAAAAGGAAATATATGGACTCCAGAATGCTGATGCTTTGCTGTTGTGTAACTAGCTGTCATGAGTGATTCAAACCCAGGTCTAATACCACCAGTTATCGCTCCATCAGTGAGACATTAAAGAGCAGCCAGCATTCTGGATCAGCCACGGCTCTGCTGTACAGCCTGACAGTGTGCTCTGGACCTGAGTGCCTGCATCATGTGCTCAACCACTGCAGACTTAGCTTGGGATTGATGTGATTTGGTATTTTAAACACAGATTCCATTACAGTCAATGGTGATTAAACTAATGAAATAGGGGAACAAGGTAATTGAACATTTTTTTTAGGCTCTCAAGAGGTGGACTTTTAAATTACACTCCATGAAGGTAGTAGGACCCATGTAACTATTATTAACTTTAGGCTTCTCAACAGAGCCAGCCACACTAAAAAGGAAGCTGCACTAGTCTTGACATCTTGCTCTTGAGCTAAATCCGAATTAGCACCCCGAACTCACAGCAGGGCATAGTGAGAACATCCACGCTGTCGGCTGCCTGCACGTGACAAGCTTTACCCCCTTTCCATGGAGGCAAAGCCAGCTATGCCAACTTTGCTCAAGGCAAACCCAGACTGCCCAGAGCTCTGGGGGCACTGAGAAACGCACCTCCTCCCCAGCCTGGGCACAGCTTTCTGACCCAGCGGGTTCCCCAGAGAGAGCCCCCCAGCCCCAGTGCAGCAATATAAAGAAACATAAATAAATAAATAATTGTAAACAGGTGGAATCTTGTAACAACTTTTAACATGTGGAATGCGTGGGAGAAAATGCTCTGTCTTACCAAAGGGGCAACAGCATTCACTCCTGATTCTTTAACAGCATCCATAGAAAATTAATTGCTGGCAATTTTAATAAACCCACCATGATCTGAATTCAGTATCCTTGAAATATGAAGCTGACATTTCGTTCATTATGTGATACTTCAGTTAACATCCACAGCAATTAAATACCATTCTGGCTACCTGAGAGCTCATCAAATACCCATGAAAGATTAAGAATTAAAAAAAAAAACCAAACCAAAAAACTCTTTAAATTAGAGATTTTGAGTTAAAGTAGAGTTTGCATTACTTTGCACACACGTGTATGCATACCACAGAAGACGAGGAACACTAGAGTAGGGGTCCAGCCCTAGGAAAACATGCCCGCAGAGATCCACAGGCTCAAGTCTAATGGCAGTGAGGGCCGTCTGCTTAATTTACTCTCCACGGCTGCGCTCACAGTGCGATAACCTGTCTTTATCAGGACTGAACTCTTCATTAATTATCTTTCAGCTCCAAAAAAAGGGCTAAACAAGAGTTTATCGTGATCTGACAGAACACAGCACTTAGAGTCATTCCATCCTTTTAACTGCACTTTGCCTAAGCACCCCCAGGAACCGTGCTTATTTTAGACCCATTTCCTAAATAGGTAAAAAAGATGCAGAGGAGCAGTTTGGCAGAGGTCAAACAGCAAGACGTGGCAACAGATAAAAGCAGCCCAGGTCTCAGCTGCACATGCCACTGTCCCACTAGACATGCCGCATCCTTCCAGGTGGCAAGAAATCATCCCAGTCAACTATTGTGCTGCCTTTCAGCAAGGGTACAGGCACTGAGTTTCTGAACACCATGGGATCATCAGAGCATGCAGTTCTCTCCTACTTATTATCCCTCTTAATGTTGCTATTCGAAGCAGCAGAATGAAACTTGCGGGTGTTTAAAGTTTTAAGTGATTCTTAGCAATAAACTGATTTAATTCAATGTTTAAAAGCTTCAGTTCGCACACAACAAATATCGTTCCCTTTTTCTAATACTCTTTGGACTCAGCGCTGTGATTCCATTCAACCTGAGACTCTTTTCTCTCTGTCTCTCTTGAAGTGTCTGACAGCCAGCTCTGGCACTTGCTTTAGCTGAAACTATTTGGAGGGAAGGGATGGACATAAGAAGAGACAACGACGCAGCGTTGTGATTTTTCCAGATGCAATTCTGGCTGAGCCTTACAACGCTGTGACGCACGTTTGAACCAGCACGAACAGATCTGTGCTTTATTTTCACAAACACACCCCATTTATCTTTGAGGAAAAATACTCAATTGCAACAACAACAAAAAAAAAAATTGACAGCTGCATTTGTTTAATTTTAAGAAGAGACAGCTGTACTTCTTGTTCACTGAAGTGTTGCTCATGTTGTCCTGATGTTTTGCTACGGCCAGAAAGCCTCAATTTGCAGCGCTGCTTGAAGCAAGCCTGCTGTCTTAACTATCTGCTGCAAAAAACTGTGGGGAGGGCAGGAAAGAAAAGTGGTAAGAAATTCAAGCTTTGCTTCTCTAGGCTAAAGTATTCTCTTTCTAGGAAACAAACATCATTCTGGGTACAGAAGCCACACTCGAGTTTTCAGGGGGGTGGTGGGCCAGGGTGGTGGATCACAACAAATGCGGTAAAAATCCTCACAGAGCCTGGAACTAGGAGATGGAAGACTTCTGAAGAAGTGTGACTCTGCTATTCATCACCATAATCCTTTGGAAGATTTTTATTTTTAGATTTGAACAGTAAAAAGCCAATTAAAAAAACCCAACAAAACAGAACCCAACCCACCCCGCAAACTTCTGCAATTAAGCTACATCTGCCCAAGCCGTCAGCCAACACGATCAGCTCGCTTTCTTTTAAGGAATCCCATCTGGTTTTTCCCTCAGTATTACAATGATTTCTTTGGGAGGAGCCACTACGCTTGCTCACAGCGAAACAGATCCCTGACGAGATTCACCAGTCATGTCACCATCTCAATAACCTCTTTTTACTTGTTTTTCAGTTGCCCAAATTAAGAAGGGGAATCGTAATGAGCAAGCAACGTTTATATGAAGTCATTCTGGCATGATTTCCACAGAATGCATGGAAAAGCTAGTGGAAACAGAAAACCAGGCAGAATTTGCTGTCATATACACGTTTTTAAAATAGACAATGACGGGTGTGATAAAATCTAGCTCATCCATCCTGGAAAAAAATATGTCTACAATCCAGACTCATGGTTCCTCATTTAAACCGTGCACTGTCAATTGTTTTTATATTTTGGTGAGGGCTTAGTTTCTCCAGATGAAATGATCACTTATTCGTATTCAAAGGCCAAATTGTCCTTTTTGTAATTTGCAAGCAGCTCAAAATTAAAAAAAAAAAAGAAGAAATAAAGCAGCCCTGGATAAGACTTGTAAAAGGTAATATTAAGTGTTCTTCAGCATCCCAGTGGGAGGTGATTTCACTCTCTGGAAACTTGTCACTGGATAGTTTTATGTCTATCTTCAACAGAATTCCAGCTATTCTCTCTCCAGCTAAGACATTTCTAATTCCTCCCAAGTTAGAAACACAATCAATTACAGTATGTAAAATTCTATCCAACTGATACTATCTCTCATTCATTAAAATACACACATGTATTTTTAAAATACACTTTTCTGGGATCAGCAAAGGAGAAAACTCTCCCTTCTGTTGTAAAGAATGAGGTTTATTTGAGGTTTAAGTCAAACCCTTTCACTTTGAGCCAAATGGAAATTAAAAAAAAAAAATTGTACAGAAACTTGGAGTTGAATAATTTTTATTCCTCAGTGACAGGCAACAGGGGAAGGAGATTGTAATGTGAGAACAGGTAAGACAAATGTTATCCATCTGGGGTACAGTCTCAAAGGAAGAGAGGCGAACAGGCCTCTCTGCTGGAAAAATAACAGTTGCAGGTCTTGATTTGTAAGGAATGGGGCACGGAGCATTAAGCCAGGCAAGTTAAGGACAGAACTCCGCTGCCAAAGGATTAGACTGCACTGTGGGTATGGGACAGAACCTCCTACAACGGCACACAGCCCAACATGATTTCCTGGTTTTGCTTGGCTACAACTGCCTTAGAACTTAAGTCCCTGTCTTTACGTTTAGGGAAGGGGAGAGGGAGAAAATACCCAAAAAAGAATACTTTTGTATCCTGAAGAAAGTTACTACTGAATTTCCAGGACCTGTGAGGAGACCTGGGAAGTAAATAGATGGAAACCTCTTTGTTGTTCTTATCACAGCTGGAGATCAGGAGCCATAGCCCTGCATTTCATCAACTGACAGGAAAAGACAGAAGAAATTTCATTTAAACCAAAGGAAAAAAACCCCTCTTAACTGTGAGGGTGACTGAACACCAGAATGAGTGATCCAGAGAGGTGGAGGAGTCTCCAAGCCTTGGCCATATTCAAAATCCAACTGCACGTGGTCCTGAGCAACCTTCTCCAGCTGTCACTGCTTTGGGCAGTGCAGTTGGACTAGGTGATGTTCAGAGGTGCCTTCCAACCACCGTCCATTCTACAGCAATTTTTATTTGACTGTTTTTGAAATACATCATAAACCTTTCCTTTTTGTATCTCTGGAGACAGCTTCAGTTTGTCCATGAGAACCTTCTTAAACGACGGACGTCTTAATACAAGTATCTTTGGTCTGTGCTTTCTTTAGTGGATATGGCTGTAAATTAAAGTTAATTTGCAGATATTCCAGACACTGCACTACGATACAAACAATATACTTATTGCAGTTCATATTTCAATCTCACTGAAATTTTGAGGTGGGACACACGCATGACGTGATGGGACACACATGTGTGCACATGCCTTGTATTTTTTGAGTCAAGGACCTGGCCTAGCCATAAACTGTAAGACACCATAGAACAAAGGGAACATCTCCAAAACTCTGCAGACAAACCAAGAGCCAGACAAAACAATACTGAGTCCCGCTAAGCTATGCGACTGCTGAAGGAGCCAGACTGCAAAGTGGAAAAATAACACCAGAGCCAACCAAGGAGGAAGCCAACTAAGACAGGCTACTGGCTACTTTCCACCACCAAATGTCAGGTGAGAGCTAGAGGGGATACATTTTAATAGATTTCCACTCAAATTTGAGGGACAAATATTCCTGGTAAGCTGGCACCTACAGTCGAATCAGAGAGGCAGACATATGGCTGTGTTTCGGATGAGTGGCCTGACAGGAAGGTTGGGAAAGCCCTGTCTGCCAGGGACAGGGTTATCACCATACACAATATTGTCCTAGATGCCCCTGTGTGAAACTGGAGTGCAATTGCTCTGGATGCTCTCTAGAGAAGGTATCTGCTTCAGGAAGGAGTTTCCAAAGGATTATCTTAATTTGGCTCTGGTTGTCACCGACGTTCATCTCTGCATGGAACCCAAATCAGATGCCCCAGATGAACTGGTGACATGCTACAGACAAGGAAGTCTGCTGAGTTGACAAAAACTGCGTGTGCATTTCCAAGGCTGATGGAGTCTTTTCAGAGTTCAGGCTAGTGACTGAGGATGCAGAGAAGACAAAGAGAAATTACACAAGAGGACACTGTTGTGTGGAACTGGGAGTCTGGCATATTCTTTTTGTTTGGGGGAGGAGGCAAAGGAAACAGAATGAAAAAGATATTGAAAGCTAAGTAAAAAACCCTAAAGTCTACCACTACCTGGTTTTGTTGTTTTGGTTTGTTTTTGTTCCTCCTGAACATGTAACACTTAATCATTACTAGGAGATAATCATGCTAGCATAACAGTGCCCTAAAAAACTATAGACAGAAAATGAGATATGGAAGCACAAATCAATTAGCATTAAACAAAAAGCTCCAACTAACACAAACAGTAAAAGCACACTTCAGTGCACACTTAAGAGTTAACCACCAGACACCAGATTTAAGGGACACACTGACCTTCTACAATTCTGAAATGAAACTCTGAAAGGTACCCAATGGGTGCAGATAGAGTTTGCACATGTCAGCGCTGGGTTCAGTCCCCTTACCATAAAATAAAAAAGCACCAGTCTTCCACTCCATCCAAGGGAAGCAAATGGAAATGATGTCCAGACTTTGACATTTAAACAAACAAAGATAACTGAAATTGTCCTCATGCTTACAGGTAGAATATATAGATGACATTCACAGCCCCGAGTTGGTTTTGATTAGAAAATTATCAGTTTGCAATCAAGTCAGACCGTTAATACAACCTTGCAAAATCGGTAGCATACTGACAAACACCAAAGCCAGCCCCTAAACTGAGAACGCAGCTCTAGGTAAAGGCACAGGCTTTAATGCCCAAATTTAAATAGCAAATTATAAAATTTTAGCAAACAGTAAGATTCAGGGTAGAAAGCATGGGATAATGTCAAGGCTTATTCAAGATGCTCTTAATCACTGACAAAGAGCTGACAAAACTGAAGGAATGTTCTTTCTTCCAGTGGAGCCTGAAAGATTTTCCCTTTTTTTCACTAAACCGCTCAGCAAATTGCCCAGATTTCAGGTTACTTTTCCATTAGCACCGAGTTACATGGAGCATGGGACGAAGAGGAGGATCTATTTCACTGATCTATGCTGTTCCCAGTACAGCTGGGGATGCTTACAATCTGTGTCATTTCAGCCAGCACCATGAGCTTATGAGAGCCAACTGATTATTCTGCACCGCTCTGCTATTTCTTTGGTACTCAAAACATTGACAGTTTAGCACTTTCCTTACCCCAAGGCTGTGTTTACAGCGACAAATGTCAGCATATTGTTATTTAGAGAACAAATTTTTACTGAACGGAAGTTTATAGATTTATTTCAAAGCGTTTCTTCTCTTCCTTTGTGACGCCTCTCTGGCAGGTTAACAAAGGCTGCAAGTTTAGGCTGCAGGGTCATCCCGCTGGGCGTTACACATCCGTGCTCTGCGGATGTTCAGTGCAGTCCCCACCCCCCCCGCCTCTGGGTTTAGCTTCCTCAGAAAAAGCTCCGCGCCTCTGCCCAGACAGCCCAGGTTACTTACCAATAGCTTGAGCAAGGGCTATTACAACTTCCTGGCATGTCGTGACTTCGGTGACCCCGCACACAATTCTCTGGACTCCGTCCACCCATACTTTGAGCTCCATGGTTCACCAGTTCACCCAAGAGCCATGAATGCACATCGGTCAAGTCATCGTTGCGGCTGTGCCGGAGGTAACGCCGCAGGCTTCGCTCAGCAGCTGCGAGAGAGAGAAATCCTCGTGTTTACAGTGAGGCTTTATTCAAAATTTAACAAGCCCACCTTAACATCCGTGGGGTTGGAGAGGCAGTGCGGCCTCCTTTCTGTAAAAATAACAACACGAATCAAACATCCCTTGCTTTAGCCATGTCTACCCACCCTGTAAACATACCATAAGCTCCATTACAGTTCATTGCCTAAAGTATTCAAAGTTATCACAAAAAAAAAAGCATCCAAAGAAATACCACTAAACAAACAACTCAGGAGTAAACTCGTAGCAGTTTCCAGTAACAGGTGTCGCTCTTCCTTTATGTGCTGCCTGCATGTCTCAAGGGACTGGTTAGAGATGCTTTCAGTGTTTGTTCAATGGTTCCTGGCAGGCAGCAGGGTGGCAAAACAAGGGGGAAAATGTTTTAATTACAGCCATCCATGAGAGCCCAGTCTTGCTCTCTACACCAATGTAGCTGGTGATATTCCTGGTCTCCCCAAAACCTGTGCCTTTAGCATCACCCCTGAAAAACCCAAACAAGAAAGCAAGCAGACAAAAGCGCTTCTCTCCTTTCTCTGAAACACTGAGATGCATCAGGGAAAGTGTTGGAGAGGTGGTTTAACACCTGCCAACGCTTTGCTGGTGGTATAAGGAAATGGACGTCGGCTGAAGTGCCATGAGAGGGTTTTTCCACAGGCGTTGCGAGGCTAGTAAACCAAAAAGCAAGTCATATTGTCTAGTCTAGCCAGTCCCTGTTTCTCAGCAAGGTTCTCCTGCCTTTGCTGCAAAACCACCAGAGTGCTACCAGCTAACAACACGGTGCATTAGCTCCCAATTTGATTTTTTGAAATGAAAATTCTCAAAGTTTGTAAATGGGGATAAAAAAATTAAAATAACTGGGGGGTGGGGGGAGATTCTTTCCTGAAACAAAATTTTTCCCACATGTTATAAAATCTCCTTCTGCACTCAAATGACAGAAAAACTTTGAGGCTCAGAATTTAGGTGCTATGTTAGGATTTAGCTATCGGCCATCTGCCCTCCCCTGTCTTGCTACCAATGGCCACGCTGCTGAAGGTTTATGCAGTGTTAGCTTCTAGATTAATTACTGATCAGAACTCGGGGGGGGGGGGGGGGGGGGGGGGGCGGAATGGGGGCTTTGCTTCAGGCTCAGCTTTTCCAAGGTCTGCTTTTCTTCTGCATAAACAAATCTGTTGGTGCCAGGGCTCACAAAAGTTCAAACGGGAGTAGCTGAGATGCTCAATTTCAAAGTTTTCCAAGTAAAAACCTCCAGAGTGAATTGTCTTCTTAAAAATACAAAACCTCCTCCCCAAAAGACAAGGAAAACCAAAACACCAGTAATGATGATGGGTTGGGTTTTTTTTTAAAGAGCAAAAGAACCCTTAATGAGAGTGCTGGGTTGTTAGGAAAAATAGAGAAAAAATAAGTCATGAGAACACAATGAAGAAAGGCCACACACTCCGGTAATCCAATATGAATAAAGTGTTAGAACAAAAGACAATATTTTTGAACAATTAAGGACCAGGAAAATGCATAATATGCAGGAACAGAGTGAAAAATCTGAAAGTTATTTAGAGGAGACTGCTAAAGACAAGCAGGGTAGGGTTACACAAGTAACGTGGAATCTGATGATGCTGATGGATTTCACAGAACTGCACGCAGAGGCAGAAATGATGCAGGGAAAATGAAGCAAATACTTCGTACAGTTCATGTTTACAGCCTAGTAAGAGCTGTTTTCTCCTGGTGAAGTGACCACCTCTTTCTGCATCAAAAAGACTGACTAGCGCAGCCCTCAAGTTACCACAGGGAGATGATTTCCCTTCTACAACCAAATACTTTGTTCAGCAGCTGACAGACACCGACCCAGAAGGCAGACCTATGTGCACCAGACAAGCTGTAGCAGTGAGCAGCAGCACACTGCTGAGCCCCTCAGAGCCAGGGAGGCTCCGCACCCCGTTGACAGGACGAGCTTTCGTGGTAGAAGCACTAAGCACATCTGCTGCCAAGTCAGTCTGGCTCATACACCCCCAAATCTCTGTCCAGACATACCCATTTCGAAAGCAGAAGAAATATGAGGAAGTCCAACTGCGTAAGTAAAATCAGATTTCAAATATTCTCATATAATCAATAAAAAAGCTAAAGTGTTAAAGAGTACTGGTGTGTACAGAAATGGTCTTTTGAGGCACGAGTGAGCACCTGAAAACCCCCCGGAGAGTCAGAGAATTTAAAGAAACATCCCCCCCCCCCCCCCCCCCGCAAAGCACCATACTTCAAAGAAAACTGCTATCCACCCCCATACCAAGAGCACACAAATGCAGAAACACTTCAGTCAGGTGTCGCCACTTGAACATACCTATAAACTGAGCAGAAGAAAATCCTTTACTAGCCTGGAATCTAACAGCAACTGAGAAAACACCTAAGAGCCCCTGGCAGCGACCTCTGTTGTTTATTCCTGGACCAGCTGCCTTCACAAATAAACAGACCTCGCATTCCAAACCCAGCATTAAGGAACTTAATATCTTATTAATTAACTTAATATCTTGCTGAGAGTTGAACAGTTCAGATTTCCTGGCACGAAAACAAGCCATCTCTCCCTGTGACAACGCACACGTCAGCAAAGCGTCTGACAGCTCTAATTGTTCTTCTGTCTCCCAACATCCAAAGTATTATCTCAATTTTTAGCAAGCCAGCAACTGCATTTCTCCCCCCACCCAGGCCCCCAGCCAGCACACAACGTACAGTCTTGCATTCAGTGCAGATCAGTTTCAGTCCTCTGGTTTCCTACCATCCATCTTAAAAAAAAAACAACCTCAAAAACTAGGGAGAGGCATCGTTTAATAATGAAATATTTGCTGACACTTCCAATTTTGGAAAAAAAAAAAACCCATTCACCAAAGCAGCAAATGATCCAAACAAAGTGTCTTTGAAACAGCCTGAGCTCAGGGGAAATATTTCCATTCATTTTCTTACAGGGCAAATAGTTTTAATAGACTAAATAGCGAGAGCGGAACAATAAAAGCAGCCGGCGGTACGTGCTTCTGTCGGGTGGAATTAAAGGGCTGTGTGCCCCACGAGTGCTAATGGGATTCTTTCAGGGCCCTGTCACTAAAAGCAGGACGCACACAGACATCAGAAATGGATGATCCACGTGCTGACATCACTGTCCCACACAGTTTCTCAGCAAAGCTAATTTCTAACAAGGAAGAAAAAAAAAAAAAGTATCTAGGATTGGCTTGGTTTCTAGGACTGTGCAGAATTTTCCCTAAATTCTCCTTCTATCTTAATTGGGTGATATCTTACTCTTTCAGACATTTGCTCAGTTTTTAAGGGTAAAGAAAAATCCAGCATATATATATGTGTGTGTGAATATATATACACACACACACACACACATATATTCAGCTACCTCTCCACAGCTAGTTTACAAACTACAAAAGGCTGCAACTTCACAGAGCACAGGCAGAACTGAAAACACTCAAAGGGCTTTTCTTGTATTTAAAAAAAGATATTCCAAGCAGATGTTTGCAAAACTCATCTATCTTTGAGTAAGTGTTAAATCACGAGAAACCAGGAGAGCTAAAATTAAGATGCTGGTTTCACCTTGTTCCTAATCTTTAGAAGTTTCACATCACCTGAAAGCAGCATGTGCCTCAAGTCAGGGCTGAAGCCAAACACAGAGTTTTGACCAACCGCTTTGGTAACTTTCTTGTTCCCCCAACAAATAATAAGGATGCTGTCTAGTATACAAAGTGAATACGGGTTCATTCATAACTAGCTATAAGCAAATAGCAGCTAGAGTTTGGCACTCCCCCTTTACTTCTCCTTCTCTGTCCTCCTTGCCTTTTGCTACTGCGATACCAGGTAGGGCTCTGGACACTCAGCTTGTTCCACCCAGGTTGGAAGCTGTCAATAAGAACTGTTAGTACAACCAAAGCTTGACAGAGAAAAAAGAAAAAAGAAAGAAAAAAAAAAGTACAAATAAGCCAGTTCAAATAACCAGAAGTTGTGTACTACCATCCAGAAGAGCTTGACAGTACCCCTCTCACCATGACACCATGAACAGAGGGGCATTTGGGCAGACCCTCCCTAGCTGGTATAGCACAAAGCAACATTTACCAGATGGAGGTGACTGCAAATACAGAATGGGCTACTAGAAACAGGTTTGCTAGTAGTTACCAAAAAGCCTTCTCCCTTGGATCGATATTTTAAAGCAGAAATATCCTACAAGATCCACTGCTTCCCATCTATAAAAGGGCAAAAACCTTTCATGGCAAGTTCAAGTCAAAATAGCAACCGTAGATGTTTGGCACGTGAAATTTTATTAGAAAGGAACAGGTGGTGGCTTTGAAGTCAGCACACAACTTTCTTTAAAAAGTGTTTATACAGAGGTAGCACCCAGTATTTTTAGTGGGACTAAGTGATTTCCTTTTGTGCAGTGTTATTCTTTGACTATTCCAGAAGAGCGCTCAGAGATAATAAGCACTGCTTAAAAAAAGAAAAACAAACCAGAGATCCCGCAACCATGAAGATGACAGTGTTGGGAATCAGCTCGAGAGAGAACTGAAGCACCAAGGAATTTTTCTCACGAGACTTGGCCAAGAGATAGTCTAACAAGCAAACACCGAGATGTCACACATGTTATCCAAGACACAAACACACTCTCTCTCTCTATATATATATATGTATACACACACAAACTATATATATAGTTGTATGTGTATATATACACATACACCCCCATCCTGTGGCAGGATGGGACAGCACCAATATGCAAGTCCATATAAACTCTGAGCTGTAAGAGGTTGTTTCCAGCACCAGCGGCTACCAGAAACCTTGCCTCCAGATAACCCAGAAATTCCCCACAATCCCAAAGTCACAGTTTCCCAGGCAAATGAAGAGTTGACTCACATCCAAGAGCACTCAAAGGCGTAACACAAGAGCTGTCGCTTGCTTTGCAGTTTCTTTTTGTGCAATGCAGCTTACAGTGTGGTGGGGATAAAAAAAAAAGGGAAGAGAAACATTACTTTGAAGCAGGAGATGCTACAGTGGGTATACTCCCTAAGCACAGAACATCTCCCACTTTTCCTTGAGCTACAATCTTTATGGCACAGAAATATCTTCTCTTTGTAGCAGTGAGAACTGGCCAGAAAGTATTAACTTGTGTTCTTTTGGGGGTGAGGGAGTAAAAAAAAAAAAAAAAAAAAAAAAAAAAAACTCCACACATTTTATCATCTCTTTTAAACAATTTTTTTTTAGTGACAACAATCAAGTGAGTCATGAAATAATTCTTCAACCTTGGACATGATATTTTATCTTCTGTATTTTCTTTTAATTCTCAGTCTGATCTCTGACTTCATATGTTTGTCTTTAGGATCTTCTTCCCTTCATCTCAACTCACACAGCCCCTGATTTTCATTGTCTGCAGTTCTATGCCATCTTTATCAGCTACACAATCTGTTTCCTTTCCAGGCACACAGAAACAAGTGACTGCCATCTTAAAGGCACAATCTCTCTGTCCCTCTCCACCCCCTGGCTTTTTATTTTTTTCCCCTCTTCCCTGGACAACAAAATAGATGGGAGGTTGAACCCAAGTTTCTGCTGTCCTTGGTGACCTCTAACAAGCAAGCTGAAGGCCACACCAGTATACCAAGATCATTCCCAAATTCATTAACAGTGCATCATGGTCATCCACTATTATCAGTTCACGTCATTAATCATTGAGCTCATGGCTGCAAGTAACAAAGTGATGAAACACAAGATACCATTTACCAATGATTTAACTGCAGCACAAACCAGGATTCACCGCCTTGGGAGCTGAAGTATGGCAGATAAGGTAGCTAGAAAGCTTCACGAACACAGGTTGTGTCTAAAATTCACATGTCTTCATAGAATACCAAGTTCCAACCTGCCACACTAATACATATTGACAACTGGAGTATTAATGCTTTCAAAACCCACTGCAGTCTGAAAACACCTTGTATCATGACTCACGATTTTTAAGCCACAAGGCTTGACATGACTGTTTTCTGTAACATTTTCCAATCACCACAAAATGTTGGAAAGAAAACAAACCAGCAGGTGAGCTAATGCTATGAATGGTTTATTAAAGTTTCTTTTTATTTGGTCACTGTTAAGAATAGAACCCAGCGTTTTTAGCAGTAAGTTTCACACTCTCACACTTGAATTAATTCAACAGGAACATCTCCTTCAAAATTAATACTCTCCTTTCCCTAAGACTAGATATAAAAAGCATCTGGGCTCCACATAGACTCGAGGTACAGAAACCCAAGGGCATTTTAGAGACAGTGAGAGCATTCAAGTCAGAGTCCCAAGGATCTCTGCTTCTGCTAACTAGATTTTAGTCAGACAATTTGAAAGCAGAAGTTGAAAGAAGTTTAAAAGAGTCATATTGAGGATATGTACCAGCAATCCCAAACAATATCCCATGCTGTGCTTACTTTCTTGAGATTGATAGGATTTATTTTGATACAGGCCCGAATCTGGTTCAAGCAGGCTTAATCACTAAATCCCAACCTTGAACTTGTTTCAGGATTAGGACCGAAGTATCATCTGAGGTGGTTTTACCATCCTTTTCATCACTCAGCACTCCTGCTGATGACAAACAAAATGTATCGATAAGAAACCTCGTAGTCCTACTAGAGCAGCGGGACTGAGTGGATGCATCCCAGGGAGCCTCACTGCTCACCACCAGGCCAGGAAGGGCTGGCAGGAGCACAGCAGAGGTGAAGGCAGTTGGCAGCTGGGATGTGTTCTATTCAGCGGCAGATGAATCTCTTTTCTCCTGATAACATTAGCAAAGGAGACTGCGCTGCACATAAATTCTGTGACAAACAGCTCAGGAAAAAAAAGCCATATGCATTAAATAAACATCTCATGATTCATCATCTCAAGCCATCGGGCGTACATTTACTACACGTCATGTCTTCCAAAGCCCTACTAAGTGTTTGTTCTTCATTAGTACCAAACGTGCAGCGCGTCTGAGAAAACAGCAACCGCAACTTTATGAACAGCAGCAGCAGCATTAAGTGGAAGGCACATTTGTACATCTCTAACGCAGTCTAAATACCGTGTGGGAGTGAAAGCGAGCAAAACAAAGCGCTGAGGAATAAGCAAGCTGTTTCATTGTAGGAGAAATATTTATATGAAGGCTACAACACTCACAGAGCTCACTTCAGAGTTGACTTACCACTCTAGATGCCCTCGCTTCAACGGAGAGAAAACAGGTCCTTCTCCCAACTGGTTTCAAGGAAGACCCAGCCCGGGGAGCATTCCCATTTCCCTCTCCCCTTACACTTTGTCTGCACACACTTAGAGCCAGTTGGGGATTGACTGAAGCCATTTGCGTTCAATTGCCAATATTTACACTACAGGCAGTGAGGTCATCTGCTCCGCTTTGGCAAGGGCTGGTTTAGCTCTTGATTTCGTAAGGCCGGGCCTGTTCTTTACACTTCATCCAAGCCCACGTGCAACATTTGCTGTGCTTTGTTGTCTGACTACAGCCACACTGAGTCACAGGTGTCAAAGCAAGGTGTTGCCCGGACTCAAATGAGAACGAAGGGCAAACTTCATAAAGCTCACAGTCATACAAAAGCCGTATTCTAATTCTCGTATTTCAAGAACCCTCTTCCACTACATTTTTGGGAAAGTTACAGGCAAACAAGCCCATTTCTCCACTTCCATGCTTGCACTGAAGGATGCAGGAAATAAGATACCTCTTGCCATTGAAATGTCTGTTTAAATTTGAACTAGCTGAAGTTTAAGAAGTCAATTAAGTATATCGGTTTAAAGTCACGGTATTACATGACTTCTGAAAAGAAATCTCCCTGTAATTAAATGCAATTTCTGGAAGAGAAATAAGGTGAAATGCTTTCAACTTAATAGACAGAACTGTTTTTAAAAATGCTAATCTCAAAGCTTTATTCAGAGAGCAGCTACATTATTCATTAAACATTATCTAAGAAATTTCCTGGCAATCTAGAAAAGTCTGCAAGACAGAGCAGAACATATTTCTACAAGGAGTCTTTAAACAGCTAAGGAAATTAAGGGAAAAAAAGTAAGGGGGCACCCATCCCTTTCTTAAACTTACACTTGGCTACGCTTACTTCCACATTTCCCCATACACAGAATAAATTCTTTGCTTCTTCTATTCTGTATTTATAGGACTCAGCTGCATCACTTCAGCATTTCCCCTCTCCAGACAATTGTGAGCTCGGGCAATTTTATTTATTAGAGCAAAATCTGAGGTAATCATAATACACAGCAATAGCTTATGGACAAAATTACTCTTAACTACATTGCTTTAAATTCCCCTAGCCTTGCTTTCAGTGCCATGCTGCTGCTACAGCCAGCTCCGAGACAAGTCTACACCACTTTGGTCAACTGGCCAAATGGTCTCAAAATGGACGTGGAACTGCATGCCACCTCAGGAGGTGAGGATACTTGGGTATCTCTGCTCTGCTCAGCTAATAACTTTAGGGAAACTGTCACTTCATACTTTCTCTTTAAATTTGGCTAAAAGTCACCTAAGAGGTCCAGAACGTGCTGGGAGGGGTAAGAAACGTAGATATGAGTGACATCATGGCAAACAAGCTTCCCCTTGGGAAGCAGTCTCACAAAGATCACATCTGGAAATTGCAGAATGACCCAGTAAAAAGCTCTTCAAGAAAATCAGGGTGCTATACTGAAAAATTGACAGCAATTAAACAAAAGCCAGTTTGTGATACCAATGGAAAATGGATGTTGGGTGAAATTCAATACTGCCAGGAAAAAATGTTTTTAGTTTCTTGTCCCTACTTACTTTCTCTGTTGGAGCAATTTTTGAACCAGCACCACTTATGGATTCCCCCTGTATTTTCAGGCACTGTTTACATTATCTGTACCTTCCAAGATACAGCCTTTCAATCACAGGCTGTGCAGTTACAGGCATTCATCTCAAGCCTTGATGGCTGCATCTTCCTCCTCACTGCACCTTCAGCAATCCTATCTTGTCTCTTTGCCCGGAACGATGATGTCATGTCAGGCCAGTTTTCTGGGGACAGCAGACTTGCCAAAAGCAGAGAACACAAAGTAGTCCTCCCCTGTCTCTAGTACCTTATATGCAATCTATGAATTCCCCTTCCACAACCTCTTCCACATTTGTGTCTGCCTTTCTTATTTCCCGTATGTTTTTCCAAGTGAACTACAGCTTTGTACTTCATTTTCAGAAATTACCTTAGACATGCACATAATAGACAAACTCCACCAAATTACTGGCTAAATCTCCTCCTTCAAATTCTCCCTCACCCTACTTCTGCACAGTGCCTCACAGAAATCAAAGATTCAACAGGGGGCACGTTGCAACCCTACTGTTTTTCATGCTAACCCATCTCATTCTGCTCACCTCCACATGCCCTACAAACACCTCGCGCACGATGTGGGTTCTATCACCTTCAGAGGAGCCAAGGCACTCCTGGAAAGCATCTAGAAGCTTGGCAACTGAGCCTTCTGTGAGCACGCTTGTCCCACTGGAAGGAATTTTAGCATCATTCCTCCTATCATGGTGGATCTTTAGCATATGTTTCTGAATTTAATTATGAGGTGCCTGGGATGCCAGTTACTGGTACTGAAGAATATACACTCCAGATAAAACAATGCAGCATCTCAGCTGCTCAGCAATGCTGCGATAAGAGCTGAGCTGCCTATGGACCCTCTGGATTCAACCCATCACATTGAGTATAAAGTACATTGTTTAGTTTGTGTTTCTTTTTTGAAACAAAAATAAAAAAATAGAAGATCTAATTATAGGACATTTTTAGTGTCTACTGCTACTCCTTACCAAACATTAAAAAAACCCTCAACAAAACCAAAAAACACAACCCCAGTATCCATTTCTGTAGACTCCTCCTCTCCACAGAAACATGGAGGACTGGCTGTGTAGTCTGGATTAGCCATTATCAGCAGTGATTGAGTCAATACATAGGATTTAGAACTTTGTGACAGACCTTAATAAAAAGATCCTGGTCAGTTTTTGTTTAAATGAGATGTGGTTGCTGGGACTTCTAATCTTTATTGATATGCAGCTATGGACGCATACAATACCATGTAATGGTAGGAGGCCAGAATGGCTTATTAAGCACAAGCACCTGGCAAGCAATCCAAATCCTGGGAGGAACTCAAGGCAAAGTGCCTAGAGAAAGTTTCTCCTACTTGCAAGATAAGGAGCAAATAAAGACCTAAACTTACCCAAAACATATTGCAGTAATGAGTCCAGACATCCAAAACACGACATTTAAATTAAGAATCAATTATGTAAGTACAATGTATCAGCAAGTATAATTAAAGGCTTGTGTTTTTTGTGGTTTGCTTTGCTTTGGGTTTTATTGTTGGTTTTTTTTTTTTAAGTGAGCAAACTGAAGAGTTACAGTAAATATCAACATCCAAATTACCTTCTTTTAGATAAAGATGCTTAGAAACATGTGGGTATCTACTCCTCCAAATAAGGTATTTGGCACTAGCAGTCCTGAGAAACAGTTCAACATTCTGTGGTTGGGCCACCTTAAGCACTGTTACATGTCAAGTTTTCCTTGTTTTCCGTTGAAAATAGAGAGTGCAATTGAGTCATACATTATATGCATTATATGCATGTAGTGCAGATCACCTTAAAACCCTAAACCCCACCCCCCCAAAAAAAAAATCAAATCAGTGCAAGTCCTTAGGACACCTGAGCTACTGAGGAGGTGACAGAAAGAAAGACCTAGGGTTTCAATCGCAACTAATTCAAGACCATTCATGCAGCACGTGCTTCTACGTGTTTCATATGTTCAGGGGGCTTTAATTTCCACAAAATGTTGAGGCCTCAGGCTCTGCAACTTTAATCACCTCAGACACCTCAAATGGAATAGTCTAAACCAGATGCACTCCAGTGACTCAAATATTTGAGCTGATTTACTAAGATTCCCATCTTCTGTTTCTATTTTGCTTAAGGTTTTCACTGCATATTCTCATTCTAAGGGCAAACAATCTTTCCATTAACTATTTTAGGTGACTGAACTTTTTTCCAAGGAACCCCCGGCAACTCAGTCACCTAAACAGCCCTCCTCCTGCTTTCTTCCCTCCTCCTCACCTATGTTACAGGAACAGCTTCTAGTGCCACCATCCCTCCTCAGAAAATTATTGCATGGTAACAAAGTCCAATATATAAACAACAAGTTTTCTGGAACCAACACTAATTTAAGTCTTCATAATCGTCTCCCTCCTTTCATCTTCCTTTCTTCTACAGCGTAAACAACACAGCTGATGATGTGGAGACTTGATCAACCTCCACATCAGCAGGATAAGGCAATATAATAATTGAAAATACATATCCTGCAGCTCGATAAGAGGTACAGACAACACACAGTTGTTATGATTTAGTGTAAAGTCTATTGTGTACTATCTGGGTAACCTATTAGGATGACTGCGATAATTTAATGCTTCTCGGCTAGAAGCCAAGCACGGCAAATCGGGCACTGTAACGGAATTGGCAAGGGCAGCTGTTTGCATTTCACCATCCTGCTTCTCAACGTATCTGTATCCGTTCAAAACCAGAACGGGACTGCTCAGACCTTTGCCATTCTAGAGTGGAATGTTGCTGAGTAAGTAGCAAGTTGTGCCCGTAAAGGCTCTGCACGCTGAAGCCCTCTGAAAGGCACTATACCTTCAAAAGGGGTTACTGTTCAGGAACAGCTGCGTTCAGCAGAGATGCAGTTGAACGTGTCTGAAGGGAAGGCGCTGGGAGAGGTGGGTTTGCAAAGCTGTGGCTTTCCACTGGGAACGGGGAGATCCCAGACTGTCCCTGAGCCCCTTGTATAGTGTAGCTGAAAGTGTGTAGGCAGCACACTTTCAGCTGTGCTGCCTACAAGCTACTGTGACTCCACGCACTGGTCCTGCTCAGATTTTGGCTAACAAACAGCTCACACTAAGGCCCAATGTCTGGTGGCAGCCGTGCCATTAGGACAAAGCCAAGGCAACGCATTGGCAGGACACGGTGGCCAGGAAGGTCATATGTGACCATTATTATCTGCAGCCTGCTGTCACCTGTAACTTTAGCCCTTGCATACTGGTTGTCTGGCACCTGCTTCAGGAACTGCTAACTCCTGGCAATGGCACAGACCAGACTTCCAAGCTGGAGGGTATAAATAAGTCAGCTTAGCCAAAAAAGCTTTTGAAGCCGATCCAACAGCAGCTGGACTGCTGAGGCTTTCGTGCTTCCTGGTGTGATACGTGGGATGCCTACACCGCGATGGAGGAGAAAGGTGCGTTAATCCCATCCGCTAGGTAACTGTTTTGCTCATAGGTGCACGAGTTACGAGTTGTGAGTTATGAACAGGAGTTAGAAACCTCGTGGAGTGAGTGATGAATTCATGAATCCACACGTGCGACTAGTTTGTATGAAGTGGACCGATCCCGTTTATCATCTTTATTTTCTTTACTAATGAGCTTGTAAAATAAAGCCTAAGTTACAGAGTGTGTGCCCTATAAATCTGAGACAGTCCCTATGGATGCGACAGCTACATCGCATTATTGGTAAGAAAAGACCAACCTCTCCATAATATCCCAATCACAAAGCTTTGACTGGTTTCCTCTTTTTGCTTTTAGAAGCAACATAGTTCAGCAACACAAAAAGAGAGAGGATTAAAGCTGCTCTCAATGGAAAAAACTCATCACCCTGACCTAAAGATCACAGTAAGGTCACTTTTCATGTGTTTCCACCATAACCTGAATTTGAGATACTCATCACCATAAGCCTCCTTGACATACTCCACCGCATAAACTTTGACCTGGAACAGCTACTACCACTGCCCAGGAATTCATCTGTGTGTATGCAACCAGCAGAGTCAACAGCAGGCTGTAGTGGTTTGGATTCCTCTGTAATATGAAATCACACTGTGCATGGGCTACAAGAAGAAACATACAATCAACATCTTCAGCTCTTATTTTCTTTCCCAGACAATCTCTGCCTGGAGAGGAATGAGTTTGCTTTCACTGCAATATCTGCATCCTTTGTAGGTGGTCAAGTCTTGTTGTCCTCCCTGGGGAATAAAGAAAAATTCCATGCATGGAAACTTAAGAGTTTCCAACCCTCTAAGTGGGAGTAGTCCGCAGAAGAGAAAGCCTTTAATTAAAAACAACTTTGGAGCTAAGTCCTGCTTGTTCAACTATTTGCAGTCCTTCCCCTTACAAAAGCTCACTAGGATCCTAGATACAGGAAACCGAAACATTCTGGCTGAACTGCCCAAACTGGAGAGCTTTCAATGTTAGCAATACACCCTCTTGCTTTAGTAGTGCTTTAATACTAGGTGTATCCGGATATAGACTATAATATCGCCAAGCTACTTCTGAAATCTTTGCTTTCACAAAGTTAAATCCACATTGAGCTACGGCATGAAGTTATGTAATTTCATGCCTTTTACTGAAGAAACAAAAAAAGCCAGGGAGCACTATCGCTTCATCTGAATTCCACAGCCAGGGCTGGGGTCATGCTGTTTCCATGTGCAAACGCCATGTGGCATATCCTGCACTTTGCTGACAAGAAGCAATCTAACACCAGGCTTCTGCATCCTAAACAAACAATATTGTAATCCACTGTCAGCGGCACAGTAACTGCTGCACTCTGCTAAAACACACTTTTAAGGATAAACACGCTATGAAAACCTGCAGGAAACAAGATCAGATACCAGCCTTGCTGGAGTTCTCGTGCTTTCTTCCATGTGCTGTCACCCCTCCAACATTCGGCTCGCAGAAATGCCAAAGCCAAGAGGGGGTAGGAGCTCCTACCTTTGAAGCTGAACGTTAATACACTCCTGGGCAAGCGCTTTGAACAGTAATATTTAGAATAACAATGTCAGAACGGGTATCTGTGCGACACAGTTTCAAATGTGAAACCAAACTGCAGGTGACAGCGCTTCCAGAACGGACCAGAGGGATTTGTAAAGCAGTTGTGTAAGACAGAAAGGAATGGCTTGAAGTGGAAGTAACTCCACACACCCAGGGCAAGACCTCACAGGCAGCATCCTGGACACGGCTACATTTTTTCCTTGGCTCCAGGAAATGGACTGGGTAAAACCTGCAGCCCCAGAGCTCCCTATGCTGTGCAGCAGCAGCAGGACAGAGGTAAATGTTCGGGGACAGCCTGAACCCCCCAGAGATGTATGCACCTGCAAAATCCCCTGTACATCCAGGCTTTTCCATCAGGGGGAAACTTCACAGCTCAAAGTCCTCAGGAATCTTAGTATCTAATTCTTACCTTTGGATTTGAATACTAACAAGACCCAGGGATGAGGAGGCGACTGTAAGCAGTAGCCCAAAGCATTTAGCCCTGAATGGGAGAGCAGGGTTCTAAGCTTCTCTTTGTTCAAAGGGTCTCAAACCCCATCTTTTACTTTCAGATAAGTATTATGTTAGATGATGCCAGGTATCATTCCTCTTGTTGTCGTGAAGCCAAGAAATATCCCACTGCACATGAGACCGAGGAAAATGCAAGAGGGATTTTACTTCTACAAATCCAGTAATTAAAGGCATTCCTGTGGTATGGGATAATTTTCAGTTCTTAATACTGCTTGCAGAGTTTGGATTTTTGATTTTTTTAATAAAGCTGTCCTTTCACAGAAATGCATACACTGTCCTGGCAGCAGATAGAACCCAGACCGCTCATGTTGTATGTATCCCACAGCACAGAGAGAAAACTCTACGTCAGGGTCTCCAGTACAGTACCACTGGGTGAATATTAGATTATCTTTCAGAGGGTGAGCTGCAAAAGACAGCTCTTAAACACTACAGAAGACCAACAGTGACTACAAGCAGGACTGGATACATATCCCTACATGAGTTATTCAGTATAGGGGGAAAAAAAAAAAAGGTTAAAAAAGGAAAGGCCCCCCCAGTCATTTCGTATTGTGAAAGCATTAGCTGAGGGAAGAGAGAAAGGCTGCAGACAGACACACCTTCACACTAAACAAATTGACTGAAAGTGTAATTCACTGATAATCCTTTAGTTTTTCAGCATTCTAAGATACCATGGAGACAGATAGGCTCTTTCGCTTGGGACTGTGCTATCAGTTACATTTTGAGACATCCTTTAGGTGAGTGCTGGATCATCTAGTCCACTCTCAGAAGTTCCCTCCATCCTAAATGGCTCTGTGATTCTTACTGCCAGTCAGGATATAAGGGCAGGTTAATACAAACAATGCACATTAACCAAGAAGTTATCCAGTCAGTATTTAGCTTACCTGAAACAACTTTTGAGGTCGTGGATCAAGTACAACTGACTGCTTGAACAAATCAGCATGAGAAATTGTTACCAAGTTCTGATTTCAGCATCCAGGGCGCCGTCAGAACAGTTAAACCTTCTGTCCTGTTATGCTAACAGGTCGCTGTTAGGATTTCTTGCTTCTGCTGATATTTCTCCTTGTGATGTTGTAAGATGGGAAGAAATGTAGAGTGCAGGACAATATAATTGGTAGATAAGTGTTCAGGCTCTGGTTTTTGTTGGTTTGGGTTTTTTTTTTTTTTAAACTTTCTTGCAGAGGTCAAGTTGCCCTTCAAGTGCTTTATGAAACAGGATTTTGCCTTGAAGCCCAGCCCTAGTTATCTAATCTGTGGTTTGTTTTAACCTTGAAGTCTCTGTCAGACAGAAATGCCAAGGATGCTGCTGCAGCCCAACTGCTGCAGTAGAAAGAGCTCCTTTTCTCAAATGGTGAGAGCCTACTACAGAACAACATTATTTCCACACTTGCTGAAAGACAACAGTTCCCCCCCCAAATCTTTTTAAGTAGTCCAGCGTGAAGAAGTTTTTGTTGACACAAAGCTTATGAGATGCTCACTTAACCTACTGATGCCCCATGACAACAGCACCAGCTTATCACAAGAACATGTGGAAAGGAGCCACAATTGCACCAGCGAAGGTGCAGACTGAGCTTCAGGCTCTCAGATCCTTAAACTGCCCGAGGGCAATACCTGTGTAGAGACTACAGGAAACCTCTTGCAGAGGGCAATGCACCGTCTCAATATTTAGGCAGCACTCAAAAATCCTCCGAGCCCCACAATCCAAATCCCCTGCGTGACTCCTGAGAGAACATGAAAATCAGCTACCGGGTCATAATGACTAATTAGGCACAGGTATTTGCTCACTGCGGCACGAGAAAGCTGAGGGAAGTGGGAAACACTGCAATACAGTGCAAAGCCTAATTAAAAACGGGAAACCTTAATTCAATTCTAATCCAGTTCAGCATAAATCACTGCCAACCGAGCTTATCGTCTAAAACTGTCCAAGTCACAACCTTCCTCTGGCTTAATAGAGGAATCAATCCAAGTAGGCCAAATGTCAGCATGCGCGGAGCACGGGATGACGGACTGAGAGACAAAAGGTTTGCTACATAGTGACGTGAACGCAATGAGAGCCAAACAGAGCTGCTAAGGGAACACCGAGATGTTCAAATCCTCCTAGCTTAAAACTAAGGAACTCACCAACTGAAACGCTTGCCCAAGCTTATCAAGACACACACAAAGATCAACCTCCCTGGTGTCATACAGAATCACACAGAGAATGTTAAGGTTTGGAAGGGACCTCGAAAGATCATCTAGTCCAACCCCCCTGCCTGAGCAGGGTCACCTAGATTAGGTCACACAAGAACATGTCCAGGCAGGTTTTGAACGTGTCTGGAGAAGGACACCCCACAACCTCTCTGGGAAGCCTGTACTCCACCACCTTCACAGTGAATAAGTTTTTTCTTACATTCAGATGGAACCTCCCATGCCCCAGCTTGCACCTACTGCCCCTTTTCCTATCACTGGACATAACTGAGAAGAGCCTGGCTCCATCCTCCTCATGCTCATCCTTTACATATTTATAGGCACTGATGAGGTCACCCCCAGTCTCCTTTTCTCCACGCTTGACCCAGCTCCCTCAGCCTGTCCTGGTAAGGAAGATGTTCCTCTCCTTTAATCACCTTTGTGGCCCCAGAAGGGCAGATAAGGTCTAGAAACACTTTTTAGTAGGAACTATTGCTACTCTACTTTTACAATCCCACCATCCTGTACATTCCTACTAGCTTTCAAGTGAATGGATAGCACATCCATTTGACTAGCAAGCACTTTATCTCATTATTCCTACATTTCTGTGCAAACTTAGCAGATAAAGTGCTGCTGGCATACCTAGGAGAAGGTTATGCTATCACAACATTTGCACATGCCTTGACACCCATTTTATCCCGCTGCAAAGGGGTCTGCTGCAGCTCAAGAGGGTATTTTACCAATGCTCTGCAGAGCTCACATCTGATTAAAAAAAAGTGATGGATTCAATTTAGAACCTCTGTCTAACAGAACAGACATAACATGTCATGATGAAAAGATAATCTCAGACATTTGTAGACAACTATGACACACAGGTCCCTTCCCACGTTATTTAAAAAAACCCTTTATTTTTCTTTACCTGTAAAGCACTTCCAGAACACGTCACCGATGCTGAGATAGCAAGTAATTCTGTAGGTACTTTTGTCACATCTCCCAGGAAAGTAAAGGCATTTCAGATTCCACCGTAAAACTGCATTGCCACCCATATTTTCTCGATAAAGTCCTCTTTTCAATTTAACCATAGCTTCTGCATCAGCTACACACAGAGTAAGATTTATATACCCACTATGGAATTGAGAATGGGAAGTTTAATATGTTACTCTCAGAAATCTATATTTTCTCCTATTCTCAGACCACACAGATGGAAACTACCGCTACTTTCAAGTTATTTTTCTAGGGATTCCTTAAATTCACATTTAAGTTTTATACATTTCAGAACTATGCTTCAGTGAAGAAAATACAAGGTCCTTTAACTGTGAAGACAGCAAAGACCCACTCCTCACCCCCTCAAATACCCCAACCCTCTAAAGAAACTCTTTAATATTGAAAAGACTGAAGTAGAGACTGATGACGTTTTTCTCTGTTTTCTTCTGATAAAACTATTGTACTTTTTCCTACAAGGTTAGTCTTTCAGATACATTATAAACAAAGGAAAAGGAGATTCCTTTTCCCTTTTCCTCACCAAATTCTGAACTAGATTTCAATACCAAGATGCAAAATAGTCATAAAACCTTACCCAAAAGCTTTCATTATCATCAATATTTATCAATAGCTAGATTAACAGTATTACTCGCAATATTTTTGTTGTCATTACTCTGTTTCTTAAGAAATTTTATTTGGAAGTTAAAGGTCCTGACTCCCCCAGGACCCCAGCATGCTAGGGTAGGAGAACAAGACATTCCCACCAGCATCCAAAGAGCTCTGAAGACTAGAGGTAGCATGGACATTCAAGACGGTAGGAACAAAATTATTTTTGTGGGAAGGTAGTAGGGCAGCCCTGTAACAGGTTAGCAGGGCTGGCTGTAATAGCTTCCACCCTTGTAGGTTTTCAAGGCATGGCCAGACCAAATCCACAGCTGACTTGATACAACATTTGTAATGGTTCTGAAGCTTGAGCGGGATTGTTGGACTACGTGACCTCCCAAGGACCCTGCCAGCCATTCTAGGATTATGTGAAAAAGGTAGGAAAAGTATGTGCAGGGGAGAAGAAATCACATAGCTTGCATGTTCTGAATTGCAGGCAAAGATTTACGACTTTATCTGACAAGGCCTCCCATGCTGCGTTGTTTTTCAGAATCAATAAATAAATTACACAAAGCCTTCTGAAAATCTCCTGCATTTGGCAAAGATGGGTGAAACAACCCTGTTAACATGCACGTAAAGCACATAAAGATACCTAAGAAATCTGTGCGAGCATTGTTGTCACATCATACTTCGAGAGCCTGGACTATCACATACACCGATTAGTTTCCCCAGCTTGCACTGCCCACACATACTCAAAATCAGAGGCTGAGCTAGAGCTCATACAAGCCTATTGATCAGCAACCAGAATAAATACATCACTAACATATGGCACAGCAGGCAGGAGCCAGATGTGGATAGCCAGAGAGCTTTCAGCAATGCAGAAGTACAAGCAGTGCTTCACCCTTCATGTGACTCATATAGTGACGTCAAGAAAATCACGACAGATTTACTGAGAGAGCAAGTGGAGAACTAAGCCAACACCACCAGTTAACAAGAGCTGTAATTAAATATATCTCCTGGTCCTTGCATTCACTTGTATGGCATGACAGCTGTCTCAATGGAAGGGATGGAGAGTGCAGTCCTGTGGAAGGGAGGAGTCACACAGGTCACTCACAGTGCTTACATCTAGCTGGAGAACAGGCCAGCACCACACCGCTTCCCACTTTCAAAGCTGAACAACTCTCATTTTTCCAAGACATCCCAACTGAAAAAAAAGTTATCACCACTGGTTTCACACTGAAATGCCAAGGCCATATGAATCACTATATTACATTTCTTCAATGAAGCCTTTGTTTCTGTGTTTAAGAGCCCAGCAAACTTCTTCCATCTATTTTAGATCATACTTGGAAATACTTAGAAGTGGTAAGTCAGTCCTTACAGGACCCTCAGCAGAACAAAACATTTCAGATTCCTAACGGTACCTATTTGAGATGCACGACTTCTGATGTCTGTATAATTAAGTGACCAGAACCAATTATCAAAACAATTTGTTTGTTTGTGTTACAGGAATCACACTAACAGCATTTTCTTTTCAAGTACTGTTACAGCTATCTGACCCCATCTGAGCCTCTCAGGTGCGTTTCTGAAAGTCTGACATTTCTAAACCAGATTACAAGTGTACAGAAGTGGAAAAAAAAACCCACACCAAATGAACATGACTGCACAGTCACTCATCTGTTTTCCTGATTGGGTAGACAGGGTTCTTTCTAAGAACATCTAAATAACACCTCATAACTTTTTCCACTGTGGAGAAGAGCAGGCATATACATGGTAGCTATGTTTAAGTTACTTTCTTTTTACTTTTTCCATCAAAAAGGTTGCCAACAAAATTAAGCATCTATTGTCCAAGTCTGCTTCAGAATAAGGTTTCAATTTTGTGTTGTTTCACTTACTAACAGCAAACTACTGGCAATATCTATCAAAATACTAAATTGGTATAACAGCGTTGGAGCTTGTACATTGCAAGTAAGATTCCTGGATGTGGTAAGAGAACGTGAAATGCCAATCTTTACTGCATCATTTGCAAAGACTGCTGCGGTTTACAAGATCTTTCTTTCCACTCACAAACACAGAGAGCCTTGATAAGCTCTAACACATAGAATCAAAGAAAGGTTTGGGCTGGAAAGGAGCTTAAAGATTATCAAATTCCAACCCCCCTGCCATGGACAGGGGCACCTCTCACTAGACCAGGCTGCTCAAGGCCCCATTCAGCCAGGCCTTGAACACTGCCAGAGAGGGGACAGCCACCATCTCCCCGGACAACCTGTTCCAGTTGCCTTACCACCCTCACAGTGAAGAATTTCTTACTAATATCCAATCTACATCCACCCCCTTCCAATTTAAAACCACTGCCCCTAGTCTTATCACTACATGCCCTTCTAAAAAGTCCCTCCCCAGCTTCCTTGTAGGCCTCTCTAGGTACTGGAAGGCCACTATAAGATCTCCCCTGAGCCTTCTCTTCTCCAGGCTGAACAAGCCCGACTCTCTCAGCTTGTCTTCATGGGACAGGTGCTCCAGCCCTCAAGACACCTTCGTGACCCTCCTCTGAACCCATTCGAACAGTTCCATGTCCTTCTTATGTTGAGGACTCCAGAACTGGACACAGTATTCCCGGTGGGGTCTCACAAGAATGGAGTAGAGGGGCAGAATCACCTCCCTTGACCTGCTGGCCATTCTCCTTTTGATGCAGCCCAGAATATGACTGGCCTTCTGGGCTTCACTTTGTACATACTGGTAAGTTTGTGGGAAAATTAATGCCTCTTGAGAGCAGGGATCTGACTATAAACATCTTTAAAAATACAACCTTTCTCCAAATCACAGCAGAAGGGAAATAAAGTTATAAACCCCCTAAACTATGTTCTGACTTCAGATAGAGAACTTGTGCTAAAACTACATATTCTTACTTAGTGCAGTGACACTAAATGCACAAATACATTTAGTGTACTTGTGTACCATTGTGTACATTTAGTGTACCAGTTTCTTGCTAACACCCTGAGTTAAGAGACCTTTATTAAAAACCCAAACGAAACACCTCAAAACCCACACACCACAAAAACTAAACCAAACACCACCCACCCCCCCCGCCGCCCAAAAATGCTGAGATGAGGATCTCCTATACCCCAAGATATTGTGCTAATCACGATCAGGCTGTAAGATCTTGAGGAAAAACACTGCAGACACCCTCTCATTGCACGTGCACAACTAAGGCGTTCCCTGCAGCAGGGACACTGAGCCCCAGGAATATCCCAGATCCACGACTGCCAACGGAGAAGAGAAGCAGCAGACCAACTCCTTGTACCAAACTGAGCAGATCGAGCTTAAGAAACTCTGTTCACATGCCCTCCGGCAAGGGAGAGGCTTGAACCTTATTTGGATGCATGCTCACAACTGATCTGTTAAACAGAAATACAACAGAATGAATTCCGGCAGTCTAACCCTTTGCTTCCCCTCCTTTCTGATAATCCAAATTGATGGGAAAACCTGGGGATGAAACAAAAAGCTGAAAAGTTTGATTTTGCTAAAAACCAAAAAAAAAACCACCAAAGAAACCCAAAACAAAAGCCCCCAAAACCAAACAAAACGCCTTAATTTTTCATTTTCCTATTTTGAAAAGGAATATGCTGGTTGACTGAGAAAACACACTGAAAACAGTATTTTCCTCACTCATCACAGAAAGACACACGACCACAGAATATCTGCTTTTGGAAGAAATCTGGACTCTTAACCTTTTGGTTTTCTTTGAAAGCACATGGCTTTCAGTCTTTTTTTGTGTGTGCGTATGTGAAGAAACAAATCCTTGTTATGGATGTCAAAGGGATGCTGTGTCTGCAATGTCGTAATCAGGTTACAGGTGACAGGTGTCAGGCTTGGCCAGACTGGTGACAAGTGGTGTAGGGTTCTACGTGTTCCTGGAGAAGCTTTGAACCTCTTAGAGGTAGGGAAGGTTATACAAAAAAAGCCTGAAATATCCTTTAAGAGTACAAAGTTAGACTTGAAGAGTGAAGACAGGCATCCACATTTCTCTTCCTATTTAGTGACAAATGCTCTGAATATTAACTTGGTAAGTGAGATTTTTGCAATTTGACAAACGAGACAGACTTTAAATTGGACTCCATTTAGCTGCTATTTTTTCTTCCTCTCCAAGATATCAATTCTTAAAACATGTCTCCTTAACAACTAAAATTCAAAAGGTACACTTTTATTTCTTTAAAGCTTGGACATTCTCATTTTTAAATGTTGTGAAGCTATCCTTTATATGAAGCAATCTACAGAACTGCCAAGCCTTCATGGAAGAGGAAAAAAAATTACTATCAGAATGACGTGCTTCCAAAAAGCAGCAAAAAGCTGAGTTTCATTCCTGCCAGAAAGAGAAATTACTAACTTGCATTGCAATTAGTGCAAAAATCAATACTAACTTTGTAGCTGCAAGCTGGGGAGGCTGTATTTTTTATTTACTGCTACACAAACATCAAGTGAAAAAAAAAAACCCCACAACCTTTAAGCTGTTGCTAGAAGTTGGGCAATAGGCACATATTTTTTCTCTAAACGTTTAATGATTGCATATCATTAAACACCCATCAGGCAAGGTCTTCTACATTGTGCTACTACAAAGATCAGAATATCACAGAATTCCCTAGTAATCAATAAAACAATAACAAGCGAACTACAGCCTCAAAAAGGTCAGTCAAGTTAACTTTGAATTCCAAGTCCATAGGAAAAATATGATCCTCCTCTTTTCACTGCTATACAGGAAAAGCCAACCCAGCAAGCAGAGCAGTGAAAGGATGCAAACCTTGCCAAAACCTCCATGAAATTAATGGGAAAAACCCAAAAGTATACAATGCTATAGAAGTTTTATGTATGTTTGTATGTATACATTGGTTTGCCTGCAACCCCCAGGGCTTGGAGGCAGCGACCCGTGTCTCAGGTAGTAAAGAATCGATCATTTTTGAAGTGGAACAGCTAGGCTTTCCTGTCTCGTCATGTAAGCAGCATTTCCACACACCACCCTCCCCATCACCTATCATCAATACTTCTGTCCTTGTTTCCAGACATACCGTCTCCGCTTCCATCCCATTTTCAGTTGGCAAGAAAATGATGAATCCCAATTCTGAAAAAAAAACATTGGCAGAACTTTCTTTTTTTTTTTTTTTTTTTTTTTAAACACAAGACTGATATATTTCCTTAGAAACGTAGTCCCAGTAATTCAACTTTATATGCATTCCAGAAACTTGAAGTACCGGTGCTGCAAAGGTAACCAAACATTTAGATCTGCATAGAAGATCTGAGTTTTATGTAAGGACAGATTTACATAGGACAGTAAGACAGGAAAAGAAGCCTTAAATGAGAAAGGAAGAAGCTACACATAATAAAAATGTGAACAAGTGAGGAAAAGGTAAGAAACTGATGCACACACCATGGTACCTTCAATTTCAGCTATGCCATCCCACCAGCCCGAACAAGTGCAAGGTCATGAAAAACCTACAACACAGATAGGAAGAGAACAAGAGGCACATTGTGCAGGGCTCAACTCCGGTGTGGGGAACAGAGAGACAGAAGAGATGAAAAGTATTTCTTGTAACCCAAAGAATGCAGGTTTTTTCCTGTACTGACTCAATCCAAAGACAGCATGAGAAAGGTGTAAACGCAGTCGAGTTGAAATGTGCAAAGGAAGTGACAAAATGCAAGGGAAAGCACCTTCCTTATGGGATTATTTCTCACCTAAACCAGAACTTCCTTGGTGTGTCAGAGAAAAACTCTCCCTGAACTAGAGACCCTTTTAGAGAGCACTCAAGGATGTGCCCCATCAGCTTCGCTGCTTTCATTAGATACTAACGGCAAAGATGGAACGTGGAAATTGAGGAGATGAACGAGTGACATATTTACTGGTGCCTCACCTGGGACATTCAGATAAAAAAAAAGAGTAAAAAGTTATCCCATCCTGCCTACATAGCAGAGATACGCTCTGGAAGGGAGCATTCTCAGGTTTTAGTCCAGCCAGAAGCATAAGGTTCTGTCCAGCTGAGGAAGGTGAAAAACGTCAACTCCGTGAAAAATACAGGTCACAAACCACTCCAGCAGTTGCTCACAGCTGGAGGATAGAAATTAAGTCTCAATGCTCAAACACCAAAAAAGTCTGTTTCTGCTGCTTCTTAAGCTTCCTGGAAAACCTAGCATCGCTCCACACCACAATGAAGTCGTGTACTACTAGTAAAAGCCTCTGAAATGTCTCTCAAGTCTAACACTTTGTCAGCTGCATTTAAGACTCTGTGATAGTTAAATCAATTGAGAGAGCCATTAGACCTACACTGAACTTTTTCTTTATAGTCTCTCATTCTCAAGCAGGTCTATTTTGATCTACTTTCCACATTTGAAGTTTAAGTAGCAGAAGAAGAATAAATTCCTCTGTTTTGAAATCAGAGAGATGACACTGTCATTCTAATCATAGAATCCTGAGTTGTAAGGGACTCATAAGGATCATCAAGTCCAACTCCTGACTCCACGCAGGGCCAGACAATAGTTGCACTAATAATCAGCCTTCAAGTTTTTTTTCATAATCTGATAGTACTTGCATATATTCTTGGAATTGTACCTTCAGGCTTCTATGTATGGGGAGGGGGGGAGGGTAGGGGTGGATATTTATCAACTGAAAGTTTCATGAAGTTGAAGGATCCTAGACCACCACCTATTGCTCACAAAAAAACCCAACCTAACTAGTCCTGAACTACTACTCTTCAAAGCTATAGACACAATTCCAGAGAATCTACAACAACTGAAGATCCTAACAGGAGCCATACTGGACCAAGACTAAATGTCCATCCAGTCCTGTATATCTGTCTCCAACAGGGATTCATCGCTGTAAGCAGGTCACTGATGCTGACCTCCTTACATGGCAGGTATCTGAAGCCCCCAAAGAGGAAAAACAAACCAAAACGAAACCATAATTGAAAAACATGATCACCCTTCAGAGTGACTAAGGTTTTTTCACTAACTGGTCATATAAACCCCATTTATTCTGACTAACAGCAGCTTAGTTCACCTTTGCTAAGCAAACAGTTCAAAGGCAATTACAACTGACTGATATTTGAAAGGACATGGTTTGCACCACTACAAAGCCTCAGCACAAAAAGAAAGCTCTCCCACACATCACTACATGAAGAAAGAAGCAAAGGTGAGAAGGCTGGCATCCCTCTGGAGGAACACGGAGCAGGACCCAAATCCCTGACTAATGCTGTTGTAGAAAAGATTGAGATCTTGCCTTTGTAAGCTAGAAGACAAGACAGACGTTGGTCTTCACTTCATAGTTCTCCTGAACTAGGCCCTGCTGGCTTCCAACTGGTCCCAATTCCAGCACTCAGAGGTGCCTCAACAGGGTTTCTCGTCCACTCTTCGGTCTCCACAGCTTCATAGCAAGGAGTTCCACAGGTCTAATTACTGTGGTATGAAGAATTACCAGCTTCTTGTTTGCCCTGAACTAGGCTGCCATTAGCTTTGTCAGATGTCCCCTGGTTCTTGTGCTGCCAGAGCAAATAAAGTAAGTCCTGTTTGCCTTCATGTCATTCATCATTTTGTAGGCTCCCCTCCTCCATTAAGCTGTTTTTATTTTGGACTGAAAAGTCTTAGCTTGCTAAATTGTTCCCATCTCTCATCATCCTTCCTACCCTCCTGTAAGCGCTTTTCAGTTCTACCGCCTGCTCTCTGAGGTGAGGGAACCCGACTGCAGAGACAATCCCAAACACATGGGAACTGCCAATTTATGCATGGGTATAACATTATTTTTCTTCTTCACTTTATATATTAATTGACACTAAATAAAAGAGGATTTTAATTTTTTTTAGGTACAAAAATCTATGGTGACTTCATTATTTCAGCTGGGAAAAACTGTTTTAACAAATCACATGCTAAAGACTGACCCCCTGTCTCATGTTCCACAATAGACTGTGAAGTAAAACCACATAACAACAACTAGTCAGACTAGTGATGCTTATGAAGAAAAAAAATGGTTTATTCAAAACAAGTGAAGGTAAAAAAAGTAACTTTCCCCATGAGAGGATGGGCAAGTACCACCTTGATGACTTTTCAGCAGGCACATATCTCCTATTCTTCTATTCAAAGAGCATAACTCACATGGCTCATTTCAAAGTGACAAATAAAGGAGTGCCACACTCATTACCTGGCAGCTAGCCACAGCTCCCCTGAAAGGAATTTACTCAACTAATAGTCACAACAAACACTGAAATATTGTCACCTGGCAGAAGGAAACAACTCAAAATGACCACATTCTCGGTTTCCTGGAGTTACAGGTTATCTTACACATACGTGTGCACATATACAAACATGGATACACACACATACGCAAATATACGTGTGCACTGGCTAAATGTCACTTAGGAAAAATAAGAGACTTGTGTCTATAAATTGTGTGCTGTTTTAGCCATGAGGCCTACCTTCCCTGCTGGTACTACTCCACCATACAGTACCATCATGGTCTTTAGAAAGAATATGCTGTTTGTTATGGACAGCATTTAATAACCTGCAAGTATCAGCTTTAGAAACATCAGTTGGTTTAAAGAGATAAGTAACATGCCTAGAACACGAGGCTGAAAGTGCTTTCACGAATAACCAGAAATACCTCTAAAAAGAGCATGACAACACAGCGTGAGTCGCTAGACTCCAAAACAAGCAGCATTTTTAGCACTGTACATATGTATGCATGCATACACATGCATGCTACAACTTCAGCAGAGCTCCTATAGAGTAAATATACATGCGTATATAAAATGCAGTCTGTGTATTTCTACCAGTTAACATTCTAGACTATATTTAGGCCAACAAAAGCAAATACTTTCAGGCATGCAATGTTTCTGCCTATCCTTACAGGGCAGGAAGAACCACTCATGGTGGCGTGCGTCAGCCTTTCCTGGAATAAGAAAACAATACTCTACATTTATACCTGCTTATACTTCTGATACACAGAGCTTACACACGAGAAGCTATCCATTTGGCAAAAGGCCAAACTATTTTATTCTATTTTGTTATACTGGTCCCTCGCTTGCTTCAATTATCAATAGAACGCTGCTGCAAAATATTGCATTAGGAGGAGCTGTGGAACAGTATTCTATACGTAGAAACGCAGAAGGTGGTGTGATCAGTATAGAATTCTACCACTTAAAAGCTAGCATATGTATGTAAGACAAATTAGCTTTAAGCAAGGCCTGTAAATGGCAACAAGCCAGAGAAGAAACCGCATTCTGCTCAGACTCCAGATCTGTGAACTTCCCTCACTTGCTTCACCAACTTCATTTACACTGTAAAACAGAGGCCTCGAAAATCAAAGCACTACAAAAAGGTAATACTAATGTATAATCTGACAGTATCTATTTTAGTAGCAGTAAATTCTACATTCTGCTATTTCTACTACAGCAAAAAATTAATCATGGTCGGGAAAAACATCGCTCACTACTGTTTTCTTTTCCTGGCACCTTCTCTGGATTTTTGGCTGTGTCTGACTCGCCAAGCTGAGGACACTTCATTATATCCAGCATCGTGTTTGGAGTGCACACTCACGTTAAGAATGTGGAACAGACTGCAGGGTTGTCTGGGGCAGGGGTGTTACACAGAGGCACAGTCCTTCCACAGAACTTCTATTTGAATTAAAAGAAGAAAATGCCCCCGCCCTCCCCAAATGAAGTCAAGAAATCCATCAAAACAAAGGGGGTAAGAGCACATCTACAGCATGATGCAAGAGGCAGCTACAGCTTGCAATCCCCAAATCCATGTTCAGCCACAGCCCATCTCCTGACCTACAAGTCACCCACCAGCTGCTGTCGGCACCGCAAGCTGCTCCCCAAGACAACCTGACCAACTCGAGGAGGTAAGGACAAGAATCTCCTCTCATTTAGGGCATGCTCCCCTGTAGCAGGCTAGCCTTAGGTGTCCCTCTTAGACAGCTAGAGGAGGCATGTATGTGGAGATCACATCAGCGCAGGAGAGAGAAACATGGCAGGACCTTTGCAGGTCTGCTCCATAACACAACTGTTTTGAAAGAAAAGATTCTGCATGGAGCAGAGGAGCTGGGTGCCTGCTCAGATTTCTCACCTCAGGAAGAAAGGGGGAATGATGAACGCATATTTATGTGGTTCTTTAAAGCTTCAGAATTCTTGGCATGCATAATGTGCAAATACTTTTGGAAGGGAGAAGAAAACACTTATTTCAAGTTTTTTGGTCTTAACATCTTACCTGCAGATGTCGATAGAGCAGTCTGCTTATGCAGTGGGCTTCGCGTAAGCCTCTACTCCAGGCATTGGCATCAACTCTGCTGACAAGGTCAGTTGCTACAAGGAAAGAAACAAAACATCGTTATCCATTAGAGTAAAACTACCTTTTTGAGGGTAAAGTCCTATTCCTCCTCCCTGTAATACTTTGGAAAAGCACAGTATTCACCTAGCACCTCCAAGTATGGATATATAACGGCCTGCTACATACACATAATTTTTTAGTTTTAAGTTAGTTCAAAAGGCATGTGGAATGCTGCACTTAATCTACTCCTTCTTATACCTGCTGTGACATTTTGCTGCTATAAATAACTGTGGTAAACAACATTTCAACAGCCTTCCAGAACACTGGGGAAAGCTAAGGCCTCTATTAGGTAGTCACGAGCATCTACCACTGGTAAATTGTAAATATAGAAGATTATTTCACAATCTTCTTTCCTAATTTTCTTTTTAAGGAAAATAATGCTCAAACTGGAGGTGTTCCAGGCGTAAAAACCTCCAAGCGTTCTTGAACTGCACACCCTGACTCCCTCACAGCAGTGAATCACGGCCAACGCATGCGTAAGAAGTCAAACAGACCCGGCAAAGGGTAACAAATCCCCAGCCACTCATTAAGACTAATGACAATCAGCTTGCAAAGGGATGCTTACTACAACAATGTGTTTAATGGCGTCACTGTGACAGACTTACAAACATTGCCTAAATACTATGTCACAGCCAAGGAGAAGATGTGAGAAGTGGGTTATTTTTAAACCTTCACTACCAAAGACTTTCTGAATAATATTGTAAAGGAATGTATCTATCATGCGTAGCACTAAATGGGAACTTTACAGCTTGACAGGACAGAAGAATAGTCTTAAATCAGGGGAACTTTAGTCTTTTAGTGTCTCTTCTTCCACTGCTACCAGCCACAGAATTTTGTCATGACAAAATGTTTTTCTCCTAGTACTATCAGAGATACAGGAAAAGAACGAACAAGCACCAATTCCAGCATGAGCACATCATAAAGGTCCAGAAAACAACAAAAACATCTTAAAGATCTGGAAAGAAAGGACTGGCCCGTTGTAAAATGCTAGACCACACACACTACACATCCAAGCCCTATAGGAGTAATTACTTCTTGCATTATGGCCAAAAGCTTCAAAACATTCAGGAGCTCCAGAGGCCTCAGAAACGCATCAAACAGTTTTGACCACTGCCAGATGAATACATCGCTTTCCCTCGCAAGCCAATGGTCATTAATTCCTGACTTGTCAGAATACGTTTTATGAAGCGATGTTTTGTGCTTTCCCCTCCGCGGACCCACGAACAATTACTAATGGTTCACAAGAGCCTTTTACTTTACCTCTGAAGTGACCATAACCAGATTTTGGTTCCCTCTCAGCTGAGAAGCTGTAATTTCATACAAGGAAGAAGCGTTTGTTAAACACCCCTAAAGCATTCGCTTGCAATCGCGTTACAGAACATTACTTCAGAGTCCCTACCCGGGTTTACTCGCCACGTAGCCATAACTAAAGCTACACAGCCACCAATAAAGCTGAATGCCCAGTTAGCCCAGCACACCAGGCGAAGCACAACACTGCCTGAGCCACAGTTACTCATCAGCCCCCATGTACACACACGAGATAAGGAAAATAAATCTGGTTGTAGGATACGGGGTCAGTTAATCCAGAGACGTATATACTTGAATTCTGCTGGAGGAGGGAGAGCTAGAGTAGTATTATCTCACCCAGAACTATAGGAGCTCAGCTTCGAAATGCCTACTCCAGAATATTTTGCACAACAGGCAAAGACTTGTGGATTTTTAACCTGAGAATGGAGTAACTGTTATGCTGATCCAGCAGCAGAGACTGACACTTCCACTCAAACAGAGCCACATTATCTTTAGCTCTATTGAAGCACTAAAGCTCTTCCCAGACCACTCTGCAAACTGAGTGGGAAGAAGTAAGGATAAGAGCCACATTCTGTCCTTAGGGACCCCTATTAAATCAGATTCTCAACATCAGCCACTTCCTCTTTGTTTTCCTCAAGCCATATGGCTTCCTGACAAAATCTGCACAAACAATAACTCCATTAATCAAGCCACTGGTGGAGGAAGAGGCTTTTTTTCTTTTCCTCCCCTTCATCAATCCAGACATTTTAATGGAGATGCTTTATGTATTTGATTTTATGGAAGTCCTGAGGAAAATACTGAAGTCTTCTTTGTTGTCACACTGTAGCCCCAGTTCCAGTAAGTTCTTGTAGAAGGAGATCCTGACATGTTAAAAGGCAAAGAGATACAGGAATAGAGAGAAGCCAGTCAAGCCAACAAGAAAGGGGTCCAGCCTTACTGGATCTATTAGCAAGGAAGTAAATTAGTGTACCATGCAAAAAACCAAAATGACTATTTGTTTATTTAATTAACAGGAGTAGGTGGAACAAGAGACACATTAAAAGTAATTTTTATTCTTACAGAACTCTGAGGAGATGCATACATAATCAGATGCCAGAAGTGGGTCACAAGCAGCTGAAAGGAAGAGGTTCTTCTCCAAGATGCCACAATAAAGGACTTGCCCAGAGGCCAGATTCTTAGCAAGGTGAACCACGGTGACTAACACGCTACATGTTTGGTGTCTCCAAAGTGGTAAAATCATGCAGGTGATCACAGTACAGAGATCATGAGGAAAAAAACACTGCACACGTAAGGAGCTCAGCAGTAGGGAGAAAGCACAGAAGAGTACGATTTCTAGCTCTTGTATGTGGGAAAACTCCCTCTCTTGCAGGACTATGCCAGCTTCATGCTGCAGCAGGGTAAAATGCTGTTCATAGAGAATATACATACACTGGTAGGCAAGCAAATAATGAAAAAAAAATCAAAGTATGGTAGAGAACTCCTTTTCTCCCTACTTGATCAATAGGCTCAAAGAGGGTATGAGGCTGAGAATTCAAGAGCACAGAAAAGATTAAAAGAGGAAACAAAGACCTAATTCTCTGTGCTTGGAACAGCTTTTTGAAGCAGACTATTTCTGAACACTGAAATGTTGCTTTGAGACATGTGTGGAGTCTGTTATCCCTGTCTACCCCAAGCAACTATTTGCATCGCACCTTGGAACCTGTTCAAAGAAGAAAGGGTTTTCTTAGTGATGATGGAAGAAAGGAGAACCAGAGGTAACTCATCACTTGAGTTTACGATGGCATTACCAACAGAAGCAAACTGAGCAACGTTGACATAGCCATCACTTTAGAGAAGAAAATGCAAGATGTCTGTTTTGAGAATCTGTTTTCACTGATTTTTTTCTTCCGTAACTTCTTTGACTAAACTTTCATTACTCAATAGGCTGCAGTGCAAAAGGATTGGGAAGAACAAGAAGTTACTTTCAGTCTCAGGTGGTCTCTTTCAGTCACACACTTCCAAAGCAACTGTGACCCTTTGACTCACATGAAGAAAATAAGATTGGCATGGTAACAAGTCTTTTTACCTTAAAGAATGGTTTATTTTCTTCACAGCTGCCCTACAGCTTGTTGGATGACTGAAAACTATGTTCCAATTCACGTGACCTAAAGTAGTCTGTGTTTCTCCTGAATTTCATTTCAACAGAGAAGCAGTTTATGACACTGAAAAAGACCTTATGGAGAATTGATATTAAAAAAGGAACAAAGCTGTTTTATCAAAAGTTATTTTTTAACTCCAGGAAAGCAGCATCTTTGATTACAAGCAGGAAATCTTGAAAATGAAAGCTCTTTCTGCCTTTGTTGAAGTTAAGTAGCAACCAGCCATAAAGGGAGAAAAAAAGAAAAAAAAAAAAGACATCTCAAAAGACTGAGTTGTTATCTCCAAGGAGACGCATCTGGAGCTCTAACAAAGTCAGAATGTTTTGGTCAGTTCTCTGGGTAATGGGAGATACACAATGTTAGCTTATGTTTCTATCAAAGTAATGACAATCCAGAAAGATCACACAGCCACCACATACAGCTGACCCCACAATGAATTATTAGCCTTGAGGTCACAATCTAAAAGGATGTGCCATCATATCCCAAGTACAGATGAACCTGTAAATGCAGTAGTGGTGAAGCGCATGTTTGTTTTGGACAGTGTAGTGAGGAAGATCAGGTGCTGTGAGCTAAGTCTTCCACCACAGCTGGATCAGATGGTCCCAATTAACTTCTGATCACTGTCAATCAAAAGTTATCACTTCAGCAGCTATATAATGACCTGTGTAAAAATAAATCTGGGATTGGCATTTGACTCCTAGCAAGAAAAACCTTTCCTGTTACAAATCAGTTTAGTGCAAGCAGCATCCTTGCTTCAACTCTTGTTAGAAAGCCTATGGTATGAAGGTCTGCAGATGTGAGATGGTGACATCCCATCAAGTGTCAAATGGAATATGAAAAAGGTTGACAGGAAAATTTAGGGGTATACCAGTGGAGGGAAGGTAGCTGTGGCTCCAGCTAGCTCACTGCCCTGTCCTTTATCAACCTATTGATAAACACTATGTGTTCTCAAAGTAGCAGTATCTGTATCAACCTATTTTGGCTACTGCTCTTACCTATGGGGAGGAGACTGGCCCAAGCAAGGCATCTTATTAGGAGAATCTAAGGAGTATCAACCTGTTTACACCTTCACTCGACTGTAGAAGAATGCCAGCCACAGCAAGATCAAAAAAGTTTGTTTCCCCTCTTCCCCTGAGCTACCCAACACCTTAACCAGAACTGTCCAACCCTGACCTCACCGTGTCATTTGGTCCTACGCCTTCTTGTGTCCCATTTGGTTTGGAACATTCAAGTCCTGCCTACATTACTACTAGCCCATGGTCACATTGGAGTAAGCAGCCTATGCCTGCAATTCCCACATAGTTTTGCATGTGTTTGTTTTTTTGAACTATATTCTGTGTTGGCAGGAACAACAGCATTAACGTCCCTATATTTATCAGTCACAAATGAAGTCGCCTCTTTGTTACTGTGTTTATCTTCTTCTCTTGGGAAGAGTAAGAATTGGATAATGATCTCTTCAAATCTAACCCTAAATTACTCCCTTTTTACTCCACACACACAGTGGAGTTCTTTAAGCTCTACTGAAGTACTGAAAAACAAGTGTTACAAAACTACTGTGAATTAATAAACCAAAAAGAAATTAAATGAAAATAATAAATCAGACTGATATAAAAAATGCCGTGACCATGATCTTAAGAGTTCAGCCTGTTAATTTTCTCTTTGCAAGTATGTAAAGTTCATTTGCTTTCCATACTTTGCTTTCCAGGAACAATCAATTTAATACAGTTTTAAGCCTTTAGAGTTCCAATTGTTGAGAAAATGGAAAGAAAAACACTTGGAGTGATTTATTGTCTTTTTGTTTAAATAACATCTCCCAAGACAGAAGCCAAGAGGACATCATCACGTAAATAGTAGGGCACACTGTTTTCCTTCCAGCTACTAAGGTTTTACATGGCAACACTTATCATTAAAGCCCACTGTAACAATTAATCCCAGATCAAAAGGGAATGCTGATACAGAGAGCCATCAAGACTCATCCGCACACTGCGCACATCCTATGCTACTCACCTCCTTGCACGTTCTGCTCAACTCCATTTGGAAGAATCACTGGTGTATTAGCAGAGAAACAAGGAATTTTCTCTCTGTCAGCAAGTTTTTTTCTGAAGCCAGCAAGCACTGCAACGCTACACTTAAAGACAGGAGGCATGCTTTCGTCTGCTTCCTTCGGCGGCCTTCGAAACGCGAAGGTTCGCGCAGACTGCTGATGCAAGACCTCTGCCAGAAAACACTGCCTTGGCTACGCTGAGGTGGTTAGATGCCATCAGGCTCACTTCACTAGGTGATTACCCAATATACCAGTAGAGAAGATGTGAAGTCATAGCAAGAATTTGCTTTGTTGTTGAAAATGTCTTTTTTGCCGATAGTCCATTTTGCTCATAACTCTGTAGACGTAAAACGCACCGAGCAGCTGCACCGCTTTACATGCCTGCCTTATCACCTGAAACAAGCAGTACAATTTCACCCTTGACTATTAGTTCTTCAAACACAGTACCAAATTCTTGCCATGCCTAATATGACTAAACATTTAGCACTGATTCTCAAAAAGAAGCATGTATGAGAAAGCATAGATAAAGAAAAAAGAAAAGAAAAAAAGAAAAAAGAGACTGAGGTCACACAGTTAAGTGGTGCTCAGCTGAAACTGGGATTAGGTCTGTGTACTCACACATCTGCTGACCTGTTTGAGCTGTAGGTTACCAGAAAGTGCATTGAGTTAGCTCCTGTTGTTGTTAATCCTAGCAGTTAGCACCACAGGAAGACATTTTAAAAGAAAAAAACTCAAGTTAAAACATGTCACTCATTAACCACAAGTGTCTCTGTGAAAGTATAGTTGGAGAAGTCATCCAGGTCTAAGTGACATAAGTGGTAGCGCATTGATGGCACATAAAAAAAGGTAGTGCAGTGAGGTGGCATTTGCTTTGATTTCTTGAGGATAAATCTAGTTGACAGTAGCTGGAATGGGGCTTTGGTGAAAGAGTGAAAAATCAGATTTCTCTTCCTTTTCCACCTAGCGTCTCCCCCAGCTGGCATAGCGACCGAGTTAGTGGCAAAGCAGCAGTTCAGCACGCACACATGATTGCGATGCAGGCAGAATCTAACAGTCCCTTCAGTTCCCTCAGGCGGTATTACAATTCTTGAGGAAACAATTCTTCACATTTCAGGCATTGCCAGGCAATTCCTATTGCCACACCATACCAATTTAAAGTCAAGAATAGAGAGCCTGTTCTATTAAGAAAAAAATATATATATCCTGAAAGACTGCTACCATCTTTACAGGCAAAAGTCATTCTTTTCTGTTTCCAGAAATTGTTTACGCAGCACTGCTCCATATGATGATTTAGCTTCCTTTTGCATGAGCACTGAGGTAAGTTAGGTTGCAGAATCCACATCAGGAACAGAAAAATGATGAAGATGTCAGAATTAAACAGTCACTGCAGATTATTTGTAAATTCACATTGGTTCAGTTTAGCAATGACCCAAACAAACAATATACAAGAAAAAAAATCCAGTTTCGAATCAGTTTTTATAAAGTTCTCACCCAAATCAGTGATTTCCAAGGGGTTTAAAATGTTAACTTTAATTACCCTTCCTTAGCAAAAAGAGTTGCAAGTCACACCTAATTCTCCCCCCACCCCCAGTTCCAGCGTTGCACAGGACTAAGTAAAGCAGTTCAGAGAGTGCTCAGTAGCAGGCAAAAACAGAGAAGAGGAGAGAAAACCTGCACCTTTTCTGAAGGCCCGCTGCACTTCCTTTTGCGATGACCATCTTGCATGCAGTGTGCTGCAGCCTTCACATTTTCCACAAACACATCTTTTCTCTATTCCAAATGCACACAGTTCCACTGATGCTTTAAAGAAGTCAGCTCTGCAGCCAAAAAACGTACCCTTCTCCTGACCCTTCCCATTTCTTCTTGCACCCACACAGCACCCCTCAATTTATAGTGAACTGGGTCAGGAATCAAATCCAGATTTACAAGAGCCAAAAGCTCACAAACTAACAGCCCAGCATTACATACGAGCCAATGAAATTGGAGTGCAAGCTACTTTGCATGGTTTATGCTGCTAAGAGGATACAAAGAGCCAGTGAATTCCTCCCTGTGCCTGCCAATGTTCATCAACAAGAAAAGGACTATGCCAAGACAGGAAATTTCCCATCATGGAAGATACCAGAGAGCCCATCTCTTGGTTCTGTCTTTTGCAGACAAGTAGAACTGAAGTGCTCAAGGGCTGAGCTGATGTTTTATATCATCAATATGTTACAAGATCTTTATTTTAAAATAAGTTTTGAAAAAATTCTCACTACTTTAGGGTAGAAGCATAACACGACGACACATAGTTTTGTTCTATGTGTTGGAACACACTCAAAGTAATTCAATTTCAGTATAAGGATAATAGAGCAAGTTTATTAAGTAGCAATCTCTTTTGGGTAACTAGAGTCAGCCTCTCTAAAATGAACTTCAAACGTCTCTAACTGAAAGCACACACCAGACAGTAACAGGTAAAATACTGAAGTGTACAGCTGTCCTGCATCTCATGGTTCTAAGAACAGTCACAGGTGGCACCTGCAGAGAGCAAAGCTCGGCCTGCAAGTTTGGAGACTTCTAGCTTCCTCCACTAGCTTTTATCCTTGTTGAAAACGAGAATCCTCCATCAGACTTTCAACCTACATCTGCATGCTCTGTGTCACACCATACCCCCCCAAGTATGCCAGGAAATGCTATCAGTGGGATTATATTACACCGCTTCTTTATTGTTACTAATCAAAGGACTACACATTTTAACAGCTACTGCTCTCATATGATCATAGATTTCTCTTTGTAGCTTTCATTTCTTACTTCACTATGAGGTCAGTAGAAGCCAAACTACCTTTCTCTTTCCTTGCAATTAGCAAGGAGTCAATTGAAGACAAACAGAAAGCCCATTTTGCTGATTATACTGCACTCATTTGAAAAGTTTTATCAGCCCTCTGGAAGCAATCCTTCGGCTGAAGGATTTTCATGTATGCTTGGACCTTCCCTAGGTGCAAGTGTAACACAAATGCGAGAGGTGGGAAACCAAAGTATTTCTCTGTCACAAGCCACTGTATTACCTCCATTCCAAACAGCAGCAAGTAAAGACAAGAAGACATTCACTTAAGAGAAAACTCTTGGAAGGCAGTCTAGGATGACAGAACCTTTAAGGTTGGACAAGACCACCAAGATAACCAGGCACCACCATGTCAACTAAACCATGTTTTTTGAACACCTGCAGGGAATTGACTCCATCACTTCTTTGGGCAGCCTGTACCAATGTCTGACCACTTGAGACTGTTTCCTCTTGTCCTATCACTTTACTTGGGAAAAGAGACTAAATAATGCCAGTTCCCTCAGTTGTTCCTCCTAAGACTTGTGCTCCAGACCCTTTACCAGCTTCATTGCCCTTCTCTGGACTCACTCCAGCACCTTGGTGTCTTCCCTGTACTGAGGAGCCCAAAACTGAACACAAGATTCCCACAACAGTATCAGAACTAATGAAGATCTCTAGTTAGACACTTATTGGTAATTAATTACCACCTGGTAGAACCAGGACAAACTAAGCACCAGCTATCAGGAAATGCCAATGGGGCAATTTATGCTTTTAAAGAATTCTAAATTTATTTCTTTGCTAGTATAAAGGTAAACAGCAGATTTTTGCCCTATCTATTACAAAACTTAGTTTGTGTCAATGGCACCATAAATCTACATTTTTACATGCAACTAGTAGCTAAGAAGAAACACACACTTAACAGTCTGAGATTATATTAGAATTGCAATTAATGAAAACATGTCTGGGATTTAGTTCCTAGTTCAGAAGAGTTTTAGTATGCCTTTAAATCTTACAGGTATGAGGATTACATCTTAAAATCACAGAACGAATCATAGACTAGTTTGGGTCACAAGGAACCTCAAAGATCATCTAATCCCAACCCCCTGCCATGGTCAGGGACATCTTCCACTAGCCCAGGCTGCCCAAAGCCCCATCCAGCCTGGCCTTGAGCACTGCCAGGGAGGGGGCAGCCACAGCTTCTCTGGGCAGTCTGTGCCAGGGCCTCACCACCCTCACAGGGAAGAATTTCCTTCCAGCCTAAATCTACCCTCTTTTAGTTTAAAGCCCCTTGTCTTATCACTACATGCTCTTGTAAGCAGCCTCTCCATCTTTCCTGTGAACCCCCTTCAGACACTGGAAGGTTGCAATCAGGTCTCCCTGGAGTCTTCTCCAGGCTGAACAAGCCCAACTCTCTCAGCCTGTCTTCACAGGAGGTGGTCCACCACTCTAATCATCTTCATGGCCCTCCTCTGGACTTGCTCCAACAAGTCCATGTCCTTCTCGTATTGGGGTCCCTGGTACTGAGGGAGCCAGAGCTGAATACAGGTACTCCAGATAGTCTCATGAGAGTCAGGCAGAGAGGGAGAATCACCTCCCTTGACCTGCTGGTCACGCTTCTTTTGATGCAACCCAGGGTACAGTTGGTTTTCGGGGCTGGAAGTACACATCACTGGATTGTGTTGAGCTTCTTGTCCACCAACATCCCCGAGTCCTTCTTCTCAGAGCCCTCTCAATCCACACTCTGCCCAGTCTGTATTTCTGCTTGGGACCTTGCACTTGGTCTTGTTGAATTTCATGAGGTGTGCAAAGGTCCACCTCTCAAACCTGTCTAGGTCCCTCTGGATGGCAACCCCTCCCTCCAGTGCCTCAGCCACACCATGTCTCTGGGTGGCATCAGCAAATGTGCTGAGGGTGCACTCAGTCCCTCCGTCCGTGTCTCTGACAAAGGTGTTAAACAAGGCTCGTCCCAATATCAACCTCTGAGGAATGCCACTCTTCATTGGTGTCTGTGGACATCACACTGTTGACTGCAACTCTTTGAGTGTGACAATCCAGACAATTCCTCATCAATCGAGTGGCCCAGCAGTTGAATCCACATCTCTCCAATTTACAGACAAGGATGTCATGTGGGACAGCGTCAAACGCTTTGCATAAATCCAGGTAGACATCAGTTGCTCTTCCCTTATCCACCAATGCTGTAACCCCCTAAAAACCCAACACCACCGAAAAGCAGCATTAATTTTGAAGAACCCAACTCAGAAGTACAGCAAGTCAGATGTGTTCAGTGACTAGAGAAAAATGTCACTGTGCTCATGTCACAAAAACAACCTTGTTCTTTGTATCTCCAGGGCCTTGTCTCCATGAGAACTTCAGGTCAGGAAACGCTTTTTTTTTTGTTGGTTTTTTTTTCAGATGTTCTAATTGACTAAAAGTACTCACATTGACTCCCAAGCCAGGCCAAAACAGAAGTCACCATTTAGATGCTTCACTTTAAGTTGATCAACCATTTACTTTTTTTTTTTCTTCTGGTAGGGGACCATCAGGCTCATTACTTAAAATTAAGCACTCAGCATAGGCCAGAGGGAATGGAGAGGTTTCATTCAAGGTTTCATATCCTGCTGCCATTAGCAGAACAAAACAAACCAAAAAGAATCAAGAGAAAAGCAGCAATAAAATTGATCATGTCTGTTATGCTGTTTTCAGACTTCTTTGGCAACATCCCTCTCAATTTAGAGCACTGGCCAGAAAAACCTCCCCAAATTCCCTTTGAAAAGGTCTGGTGCACTGTAACACCATGTGGGAGGTACGCATGCACTACAGCTGTTAATCAAACCTCTGCAGCTCAAAGCCAAAAAGCTGCAAATTTTCAGGAAGTAAACATGCTGTAAAGGTGTACTGCAACCTTAATGGGCCAACATGTAAATACCAGCAGAAGGGAAGTTTTATTCCTTCAACACAACAACTGGCTGCATGGAACCCTTGGGACTTCAACAGGTTGTTGGCCGCTACCCCAAGCGGGGAAGTGTGAAGACCCTTAGAGGGAGGCAAAAGAAACAGCTCCAAACACCCCCCTGAACCTGCCTTGAGATCTGAAGATCCTCACTGGCTTCAGAGTACTGCTCAGCCACAGAAGACCTGAAGCAAAGTGGCCAAAAAGTATGCTGTCCATATTTGCTAATATGCAAGAAGTCTGTCTGATCAAAACACACACTAAGTTGACAAAGTAGCGACTCATCAAAACAAAGCTCTTTACTACATCTAGACATGGTTTAATAACTTTTTTCGCTTCTCCTCCCCAAACCTAGTTGCTTGTTTGCAAAATTAAAAACATTTTTTATAAAGTATTACAAATCTAATTCCTCCTCATGCCAGCCAGCATACAGCTAGAAGGGACAGGAAGACAAGTGAATTAGTATCCCAAGATTTTGATATGTTTTTATTTAATACCAATGCAGGTTTTAAACAAAAGCCAGAAACAACTAATTAAGGCCTTGAGATAGCTTCTTCCTTGAGGGCAAATGGAACCCACCTACACACATAATATTCAAACAGTCCATGGCAAAGTGCCTGTTTTCAAAACCAGCATTCCCAAACAATGAAACTGATATTTACCATTTAAAATCCTGAGACAAGAAAGGATAATAGGATGTTTTGACCTTCTTTGAAAGCAGCAGACTAAGGAAGAGTTAAAAGGCTTTTAGAAGGTAATACACATGTGGCTTGTTTCTAGAACCCAACTCATTTAAAAATACTATCTTGCTTCTGGATCCAGATAGTGGAGCTACGAGTACACCAGGCAGTCATGACACAGAAACAACCAAACCGTGAGCAGCAGAGTTCTGTAGTGACCAAACTGCTCATCAGAGGCCTGAAGTGTAACTGCTCTGGCAAATCATCTGAGGAAAGCATGCATTTTTCCCCTTTATGCTTCCTATGAGTTAACAAAAGGATCTTAAGACACAACATAGAAACAAATGAAATTACTTGTAATGATAGCCTTGACTTGGTCAGTTACCAGTCATACCCCTATGCCTGCCAGCTCAAACACTGCATGAGAAACAAGACTTAGACCATCCTTTGCTACTGCAAAGCATTGGAAACATATCACTAAGTAAATATACAACTTCTCTCCCACACTCCTTTCTGGAACAAACGACATCTAACTATAGCTAGAAGCGGCTCAGTAAGTGTTTAATGCCTGGGTTTATCTCTGCTGAAAAGTCTTTGGAGGTCTTCAAAGAGACAAGATCCGTGCCTGCATGCTGCCTTACAAAGTGGCTTTTTACCTCAGTAGATAAACCACACTGGACTTAACCCAGCAGATTCCAACAATGAAGAGAAGAGGAAGATAAAACACTTCTCAGCTGATAGATCTCTCTGGCTTTACTACTTTAAACAGAGTCAGTATCTCCCTTCAACAAGCTTCAAGCATTTTTGACTAATATCAGCAGCATTAATGATCCAAGTCACTGCTGCCTTCTTGAACTCCCATCTGCTACCCAAAACATTCATCCCTACCTTGCTGCACTGTATTTTTCTCTTTCCTTTTAGAAAGGAATCTTTTATATTGTGTGTGCACAGCCATACAAGACACACTGGTCTTGCTCCAGCTGAAGGCAACGAGAACCTGACAGGAGAGTAATTTAACTGAGGTCACAAATACAATTCTTGGTAAGGGTAATATTCAGTTGAGCATAACATGGATATTTCAGACAGCATTGGGATGGAGACAGTATTTCAACTATCCTTGGCCAAAAGGTTTCAAAAGAAAAAGTTAAGGGAGGAGTTCTACCTTAAACACACCCCAAGAAAAGCTAGCTGTAGGTCAAATCGCATATTCAGCTAACCTGGTATCCCATCTCCCACAGTGGCCTGAGTTAAGGCTCTTAGTTTAGCAGCTTAACCAGCAGCAGTTTCACAGTGGAACTGTGATATGGATTATATCAACACCAGACCAGATTTCTCTGGATTTATTAAGAAAGCAGATTACAAAGGGTTATATTCAAAGACTTAACCCTAGAGATACGTGAAGTTTCCACACAACTTCAACTTGCTATACATCAAAAGAAGCACCAAGCTAAAAAGGTAGAGCATTACTGAGCTACCAGTTACCAGTCTTGGCCCTCTGCAAGTATGAAGTAAAATATACTAGTTTCCACTAATGCACTTTAAATCCAATGAGAACCAGTTAAGAACCTGCACAAAGGTACCAGAACTCAGCAGATACGTTTCAGTTTGTTAAACTATTCCAACTCAGATGCGTCACAGTCCTTAGTATCTCAAGTCTTCAGAAATAATGTACTAAGACAGGTACTTGCCCCCCTTACTCCAAGAAGGTAACTTCTCGGGTTGAAGGATACGTCATCACCTTTATCCCCTCTTATCTTTTGCCCATCCCTCCACATCAGCAGGCCTTTACTCGTAATTCAGATTCATTTCTTCCAAGGATAAAGCAGGCTGCAATGCTGCAAGAGCAACATCCAGTAGTGAGCAGTACTGGAAGCATTTCTGCAAAACTCTGTAGCTGTCCTGCATCACTGTTGTACCACGTGCCAGAGAAAGTGACTCTCTTATTCCACCTCCACAGTGTTCTTTTCATCACAGATCACTGGATCGCAGTGCTTTGTTGCACTTTTAAATGCTCCCTGATTTCTAGCTTATGATCTTCCGTAGCCAAGTTAAAAAATTCATGCCGAAAGTTTTTTTACTCAAGACACGTACTAAACATGAATTTATCCAGCTCCTTCTTCCCTACACTAATTCCCAGTGACACAAGACAATTCTACCTCCAAAGAGACCAGGACAAAACACTTAATTATCCTGGTGACAGCATCCACTTCCAAATAAAACAGGGAACTGTAACACACAGGACTGCAATGATGCCCTTAAGTGGGTGATACTTCAAATATTATAGGTCCTTGAGGAAAAAAACATACAGGCACCTGAACTTCTACTGGGAACAAAGAGTAAAGATATCCCCAAAGGGTCTGTATTTGGTTTTCTTCTATTATGTGCTTTCTTGTTGCTCCATCAAGTGAAAGTCTATATTGCTTCTTCAAAAAAGTTTTGTGAAAAAGCATAGCTAAAGCTCCGTTATTAATGATTGTTACGTTCAGAATGAATCAACTCATTTCACTTAGTGTGGCTATGATTTAAAGCTACTGAAAGCTTTAAAGCACTTTTACAGTTTCTAAGATTAACCAAATATTAAGTGAAAACACCACTTTACAGCCAGTAAATGGGCCACTTCTCAATACATTTATGAATCTGTAAATTGTCTGAATTAAAACTAACATTCAAACATAAGTACATTGCTATTTGAAATCACTGGAAGATGTCCGAGTTCATACCATCACTTCAATTGGAAAAAAAGCAATACATCAATAGCAGTGGAAATTTTATCCAGCTCCACAAGAAGTATCATCTTATAGCTGCTTTTGTAATACACCCGTTGCACATGATATTAAATTCAGCTGCAGTGATCAAGCATTCTCTTTGCCAGCAGAAACACAGAAAGCGACTGATTTTTCACCTGATCGATCACAGCTAAATAATTCCACATTGTAGAATCAAAGGTGTTTTTCTGCTGTACTGCTTGGGTTGGGGCTTCTCTGTATTTCCAATACCCAAGTTCAACTGAAACTACTGCTGATTAAGTGGTTCTTCAAACCAGCTACCAGGGCAGCAGCGCTATTTAATAATCCTGCCTTGCCAAGTAGATGCTCTGGGCTAAAAGTATGGGTAATGCTGCTGGGAGGGAAGCACTTTCAACTTGCAAGCAAAGCACATCATTTGACGTAAAAGCTGTCTTTTGCTCCCAGAAATCTAACAGTTTAGGTTAGCACTAGTTTCCTTTGCCAAACTTCTTCCAGGAACATTGTAGCTGATCGTTCTTTGTGCTAGTCTGGATCTAGGAGGCAGGCAGGATGACAAGGAAAAAAAAATAAGAAAAAAGAGAAAAAATATAGAGAAAAACGAATTAAAAAAATAAAGGCCAAGTACTTTGGACATAATGCTGTATGTATGATATAATTTTCACAGGAAGACTAATAAATCTTGTAAAAGGACTAGAAAAATGCAGTTGGCAAAGTACTATGATTTTATAAGCTTTCACAGAAGGCATTCAGAAATGAAATGAAGGGAAACAACAACGACGACAATCAAAGCAATGTGAGACCCCTGGCTTTCAGACCTGTGCTACACAGAACTCCAGCACAACTGCATTCCCTGCTTACAGCACAGCCCCTTACCAGCACTTTCAGGAGCAAGTCTTCCCTTACCACAAGTAACAGACTGTTAGAATTGACAGAAAAACATTAATATCTGACACACGGCTTTATGACACTACACACAAAAAAACCCTACACTTATCTAAGTTTTACATGGTACACTGAGAGCTTGCTACTTCAGGAACTGGGGTATCTCCTCACCCCACTGTGCTAGCCGTATTCTGCAGCAGGCAGAAACTAGTGCTGCTTCAAGCATTCACCAGGCAGATACAGGAGAGCTCAGCAGCATTTGGCATCACCAGTGACTGCATGGAAGATGCTAGAAGCATTCACCCAGCCAGGAAAGCTTTAAACAACCTGGAACAACCTTCCAAGCGACAGAACCAAGAGACGGGTTTGAAATCTGTGTCTTCAGCAAGAGACATGAGGAGTCCCAGCCTGGCCACGTGCTGGATGTCTGCTCAGACTCACAGGGCCTTCTCCACTGGGAGAAAGGGGCTGGCTGCAGAGGCCCAGACAATCCCAGAGTGAAACACTGCTTTTATTGTTTAAATGGAAAAGCTTGCAGAAGAGTAATGAGGAGGTAGGTAGGGTTTTTTTAAGGGCCATGTCCAACAGTGATGAGGATTAGAACCAAGAGGAGCTGTCTATATTTGAAATGGGGGGGTGGAAGAATCAAACCTCACCAGAATTAATAATCAGAGACCCTTATGAACTATAATTTCTCAGGTACATTTTGGAAAGGACATTCCTTATTTCATTGTTGTTTTTTCTTTTAATTATTTTTTAATTTGAAAATATAAAACTTATTTCTCTATTTTCTATTTCAGTCAGTTTTGTCCTTCTTGCCCTTGACATTAATTTAATGTAGGAAGGCACATACTTTGCATAGGACAAAATATCCTGTATGACAGCAATTATTAGATTTCACAAAAAGGGACTAGGCATCATCATGTAATTATGTTTTTGTTACACAAAATATTTTTAGGATGGAAGTAAAATGGGGAAAAACCATCGGTTCAGTCATCTCCAAAAGACCTCTTTATAATAACAATAGTAATAAAAGACAATATAGAGGCATGATCCATATCACTAAGTTATCATATTCACACCAAAAAAAAAAAAACCCAGGAGAACAACACAAAACCAAAACCCACATCCCTGATGTCTGATTCCTGGAAACAAAATGAAAAATAAAAAAGAAATATTGATTTTTAGATTGAAGCCTCCCAAGCTACCAAAGCTGCAGTGTTAAGAAGTAATTGTTAATATGTTGTTACGTAATTATTAATAAAAGCTAGTTTTTGAAATGCATTAAGATCAGAATCAGCATTTCCTTGGCAGTTTGCCACTGACAGATCAACAATTATTTCATTTTTGTAGTAGTACGGCCAGTGTAGCAAGCTGGTAGCAATCCAACTGAAAAGTTATTCCATTTGAAGCTTGTCTCCTACCCAACCTTAATTGAAATTTGTTTACATTGCTTGACTAACACAATAAAAGCAAGACTGCTGTCACTTGTCTAGTAGAGTACATCATGCATTGGATGTTACTGCATAGCTGAACTATAAATATAATTTATATGTACACACAAAAAATCCACAGTGTTTAATATTGTAGCATCTTGTGACCTAGAAAAGCCCTTGGTCATAACAGCAGGTTTGCCACAGATGAATTCGGAGGCATAGATGGCAGCCTCACAGGGTAAAGCAACCTACCCCATCATTTCCACCTGCACATATTATTCACTTTCATTGCATCGTTTAGAATTGAAAGGCCATTCACCAAAATAAAGCATTGTATCCAGAAAAGAAGTCTCTTGGGCATGTTTTATCTAAAAAGAAACACAAAAGTTAGATTGAATGCAGAGTTCAGAAAGTTCCTCATACATGTAGGACCACCACCTATTCACATTTAAAACCACAGCAATAATACACACCTACAAAAAGCCTCACCTAAAACCAACCTGAGACTTTTGCAATGTTCTGGAGAAGGTCAGGGATAATAGAAGATACAGGAAAGCGCTGTTATTCCTTTCCTAGAGAGGTCAACATGGACCAAGCTGAAGAAGGTACCTGAAGTGTTTGTCACCAATATGCCTCAGTCCTCTTAAGTGTCTTGTCACCTATCTCCATGACTACTAACACTGCAAACCAGTTTGTTCTTGACTTGCACAGTTGCTTTACATGGACAGCAATATGAGTCTTCAAGGCTGTACAACTGAGGTACTGCTGACAGGCACAAATAGCCCACAGCTACTCCATTCAGGAATACCTTCAGGGAAATGTGAAAGGACAAAGTCCATTAAACCTAAACCACGTGCAAAACATTGGGTAGCATGTATCAATACAGTATGTCATTCTTCAAACAAAATGCTGACCACCTCAAAACCAAGAGAGGTGCACCTATCGCACACTGCAGCCCAATAGCTTATCAGACAAACTGCAGGTTACATGCACAGCACAGCAAGGTAATTGGGAGGGCAATTTTTGAATTTGATTACAGGGCCAAGATCTGTTCATCATCATTCCCCCTACTGTAGCAGTTGTTGCTGTAGGAAAGTGGAAGATGAAATACCTTAATTCCATTTGCAGCAGAAAGAAGTAATCCACATGTAATCCAGATACATTAGATACACATCAAATCATTCACCCCTTGAAAGTACAGCATCACCATTGCTGGTCCTTGGTCTGCTGCATCATGTGAAAGCAAACATGAAGCAGCTTGTAAGGCAAGTTACAATGCAGTTACAGAAGGGAAGATCCACATCTGTATGTCCTACAAAGGACAGACTAAGCTGTGACCTGACACCAGGATTAAGCTCGATAAATGTTTCACATTAAAACAACAGGACATGATTCTTCAGAATAGCTATCAAGAGACTGAAAGGAAATTTTGTTTGGGGCACAGAGGTTGATACTATAAGCTAACCACATTAATTAAATATACATTGCCTAAAATAAACCTGGAACTGCATACAAAGAAGAGTGCATCATCATGAAGGGGTGCAGGGGAAACACATCAGTTTGTGAAGTATCCTCATAAACCGACCACCCTATTAGTATTCAAAGGACTTCAGAATTACCTTCTTATTGTATTTTAGTTGAAAAGCCACTCTAAATTTATTTTCATAGCACGGCTTACAGCCTACAAAGGTCTAGAAATACAAGATTTGGAGCTAAGTCACCAAGACAAAACCAGATTTTTTTTTCATCCAAGGTGTGAATGAATCTGTGTTACTGCCTTCAGCAGGAGGAGCTTTTCACCTGTTTGAGATGGGTTAGAAGTCACCATCTTCTGAAAGCAAACGTAACTGCAGGTCTGCCCCTATGAACACAGGTTCAAGAGACATGCCAGAAGCATATGAGAGCTTTTTGATTTTGTCTGCTCTCAGGATAGCACAGCACACCAAGTCCTCATGCAAAGTAGAATCAGTTACGGGGAAGTGCAAGCTCCTACACCTTCCCTTTAGGGATAGAGCAGCCAAATGTTTATAACCCAGAGCAGCTTCAGTACTTGCCTTTGCCTTCAGCTGCGTTACAATACAACACTGTGAGATGCTGTTAGTTTTTTCTGTGCTTGTTTCTTAAACTCTGATTCTGGGGAAAAACATGTATATTCCTAGTACTAATGAGGTTATCATTTACTGCCATTAACAGCCATTTGACCAGGACAGAGTATGCACTAGATAATGGATCACACCACTCTTCACAGTAATTAAATTACAACATAACTCCTTGAGGCTTCTAAAAATAAGTAGTATAATGTAAGTACTGCAACTACTGGCAAGTAAATTACGTTCAAGAATGACGTGAATGAGAATCCTAGGTCTTAGATTCTGAGTGGAGAAGATAGCTACTTACAAGTATCAAGGGCTGACTAACAGCATCAGAAGCCAGATTGTCTTATCTATTGTGTTTGTATATGGTTATCTTGATGTCTATTATCTAGACACATTATATGGAGGTAAGTAAAGAAGTTCAGCATTTTCTGAAGTTGTTTGCCTGCATCTTAGCTTTCTGCCTACACTTAGCAAAGCATAAATAATAGAATCCCTGGTAAACATTGCCTGTCACACTCAAACTGCACGGCCATTGTACGACACAGACAGAAAAGCACTTTCAGTGCAAACACCAGAAGATTCTTCCCACTTGTGAGAGGAAGGAAACTTCACAAGATTTTGAATCAGTCAGTTATGATAAAATTGCATCGCATGAGGCTTTTATGTGGTAATACCCATCTTTTCCACTGTCATTGATTTTTTTTTTCCCTTTAAATCTGTAATTTATATAAATGGAGGGAAGACAAATAATAATGGAAAACCTGAACACCAGGGATGAAAGAATCAGCTGAATAACTTCTTCACTCAGAAAGGCAGCAGCTGAGTAATTGCCCAACTATGCACACAGACATCCTGGTGCAGCCCTTTAAATAACATCCACCGCACGTGAAAAGCAGCCATGCTTAAGTTTAATTCTGTTTTTCATATTTATTCATTTAAATTCACACTCAAGATAAGAAATACCAGCAGGGGGAAAGAATTTTTGTATATTAAAGCACCTTTTCGAGAAACATCTTAAAAGATGAGAAACTCCATTGGGTTACTTACTGTTTCTATATTTAGCTATGGGGTAGTTTGGAAGTATTTTCCCCAGGTAGAAGTTTACTTTGTATGTTTACCTTCTTAAAACCTGTGTTTAGCTTTTAGACTTACTGCCTGCTGGAACTGGGAACAGGAGTCATTGCCAAATCATCATTATGGCAACACCTTTCAAATGCAAGGCAAACTCTTTCATACAAACAAACGAGTTTTCTTGGCTGCACCTAGACTTTACAGGTAGCAACAGAATTACTCTATTACCATTATTTTTGGCTTTGTCTTCCTCCAGCCTGTACCTACATACTAAGAAAAATGCATGTCTCTCCGCTTCCAGCTCATGGTTTTATACTTGCAAATTCCACTTGAATTCCTGGCATCACAGCAGGGGAAGAGCCCCCCATCATTCAGAATGAACCTGGAACCTTCTGCTTCAGGAGATGATGGACAAGGCCACCATAGCAGTGATGTCGTAGGTTCCCAAGACAACCTTCCCTTAAACAAACAAGATAAAATTGGGACTTGAAAAGGGAACCCAGGCAGGAAGAGAGATCTCCAGAAGATTTCAGCTCACAACAGAAGAGTGTGTCCAAATCAAACGATTCATTCAGCCTTTTCACCGTTGCCACCACTTAACTTTATTTACCTTATGCTCATTAGAGGAAAAAAATCCCACATACTAGTGAGCAAAATGACACTTCTGTCCGACAAATGCAACTTTAAAATCCACAAAATTAGATTTAGCTTCTTAATTGAAACCAATTTTTTCATAGCAGAGATGTCTTCCAAACAGTTAAGATCTCAGCTGGCACTGCTTTAGAACCACCTTACTCATTTTCTTAAATCATGATGGCACTTTGCTGTAGCTTCTTTATGAAGCTGCAAGTTTTAACTTCTATTATTTTAGAAGTAAAATTGTTTTGGTAGATAAACAGTACCTCTTCATTCAAACTGCCCTATTACTACTGCCCAAAATAATCCCAGGGAGGAGCTCTTTCTGAAACCTTGCTTCCATTCATAAGGCACCCAGGACAGCCTGTATACTGCTGCAGTCACAGAATACATCACCCACCGAAGAAAGTCACCTGCCCTGACTGACAAATGAAGATTTTAACTCCCAGATACCTACCTACAAAGCAGAGGACCTGAAGTTTTGCGTACCTGTTGGCAACAGTCTTTCTGGTGAAGCTGTTCTACACACAGAATCGGGTCCCAAACATACAGAGTTAATAGCCCACACAGGTACTACTACTACACTACTATTCCATTCCAGAGGAAGAGTAATTTAACACATTTCTGTCTACAATCCTCGAACATAAATGCTGTTTCTTTGTACACTCGATATATTTTTACTGTGTCATGTTCTTGTACATTAAAGTGAATGGTACAAGTTAGTAAAATACAGAAGTGCCAATCCATAAAGGGTACTTGCTTTCAAATAGTAATTGCGGTGATTATAACACTCCCTGAAGCAGCTCGAATCAGAAGTGGAAGACTGATAAAGTAGGTCTAAGTTATTAGGAAGGGAAAAAAACAAAAGCTTCTCTTAACCACCCGAAGCCTCAAGAACAGGAAAGTTGCCTCCTCAGAAGAGAGGCAATCACTTATTGACTGACAAAAGGAAAGCAAGTTTCTCCTACCAACTCTTGTCTTCAGCTCAGCATGGTGAAATATCCTTTATATTCTCTACCATCTCAGCAACCCCATTCCACTGATGCAATAGCCATCAGTTACTTCAGGGCTTCTTCCAGAAAAATCAAGCCTTCACCTATGTTCCCCCTGGGGTTTGGCACAGTCCTTCTGCCATTATAAACTCCACACAGACCAGGCCTGGGAGGTTCTTCTTGCTGGCAGGACCATAGCCAGAACTTGGAAACATCTCACTTAAAAGTGCAGATTCATGCTATCTTCAGGTGTCAACTGTCACGGCTGATGCACGCAGGGCATTCCACGGCAGGTACAAGGCAAGGGAGGACACGTGCATTACTGCACAGTCAGCTAACAAAAGAACTGGGTTTCCATCATAATCTGTAAAGCTACACCATCAAGAAGAAACTATCCCTAACAGGAATGAAACCGTGATTTTATCCATTATGAATGCGACAATTCAACAATCAGATAACCTGGCATGACCTCTGAAGATTTAGATACCAGATTTGCAGGCAGAGTTATGCGTCTCTCAGAAGCTAAATGTGTGAAGTAGTTGAAGTTAATTTCTCAGTCTCCACAAAATATGTGGTCCTAACATACCAACACGATTCCAGATTCTGAAAGGTTTCGTGTGAGGGAAGAATTTAGTCTCCCCAAAGCCAGTCAGCAGCTGAAGTTGACAAGTGAGAGTACTAAACTTCCAGTTTCCATGGAAATGGAATTTGGATCAGTACAGACAGAGATTTCAGAACTGAAAACCAAACACTCTCCATCTTACTCTCCAACCCAACACTTTTTTTTTTTAAGGGTTCAAGAGAGACACAGATGCCATACATATTAGCAATCTTAGTAACTCATCCTGCCTTGTGGCTCCTCATTTTCATTTAGAGGTAGCCATCCCCTTATAAATCATGTACCATTGTGGTCAATTTAATGGCAGCCAGCCAGACCTACGTTATAAACATGACAGTATCTCAAACCTACGCATTTGGGAGGGGAGATCTGCTACTAGCTATCCAATACATATGAAATAACTGCTTTATAGCCCAGTGCTGAACCACACTAAACCAGGAAAGTTGTACCATACAACACAACTGCAAGGAACAATGGGGGGGAATAGTCCAATTTTTACTGTTGATATGACCCACCAGATTAGCACAGCAACAGAACTACGAGATTTTTAAACTGTAAAAATCCTCTGTCTTTAGAAAAAGGCAAGAAAAGGTATGTTTTAAAACCAGTAACGCAACACCACTGCAGCAGCCAGAGCCCAGTGCTGCAAGGGAGAATTCCAACTTGTTGATTACAACTGCAGGATGCTCGCTGGCACCTAAAATAATTTGCCAATGGTATTTATGGCTCCTGTTTCTTGTGTCTGGCAAGAGCCAAGGAAGAGTAATTTTCTGGAACTATTTACATAGATTTTGCAACTGATGACAACCCTCCATCTGCTCTCACACACTTCAGTGCCTTTGCCAATTTCTTCCCTAATGCATTTCTTTCTCCAAGCTTTGCCAAGGTTTTGGTTCCTGAACTTTGTTCTTACACCAGGTTTAAAGAGGCTGCTTAAAGTTGCGAGTGAGAACTTGAGGAATGTATGTTTAACCCTATGCCCTAGTCCCAGATCAGCAGACAAACAGATGATAATTCAAATGATACCCCCTCTCAAGACCATCAGCTCCAGAAGCCTGAGGATATGGCTGGTAGCTTCAACGGAGCTGTCCCTGAAATAAAAGGGTCTTGAGGACAATTAGGAGAAGCAGAATTTTAAAAGAACCAAAACCAGCTCATTATTCTAAAAAAAAGGCCCGAAAGGCCCATGGAAATCACAATTTCACCCAGCATTTAAAAGTGCAGCCAAATAAAGCATTGTCTTCTCTACAACAAATAGCAGGCTACCCCACAAAAATGTAAGATTTGAGATTCTTACCCAGCAAGTGCAATTCTACCTGCAAAGCTTAGAGTGTAAATCAAACAGATGGAAGTATTCAGTTTCCACCTCTTTGCCTGACACCTTTCATGCAGAGGTAAACATTGAAAGAATCAGAAAAAGCAAATAAAGATTTGAAAGCCCGGGATCTTTTTTTAAAAGCATTCATCAAGGCAGAAGCATACACAAATTACTTCATTGCTTTTTCCAACTTTTATATAACGATCAGGTTACCTTTATGCCATGCATTACGACTCAAGATAAAATATTCCTAAAAAAATGTAACAGCTCATCTTACAGCCTTGTATAAGTGAAAAATCACCCCACAGGAGTCACAGACAGAACTCTTTTTAAGATCAAATACTCAATCCACCATAGAAAAATGGATTGCAGGGTCAGAAATTCCTGAAAAGCAACTATAATTTCCAGCAGCTCATAGAAGTATTTAAACCCCCGAGGGCTGAGATAAACAGCATCAGTCTGCTCATCTGTTTCATTTAAAAGTAGCAAAGTAGGTTAGTGTGAAATGGTGTCCCTAAGAAATAATCCAAACAGGATGAACACAGAAAATAAATGCTATAATCCCTTTTGTATCAGTCCACATGTGTGTAAATTCATTTACTATTAGGTCTGGTCCAGAGATAAATCGGATCTGCAGTATGCAGGTCGGATTAGATGATCTAAAGGTTTCTTCTGGCACAAGACCTGTCTCAAATTGTCTATCCTATTTGTTGACAACACAGGAAAGAATTTGCCTGTAAACACAGTAATCCTTTCTCCTAGCAATTTTCTGTTTTCTTCTTATTCCACTGACCTCCTAAATAGAAGAAAAAAGCAAATCACGGCAAGTTAAGAGGCAGGAGTCTGCTTTATTTCACTGCTGCAGTTTGCTACTTTTAAAACCCAGGACCACAGAGATAAGCCCAGGAAAAACAGTGGATTTGACATTAGTCTTTTTCTCTCTTGTAGGAAGCCCTACAACATGCAAGCAACTTACCACTTCACATTACAGCCTCTAAGAGAAATTGAACGCTGAAAATTTTTTTAAACAACCAACCTCTTTGCATTCAGGCATTAGACAGAGGTTTGCCTTTGTATCAAATGAAAGCCCAATTCAGCAGCTACATCAAATACAGCAGCTTGTTTTGGCAACCTCATTTTTAGGAGATCAGATTTAACTACTCAGCTTTAATACTCTTGTTTTTGAATTAACCATCTGTTCTGTAACATTCAGACAGACAAGACAGACCTAGTGAAGCAGGAGGTCAATCTCGGGGTCTTCGGGCTGTGTTGTGGTTCAGCCCCTGCCGGCAGCTGAGCACCATGAAGCTGCTCGCTCACCCTCCTCCCCAGCAGGATGGGGAGGAGAACAGCAAGACAGGGGCAAACCTCAGCAGTTGGGGTAAGGATGGTACTGGGACAGCAAGGGAAGCAGGAAGTAACAACAGGACTTAGAACAGAATGTACAAGACTGGTGATACGCGATGCAGTTTCTCACCGAACCGTACAGCTCAGACCGATCACGAAGCCACACAGCCTCTCCCCAACTAGTTCCCTTTTACACTGAGCATGACATCATATGGCATTTGGCTAGTTTGGGTCACTTGTCCTGGCTGTGTCCCATCCCAACTTCTAGTGAAAATTATCCTAGTCAAACCCAGGACAGGCTAGAACACACATGTAACACCCACCCACAATGGGCAAAGGGAGCCCAAAGTGACAGCCAGCCTTCCCAGCAAGGAAATATCTATCTACTCTGGTTTGTATCTACATCAGCAAGGATATTTGTATCTACTCTGTGGTTTCATTTCATTCAATTAGCAAGAGGAACTAGGGCCAACAGGGTATATATTTTAATCAATTAACACAAAAAAGGAACAACTTTAGAAGGCTTTATAACAAAAAGACTTCTATTTACAGAAGCTGTAGGGCAGAGATCTTAATCTAGGCCCTTTTAAGACGATTGCCAGAATTAAAGCCTGCTCTTCCACCGCAGACTGTCACTGCAAAGCAAGTGTGAAATCCTTACGTGAAACACGCAGTCAGAAAGCGCTCCACAGGCAGTGACAGGTATTTTTAAGCCACGGTTGCTGTGAAAGTAAGGAGGCTTTTTTTTTTTTGAAAGGGGGAGAAAAAAAGAGATGTATACTAACACACAAACACTCTCTTAAAGTTACATCCAAAAGAGACAGGATTTATAGGTGTTGCTTGACTAGAGAACTTCTAACAAGACCCTTTAACCAACTGAGCCCTTTAAGAGAAACACACCATCAAGAAGTCATTTGTTTCAGCAGGCTACCAACACAAGCAGCTAGATGACCAAAGCATGCTACAGAAGCTTTTGTGAAACTCAGAGTTCTCAGGCCTTTAAACACCCTTTGCCATCCAAAAGTTCCAAATAATACCAGTCCATTTCCATGCATGTTGCATGTGAATACTACAGTTTGTAAACAATACTACTATACTCCACTCTCCAAGATCTCATACAGACTCCTTCCACAACAGGGTCAGTAATAAGGGCTTCCTGGTCCCAGGCAGATACTTAACTGACCTCCAAGACCTTCTTACGAAAGCCGGTACAACTGCTTTTACAACAGCTCTGGCAACAAGCCTGCATATTATTGTAAGGCTGGTAGCAATGAGGTACTACAATGTTTATTTCAACTCTAAATCAGAGTATTGCAACTACACATCCCTACAGACACCGGGCCTACTACAATTAACTCCTCTATTTACCATTGGTCTTCTACAGGAAAGTCTCAAGTCCAGCACTACAGAGCAATTTACATGTTCTCTCGCTCCTGTGCCAAATAACCTGTGTTCACTGCACATCAGCTTCCCACACCACAGAGAAACAGATCTGCAAAAGCACTCGGCAGTGGCCCAGTTGCAGCACAGCCCACCTCAACTGGCATCGGGCCACTGGCTCTGGAATCAGCATAGTGGGTGCATATTTAAGAGTCCCATGCTCAAGTTTCAACAGTAACTTTTCACTTCTTTCTAATACATTGCTTTTTAGTAAATTAACTAAGGAGCTAGACTTTGAGCTTCCAACACAACCTAGCAAGTACTTAAATCAAGTATTATCCTTTTTATAAAAAAAGAATCACAAAGCAAGAGATACCAAAAATTCCTCAATAAACCATTCAGAGATACCGCAGTGACTCCAAACCACCACCTAATCTTGACTTAGAAAGCAGCATCACAAGGTTGGAAAAGACCTTTAAGATCATTGAGTCCAACCGTTCCCATCCTATGCTAAACCATATCCCTAAGTACCTCATCTGTCCATCTTTTAAACACATCCAGGGAAGGGGACTCAAACCCTTCCCTGGGCAGCCTGTTCCAGACCCTGACAACTCTGTCAGTAAAAAAAAAAAAAGTTTCTAACATCTAATCTGACCCTGCCCTGGCACAGCTTTGTGCCATTTCCCCTTGTCCTGTCACCTGGCTGACGAGACCATCGCCCACCTCTCTACAACCTCCCTTCAGGTAGTTGTAGGTGGTGATAGGGTCTCCCCTCAGCCTCCAAAGTTATCAAGTTATCAGCCTCCATTAGGCTTGGTAATCACTGACATGTACAACTGAACAATCAGTAGAACATGCTGGAACATACCATATCCTAAAATTTCCCTTTAACCCCTCCCAACTCATACTGTAGGTTCTATTAAATTAACTTTTAACTTACCAATTTTTAAATTCAGATACTCAAGACTTTGAAATTCCAGAGCCTAGACATAAGTAACTAAACACATGCTATGATGCTCAGGTATTTGCTGAACTTGCTACAAACTGATGTGGTAGTTGCAGAGCATTTTTGCACAACTGACCATTTCATGAGTGTCCTTTGTGTTCTTACTCCTGAGAAGGTTTCATCCATCTCTATTCCATCTACTGTGGCCTTTTTGCAAGGTTACTTCAGCTATACCTAAAATAAGGAAGAACTAGCTTCCTCTCATTTCAAAGCATGCTCTAGCAATTTTTTAATAACAAAACCACTAACCCAAACACGTAATCAAAAGAAAGAAAATAAGAGTTCCATGAAAAAGTACCTACTGAACATATATTTTATCAACTGTATAAAATCTGCATGTCAGAACTTGAACCAAAGAGAAGCCCTTTCCCTCAGCAAATAAAGTGACAGTAGAATGGTTTGATCAAGGATTTAATTTCAAGGAAAAAATTCTGGTGACACAGTACCCAGTGAAACATGGGGCATTAATCAATTATTCACCATCAGCTTCATTCAAAATCTGTTCTTCTGCTCCCACTTCAAAGCTTATATCTGAAGCTTGGCTCATCATGTTGGACACAGAGTGGGATGCTTCTAAGTCTCAGAGTTACGATCAGTGGACTACAGGCTTGTCTGTGACAAGTGTAAGTACACAAAGGAATACCCACTCTAGTATTCCTTCCACAGAACAAGTGGCATGTGAAAAAGATGATCTGAAAACCGGGAGCTGTTATCAGACATACATTTTTTCCACCCTATGCACCTTACTCAAGTGTGCACATGCATCCATTAAGAGAAAGATCTCATTGCTCCTTTCCTGTTCGAAGCATGTATTTTTAACTCATCATCGGTTTCATCAGGTGAACGCCCAGGGACATTGCTCAGGGGTCAGCACTGGGACCAGCACTGTTTAACACCTTTGTCAGAGACATGGACAGAAGGACTGAGTGCACCCTCAGCACATTTGTTGATGCCACCATGCTGTGTGGTGTGGCTGAGGCGCTGGAGGGAGGGGATGCCATGCAGAGGGCCCTTGACAGGTTGGAGAAGTGGACCCGTGCAAACCTTGTGAAGTTCAACAATGTCAAGAGTGAGGTCCTGCACATGGGTCAGCACCATCCCAAGCAGGAATACAGGCTGAGCAGAGAATGGATTGAGAACAGCTCTGAGAAGGACTTTGGGGTGTTGGTGGACTTGGTGGACAAGAAGCTCAACCTGACCCAGCAATGCAGGCTTCCAGCCCCAAAAGCCAACTGTACCCTGGGCTGCATCAAAAAAGAACATGACCTGCAGGTCAAGGGAGGTGATTCAGCCCCTCCGCTCTCACGGAACCCCACTTGGGAGTACCTCTATTCAGCTCTGGGACCCCCAGGACAAGGAAGATATGGACCTGTTGGACCGAATCCAGAGGAGGACTGTGAAGATGAACAGAGGGCTGAAGCATCTGCCCTGTGAAGACAGGCTGAGAGAGCTAGGCTCAAGCCTGGAGAATGCTCTGGGGAGACCCGATAGCAGCCTTCCAGTGCCTGAAGGGGCCTACAGGAAAGATGGAGGGGCTGCTTACAAGAGCATGTAGTGATAAGACAAGGGGCTTTAAACTAAAAGAGGGCAGATTTAGGCTGGAAGGAAATTCTTCCCTGTGAGGGTGGTGAGGCCCTGGCACAGGCTGCCCAGAGAAGCTGTGGCTGCCCCTCCTGGCAGTGCTCAAGGCCAGGCTGGATGGGGCTTTGGGCAGCCTGGGCTAGTGGAGAGTGTCCCTGCCCATGGCAGGGGGATGGAACTGGATGGGCTTTGAGATCCCTTCCAACACAAACAATTCTATTAATTCTAAATCAAATTTTGTAAGAAGTACCTCAAATAAAAGCTTTTTTCTTCTTAGTCAACGCATTTTGCATTTTCATCTCTAATGGTCTATGTTTATAGCACTTTTCGCCCCCATTACATAATTGATAGGGAATTTGAATATATTATACATGTGACAAGTTTCCCTAAAGCAGTTTGTCTGCTGCATTCAAGTACAGAATCATTAGATACCATAAAAAATTCAGTTTCTGGAAATCTGAGAACTTACCCTAGAATTTAGATGGGGTCACATCAACTTGCCCCACTCCAACTCTTTAAACAAAGATTCTGCAGGGGCCAGAGAGATGCAGAAAGTCCCACATGTTCTGCATTTATCCATTGGAAGTGCTATGAAGGTAGACAAAAAAATGTGCGGTTTTTTTTTTTTAAATCACATCAGAGCAATGATTTATTTACACCTCTTTTAGTTTTAATTGCTGGAAGTATCAGGAAGGCAATCCCATTACAGCTGATGGGTTTTGTGTGGTGCAAACACCTCTTTAAGAGAAAATTAACAAAAGGACAGAATCCTTCAGGCTGGAAGGACTTGCAGAGCCTCCTGCTCAAAGCAAGGCGAACCGTTCAGACCAGGGTACTTTTGCCAGCTTGCTTGGTCTTGAAAACTGATTCAAGGGATGAAGCAGCTTCCCTAGAAAATTAAAGCCTCTGGATCTTTACATATGGTCATTAAGAATGACGCAGTTCAGACACTGTTCACTCAGGCTAGCCCTAAGCCAGTGACAAATCTTAATTTTCTTTGTAAATGCTTCTGCAGTTAATGAAGTCCAGAGCCAATGAACTACCCTGGTTTTCCAAAACATTCCAAAAGCTTTTCTTAGAGTGCAAAGGCAATCCCCCATTATTAACACTTAATACATTTTTAATTGAATCATGTTTACTTTTAAGTCATGGGTACATCTGTGCAGGCAGAGTTGAAGTCAAGTCTCAGAAGACTACTAGTGCTGACTCATTAAAAAAAGCAACTGGGTTTCTCACAACCTGGGACCAGTGTCTTTAAGTAGACTATGTCAACTTAAATTCTGCATGAATAATCTAAGTTTACACATTAGTTTTTAAAATGTGACTTGTCACAATTGCATTGCTTTCCCCCAACTCAAGACACGATACAAATCAATCCCCACAGACCAACCCAAATAAGTAGACGCACAAAGGCAAACTTACATACTGATTTGTGTCACAATGTTTGCTTGGGGATGATGGCTCCAATCGACTCGCACTAAATCACCATTTATCTCACTCTACCAACTACATTTCTGATCCTTCAAATATGCTTTAGTGTTTATTGGCTGTGTGTAAGAGCATCTCACAAAGACCAACACATTTATTCTTACGTACAGCATATTTTTAAATAGCATGTGCTGACAAAGTAACACATTTTTTACAAGCCTAGAAAAATCTCTACTAGAAGCTTCTTTCTTTTTTTGATTTTCAAATGAAACCCCCACACTTGTTAAATGTATATGAAGCAGCTTATTTTACATACAGATCCCAGGACGTACAAGAAAGATACAATAGGTGGCTTCAGATGTTCAAGAGTTTCAATACTCGTTGATCAAAACCTGGCAATAAATAATTAAAACCACCGAAATAATAAAAATAGAAAGAAACAGACAGCAGGGTATCAACCTGTGTGTCAGCCCATAATCACAAACTGCACCTCTTCTTCCCAACCTGCTCTCAAGACCAAACTGGAAAAGGCAATGGCATAAGAGGCAGGCAGCTTGGTACCACAGCATCACACAAGGTCAGAAGACAGGTTTCATTCCTGAGAGCTTCCTACAGCACAGGAGGCTGAACTTGTGCTCCAGTCAACCATTACTAAAGAGAAACCCAGAGTAAGAGAATCCAGTTTAGCCAGAGAAGAACACTCTACTCACTTCCTAAGGCTCATTCTTCCTCAAAGTCTCCCAGGCAACTCATGCTGTTGAGGCTCACACAAAGATTTGCTGTATATCTTTAAGGTCCTCAATGTTCATTTTGGATTAAGGTATTATAATCCTTATCAGCAGTCACAAATAGAAGTCTTAAATAAAATTAAGCATGTTAATAAAATAGAAGTTTCAAAATAACTTATAACAAAAAACCCCACCCAAACAAAACCAAACTTACACTGGAAGAGGCAAATGTAGACACATCTCAAGTGTTGAAGGCAGACACCCTCATGATGCACTCAGCACAGCAAAACAGAACCTAAAGCTCTTATAAAACCCATGGTAAAGACTTTAAATCTTTTAGAACAAAGTAACTCTGCCTAGAGGTGACTGCATTTCTCAAGCAGTTAAGAAGCCATAAGCCCAAAAAATTAAAGTACCTTTCCCATTTACATTACGTTTTTATCTGGCAGTGTGTAAATATATTTTAGAAGTCATTAACATTTTCTACACAAAACAAAGCTTGAACTTACGTGTCCTTACCACAGCAGTGGTTTATGCTCAGGGAGGGAAACAAGAGGACTTTTACCACAGGTAATATCAGTACCTTGTAATATGGAAATACAGCTGCTGCAGTGCCTTACCCTCTGCTAAGGATAGATATTTCTGTCATGACAAGTAATGTACATAGAAAATATTTACCTGCCATGGGCATTTTTGTATTAGAGTCCTGCTTTAAAAAAAAAAACCCACCTAAGGAATTTGACAGCCTACACATCCATAACGGTTAGTGTTTCCAGGCAGCTCCTGGAAAAATAATCAAAGCTGAAGAGTGAAGGAGAAAAGCAGCAGATAAGTGAAACTAAGACTCTTGTCAAGAAAGATAAAGATGTGGTTAGAGGTCAGTGAAGGACATGGGGAGGGAGGGGAAGAATTCTAGAAAATTCCTGTAAGGGTAAAGCAGAGAGCTGCCAGCAACATACAGGCTCTCTCCTGGGGAGCGGTGGGAATGAGTACTGACAGGATGTCAGGAGCACAATGGGACAGGTGCTCTGTGTAAGTTAAACTCCACTCCAGGAGAAGAAAACGGCAAAGCGAGTGCCCGCCCCTGGCTCCAAACAGCTCAGCAGCAGCAGAATCAGAAGAATGCCTCTATCTGCAGCTGTGAGGTATGAAGAGAGGGTCCCGAAGTATCCTGCCCCCCGACACACCAAAAAGCAAATGCTGTGCTGCAACCGAAGAAACACCTAGGAAGCTGCCAGCTCATGAACAAGTCACCGGGAAGCCTTCTGGCAGAGCAGAGGGAAGGCAGTGCTGTCAGAGGCATGGAGGGCACAAGAACGGGAAAGTTGGAAACTGGCCACACCGGATGGAGGAAAAGCCCCCTTATTTTAAAGGGCACATCACCTATTCGACATCTGGCACATCAGAACAGGAGAGGACATTCTGGACTAGAGAGACAGCCATAACAGACGGCACTGCTTGTCTGCTCCTTCCCACCCTACCTAGGAAATCAGGGAGCCTCTTCCCCTGACTTATGCTACTGAACACGACCCGTTTGTGAGTTTACTGTTGGTGAAGTTCTGTGCACAATCCAATCTCCTTCCATGAAGGTGCACTCCCCCTTGATCTTCTAGACCTGCCTGCAGGGACTGCGAGTTCCTCTGTGTAAGTAAAAGCACCAAAGAGGCAGGCAGGCAGCTGGTCATCATTAGGTGTAAGGTAGGATATTATCTTAATTCTTGAGTTACAAGGTCAGACTAAGTTTTCTTGCACCAGATCACCGCTGCAGATGTCCACCCTACTTGTACTAAAAGACCTCTAAAGAGAGATCTCTAGTCTCAGGCAGCATAGCTCAGCCCCACGCACCACTGCTGTACGCTGTATCAAGCTGGTTGCCTTCTGGTATGTTCTTGGGAAATGAGGGAACAGTCACATACCATATTTGTTATGTCAACTTTGCACATATTTCATTTTGTCATCCCCTTAAGTCTTCCATTCTTGGAAGAAAAACCCAAACGCGTTTTATTTATATCTGTTTGAAACAGACTAAATACACAGACCATGAGGTGAGGAGGTAAAAATTGTAAGCAAATAGAGGGACTGCAGGAAAAGAACAGTGGTAATGAAAGTTACTTTCCTATGCAGACTGGTTTGTCAATTCCTGTTACTTCAGTCATTTTCTGACAGATCCTGTTCTCTAAAATGAGTTCTGATGAAGGATTTTACTATGCTGTTTATCAGCTCCTTAAAAAAAAAAAAAAAAAAAATCAATGTTCCCTTGCATGATGAATAGCCTCTGGAGTCTCATGTTACCAATTCCAATCCCATTAATAGCATGAAAGCATTGCATTGTATTCAGCAACTGCTCTTTGTTAGTCCTGTTGCTCATCAGTGCTGATTCCACTCCTTGAAATACACAGCCTCAAGCACGCAGCTTACTCATTAGGAGTTTCTGCCCTTGCTCCCAATGCAACCCGTGTAAAGACTTTAACAATTGACCTGAGCCGTGGATGAAGCCCAAAACCCATGAAGGGAGCGGTTCTGATGGCTGAGAACCCATTAAAAAGCCACACAATCACTTTCTGATGGGCAAGGACAAGGGTATTCCACCCCAGCCATATGTTTCTCTCCAGATGACAGTTACTCCAGGTAGCAGTGCTAGTCAATATTGACAGCCACAGAGCTGCAAAGGCACATTTAAGCCTTTGGTATCTTGAATCCAAACATCACTTTTTAAATATTATTAGCTGTGGCATCTTCCTACTTTTCTTCTCCAGGAAGAGTTTGCCGTACACAGACATCGGATGAGTTCCTTACTGTCTGTATGTCCTTCGTACGTCACATGGAAGCAGAAGCAGCAAGACAAGGATCTCAAGTCTTTAAGAAATGCTGGCACCAAAAAGATGCAATTTGGTACAGAACCAGGGGATTTGAGTGTAAGAGCACTCTCTCCCCCTCTATTCTCATCACAAACTGCTTTCATTCTACTGTTCTTTTAATGCCACACTAGCCAGAGTAAATGTTAGTATTAACCCAGTGAATAATAGTTATAAATTCACTAATCTCTAAATTACATGCAGATTTTCCAATGGCTTTAAGCTTTAAAGAAACAAGCTGACAACAAAAAATACCTGCTTTTTAGAAAGCAACAAAGAATGCTTTGCTCTCAGTCTGTTTACTTAAAAGGAGGTGATCACAATCAGTACCGGCATGGCAGGAGGGAGGGGAAGAGGAGAGAAAGCAGATACAATCTGTTGAAGATCCCCAAACAGTCCTGTGACAAGAACAACAGACCCTCCAACTCCTAAAGCCACTCCGTCTCCCCACTTTGGCACGGACGCAAAACATCTGGCCGCGCAGTGGAATTACAGCTTTTCCTTATCCCTGCTCATGAAACTGCTGACTGGCGATAAAACCCAAAGTTTCAAAAGGTTGCTCTGGAAACTCCAACCCCACGTCGAGTAGCGGGTTGAAATCATTGACAAACACTTCAGGAGTCCAAAGATTTTCCAGGCAGGGGGAAAAACCCAAACCCAAACCCAAACCCCACCTTTCAGTTCTGTTGAAACAAAAGGAAGTTAGAGCTCTTTAAAGATTAAAGGGGAGCACGCGATGAAAAGAAAGCGTAGGCACTGCCTCGCCATTTTAAAACTGGATGGTCCAAAGACACTGCAACGTGCGTGGTGGAAACACATCGGGTACTGTTGCAGCAAAGGAAGGAAGATGCAAGGTTACACCTGGTACAGCTTTCAAAGCAAGTAAATTAATTCAAACTACAGTGTCAGCCCTGGAGCAAGGGCAGAAGCTGGATGGAAGTCAGTTACATTACACATTTCTAGAAGTTTCCCCTACGCTTTCTTTTCCAAAGGTTAGTAAAGCATTAAAAACTGATGTCTTGAAATACCAAAAACCCATCATGACTGCGGACTCGGGGAGGAAGAACTATCCTTTCAAAGGCATAAATGTCACATCACAGTACAAGGGCAGGAGTAATACCACAGCAGAGGACAACATCCGAGCTTACCTTCAGAGCTGTGCTGCTTATTCACAAGTGGAAAAACAAATCCTGAACATCTCACAATTCTTCAAAGCTCAGATATCCTCTTGGTGCACCTGCACAATCATTTTCCATTTGCACAGCAGGTTAAACCCTCCTTACTGAAACACGCGTTACTCAATCTATAGTAGTCATCACAATCCCCAAAATGGTTGTCAGTACCACACAGAAAAATTTCAAGGATCTTTACAGGTTATCCATAATTGACTTGTAGTCTCTCTGTTAATATTCCCCTCTGAGTTCCAGTACTTGAGGCTACAGAGAGCACATAGGCCATGGTCTGAAGATTTAGTTGGCAACCACAGGTCAAGACCCATCTCAACACAGTGGACTCCAATATCAGAATTTAAGTAAAAACATGTATTTTAATACTTGGAATTGTCAGCATTCTATAGTATCATAATGCACAAGTACACAGGGTTTGGTTTTAATTTGTTTCCATGTATTGAATTGTGGGGTATTTCTCCAAACTCAATCTGCGTTTTAAATAGCATTTTGGAACAAGAGCTAATTCAGTAAGGTATACTGCTACCTTTGCAAGCACTTGAACGATCTGTTCACCATCCCATGCATTTTGAGGAGGGGAAAAAAGGAACCTGAAACATCATTCTTTTTAATCTGTATTTATCCATTTAAATTATAGGCCCAGTTTGTCACGTACAAAGAGGAGGCTACAGAGATGACCTTCTGTCCTCATTACCATTCTTCCCTTCTTGTGCTAAAGATAGCCTAGAGAGTAAAAATAAATAAATCCTCAATAGCATTAGGAATTAGACAATGTCATGCTGAAAGATACCCTAAACGATGAGCCTTATCTCATCTCACTGGCTGGGACAGCAGGGGGGCTCCAACCTGTAGAGGGTCGGTGGTGTTTAAGCCTTCGCTAGGTGGTCTCTCGGCAGTAGGCTCTATCCCCAGCTGTAATTGCTCGTCAGCCCTAAGTGGATGCCTGAGCACGCTGGAAAAGTTCAGCAAAGTATTTAAACAGATGGATGGTACGGGCCACTGGAACAAAACTCATTTTTTCTCTGGCCACAGCTCTCTTCCAGCGCATTCCTTTGAAGTCTGCGCCACTGAGGAATCAACAACAGCTGAGAAACATGTGTTATCATACAACATCGGCGCAGCAGCAGCACTGCACAGCAAGACACTTTTGTTCAATAATCCTGGACTACAGAAAGCATTACAATGCCTTTTGTGGCGGGTAAGCCCCTTTTCCAAGCACGACAAGAAAGTAAACAGATGCCTCCCCGCTTTAAGGAGCGACTCCAAAGTAAAAAGGTGAATTCAGCAGATTTCTCCAGCACCTCCCACCTCGAGTCCTCTCGGGCATATTTGACATTCTCCTTATTTATGCTATCACAAAGAGGACCGACTAAATGCTCACAGGGAGCTGAGGGTAATCACAGCACTGAGGGACCGTGGCCGCAGTAGGATGTGACAAGTGCCCGTAAGCTACAGCTCAAACCCACCACCCTTTCCCAAGCAGGCCAAGTTCTGTGATCCTGGCTTCACGGGGAACAAACTGGAGAGAGAAGCAGCAGCATGGCACCGCTCAGCACACACTCTCCCCACCCTCCCCCTGTTTTATCGGTGCACAGAAAGACGACGCGCACTCCTCAGAACAGTAATGGGAGGGAACAGCACAAGTATCTTCTCACTATCCAGAGAAGCCACGTCTGCCAAAGCTGCGAGACCACCATATGCTTTGCAGGGGGGTCAGGAAGGACAGAAAGAACTAGTTATTGATGAAGCTGCAGTTGAAAACCAGACCAAGCGTCCGTCCAGGTTTGGGAGGCCAGCACCAGCAGTGCGCACACACAGGAGGACAGTGAGTTACAACCCGAAGCCAACGCTGCTGCCTACCAGCAACTTCCTACAGAATCAAGTTGCTTGTTTCCAGCACGGAGAAGGAAGCACCCACTAGCCTTGTAGTTAGAAAGTTTCTGAGCTTCCAATGTTACAGGAAAGGGGGGCATGGAGATTATAGTACCTCCCATTACACTGTAAAGTCACAACTACAATGTGGAAAGAAAAAAAAATTACAAAAACCCATGAGCTTTCATAAAAGCCCTGGAAAAACCACGCATCATTTACATATAATTTCAAGATAGAGATCTTAAAGACTTAAAAACCAGGCAAAACCCTAAAATTAGAAAGCAAACAAGAAAACCCACATGTACTAAGGCAATCTCATAATTACTCAGCTCACAAAAAAGAAAAAAAAAAATACCAGGACTGCATATACCACGCCAAGGGGGGTTCTCAGCCATTCAATTTAATTGAGTCTCTTTCTGGAGAAGCCAACAGCGCCCTTCAAATTCAGCGTGAGGCAGACTGTGCAGGTACCACAGAAGCAGCATGCACCAGTATTGGCAAAGATATGTCAGCATAAAAAAAAATAACTCCAGCCTCAAAACCAGCAATGAAAAAAAGAAATGAAAAAAAAAATATGCTGCTCTCAAGCTAAATGGTGATGATGGAAGAATTCTGCTTTACAACTTTCAAAGAATGAACACCGGCCCAAGCAAAACTTCCACCTGACCAGCATGCAAAGCCACAACTACACAAGGAGTAGTACATTTGCAAGTATTTATTCTCAAAAACCATGTGCAAATGCACTTAACAGAAATTGAGGAAAATCTCCACATCCTATGAGGAGCAGGCAGGAAGGCAGCTTAGGCAGAGGTCATACTGCCATGCGATGGCAGAAGCGGGAACAGAACCCACCATCCTCAGATCGGCACTGCAGCAACTACATCTTCTTTTTTTAATCACACTCGCTCCTTTTTCAGGGCCTCCCTCAAAAGGATTTTAAAAAGTGATGCTCATGAACTTAATCTGGCTCTTTAGAATTATTGGTGGTGTTTCAAGAAACAGTCCAAGAAACTTCTGGTTAATGTGACTTGCTATTTTTCTCCTTTTATTCTCCCCCATCCCAAAGTTTTTAATCTCTGCGAATGCTAAAAATGAACATTAATTCAAACAAGTCAAATTTTGTTGGACTTGTAAATAATGTCCCTGACAGTGTCCTTCCCCACATCTAAGAAGTGAGTTACCTTAATCCTCACAGCTGTCCTAAAAGGCATACAACTTAACACTGAACGCCAAGCAGTCACTGCAGTTCCCTCAGCAACTCCTCATAAAGCAAGTAATGTTTTTATTATAACATACAAAGAGAAGTACTAAGCTTAATGTCCTTCTAATTAGGGATCATCAAACCAAATTCGATCCAAAATGGTATTTTTTTCCTTAAAGAAGAGAGAAAAAAGAAGTTAGGCTTCCTTAATTTGCAGTCTGGCCACTCAACCCCTGTGGTCTTATGGAATGGTACCTATCAACACATCCAAGATCTGCGCTGTTCCCTTCTAACATAAAAAGTTTACCTTGCATTCACAAACTACATCATTCTCTATGGAAAAGGCACAGCTCCTTAACTTTTTTATACCACCTAGCACCATCACACCCCTACCAAACCCAAACCAAACCCCTGGTAGCTCCGACACCCCTCAAACAGGTGTCTTTGTGGAAATCATTAGCATCCGATTTACTTGCTCTCCACAGCCTGACACAGGGTTTTGATGTGCGATGCTGACTGGAGCCGGCGCAGAGGCTCACGAGTCCCAAACCAGACTTCATAAACCACCCGACGGCAGGTTCTGGCAGGGATGTAAGCCGTCTCCAGCAGCTTTGTTAGCATGTCAACCTCCGACATACCCACTGGTTTTGGGGATGGAAAGCGTGACAGGTGTAATGCTAAGGGGGGGGGGATGCTGAAATCCATAACCTCCCTCCCCCCCCTTCTGATTTTCCACGCTGATGGAACGGACGAGCGATATCGAGCGGCAATTTCACACGCTGCTCTGTCGGCATACGGAAACGTCGCTTTGCTGGACAACAACAAAAAGACACCCACACAGGCTGGCACGCACCGGAGCGCTACAACCTCAAGCCGGAGCCTGGTCCAGACCTTCCCAGCAATAATTTAGAGCTGCGTAAACCAAGGAGCAGAATCCATTTCCTCACCCTTTAAAGTTCAACGCCGCCGTAGTACTGCCCTGCTGTACTGTGTTTGCCTGAGCTTTCACCGTCAGTAGTCTCCCCCCCCAAAAGAACCCACCACCCCTCATACATTCCCTGCTGGCACAGCAGATTTTCTTACTGGGGGAGAGAAGGAGAAGGAGGGGTGGGAGGGGCTGGGGCAGGAATAAGAGAGATTAAGCATGAAATAAATTGGCGCTGTCTGGAGAAAGGGAAAAATTAAAAAAAAATATTTCAAAAGACACAAAACCAAACAGTCCACGTCGAAGAAAAAGGAAAAAAAAAAAGAGAAAAATAGGTTTTTCTTTTTGGAGCCAGTGGGGGGGACGGGGGGGGAGGGAGGGATGAAGAAGAAAACTACTCCAAAGACTTCCCCGGGTAAGAAAAGTCGCTTCACAACTCCCTTCCCAAGGACGCGGAGCAATATTCCTCACTTTTCCACGCGATGCCCGAAAGAAGGAGAAAGACAAAACGCCAGCAGAGAGGAAACGCCGGAGGGAGCTGGGGAAGTAGCGAAGGAAGGAGCGGGAGGACGGGGACGAGTGCGAGCGGGCAGGGGGGGACGGGAGGGTCGGGAACGCGTACGAGACCCGCACGGAACGCCACGGCACAGACACAAAACCCCCACGAAACGGGGAACCCGAGGGGCAGCGGGAAACGGGCGACGCGACCGGGAAAGTTGGCGAGGAGAGAGGGAGAAGGGGCCAACAGAGGAGCGGCGGCGGAGCAGGGTCACCAACCCCGCAGCGGGGACGAACCGAAAGACGCCGGGGAGGAAAGGAGACCGGGGCGGGACGCGGAGCCCCGCGGGGTGGGCTGCGGGAGAGGGGTTGCAGCAGAGGAGAGAGGCAGCGAGCAGGGCGGCGGGGGAAGGGGGAAGAGGGCGGGCTCCGGCGGGACGAGAGTTGGCCGCGTACTTACCGCTCGGCCGGCGGCTCGGCGCCCGTCCCGCGGCGGCTCCCCAGGCAGCGCCAACGGCCGCCGGCTCCGCCTCACGCCCCGCGGAGGGCGGCGCGGCCGGCCCGCGGCGCAGCGCCCGGGGGCTCGGCTCAACACGGCCCTCCGGGGCGCCCGGCTGCTCCTCCTCCCGCTCCGCCGGCCCCGCCAAGTGGCCGCGGCCACCTCCGCCGCCTCTCGCCCGGCCGCGCGTGGGTGTCCTCCGCCTGAAGCGGCGGCAACCGCCCCCGCCTCCTTCCTGCCTCTCCCTCGCTCCCCTTCACCGGGAGAGACATGTAACGGAACTGGGACGCCAGCACGGCATTGTGGGAGCTCTTAAAGCCGCAGCCGCCCGCTGCCCCCCGCTGCCCCCCGCCGCCAGCGCCGCCGCCGATCCCCGCCGCCGCTCCGGGCGAGGGCGCGTCCGCGCCGCGTCCTTCCCCACCGCCGCGGGGGGCGGGCGGCTGGGCAGGCAGGCAAAGCGAACCGAGCGGCGGCAGCGTCTTAAAAGAGAGGCGCTGCAGCTTTGCCTAAAAATAACCCCCCCAGCGGAGTCCCTGGGACCGGCCAATAAAGCGTGTGGGGGGCAACGGGTGCTGGCCGGGGCGGGCCGGAGGTCGGGGCAGGCAAAGCGGGGCCGTCCGCAGGCATCGCCCGGCTGGGGATGTGCGGGCAGGGAGCCCGCACACGGGGACGGAGCCCGGGGTGCCGCTGGAGGGAGAGCTGCGGGAGACGGGGGGAGAGCTCCGGTCTCAGAGGAGGGAGAATAGCGAGAGCCCCGGCTGGGGCACAGGCTTGGGGTTTCTTCGGAGTTTTTTTTTCCTGTTGTTTTCCCTGAGATTTTGCCATTGTTTCTGGAAGAAGCAAGAATGCGTTTGGTGCTTATTTTTAACTGAAACGTGGAGAGCCGGCAGCCAGCGTGTTCTATTGTTTCTGCTTTGAGTTTTGATGATGGAAAATTCCTCGGGAAAAAAAAAAAATAATGATACTCGGAGCAGCAGAGGCTTCTAAGCAATCAAGCAGCTATTTTTGGGTAGAAAGTTTTGAATAAGAAGTTTTAATCGGTTTTCTGTTTATGCAACTTGGAATAGGAAAAAAAAAGAACCCCAAACTGTTTCTAAAGAAAAGCCCAAACCTATTTGGAAATGAATTTCAGACCTGTGATTCACTGACATTTTTCTCTGTCTATGAACGTTTGGGCTGGGTCTGCTCTCAGAGACCAGCAGCAGAACAGCCGTGGTCCTTCCCTGGGCTGGAGGCCTTTTCATGATGCGTGTGCATCCTGTTCAGAGAACAGAATCATAGAGTCATAGGGGTTGGAAGGGACCTCGAGAGATCATCGGGTCCAGCCCCCCTGCCAAAGCAGCTCCCTAGCTCATATTGCACAGATAGGTGTCCAGACAGGTCTTAAATGCTTCCATAGATGGAGACTCCACAACCTCCCTGGGCAGCCTGTCCCAGGGCTCTGTCACCCTCACTGTGAAAAAGTTCTTCCACATGTTGGTGCGGAACTTCCTATGTTCCAACTTGCAGCCATTGCCCCTTGTCCTGTCCCCACAGACCACTGAAATGGGGCTGGCCATTTCCCCCTGCATCCCATACTTAAGATATTTATAAACATTAATAAGGGCCCCCCCCTTAGTCTTCTTTTCTCCAGGCCAAACAGTCCCGGCTCACTCAGCCTTTCCTCATAGGGGAGATGCTCCAGGCCCTTAATCATCTTTGTAGCCCTCCTACTGGATAATGCTGCTGGTCAAGCGTCTAGCCAGGGCAACTTCTTCTTGTTGTTTGAGTTGTCACCATTTTGCCTCTCTTCCCTTTACCATCCCTCTTGTGGGCTTTTGCATGTAGCACACTTTCTCTTTGGGGTTTCTGGTTGGATTTTTTTTAGGTCCTGAACCTTTAGATAACTAGAGAACAGGATTTTGTGTCTGTGTGACTTTGTATCGCTGCTACATGGAGAGTGTTTCTGAGAGCATACACACACTTCAATTTGAGAGCAAGCATTTAAATATTTGCAAGATCTGGGTTTGGGATTGTTCCTACAAATATTTCTGGCAGGTCTGGCTCTTGGGTTATGATGACATCTTCCTTCGTGGCTTTATACTGCTGGGCATGTTTTTTGTTAGCCCCCCCTGGCAGGGTGTGAGGTTCCTGCTGAAATAGGCTTTTGGACACAGGGGGTCATTGCTTCCAGTTCTGACCTGGATCTGTGCCTATTTGTGCTCTGTTAGACAGGAAGAGGTGTGACACAGTCTGCGAGAGAGACCTTCCGCGCAACACAAATTGGGTATGGATAGAAAGGATTCGCAGAGACCAGGTGAATCTGTTGGGGACCACGTGTTGTACGTGGTCAGCTACACACTGACACCTTGGCCCTAAAATAATGGAAAGCCCCAACACTGGGGGAGTAACTTTGGGAGAAAGGAATGATGCTGATGGGCTCTTAACCTGCAGTCTACTGGATGAGATTTGTGTGCACTAAAGTACTTTTTTGCGGTGACATTCAAGAGTGTCGGCACACAGCTTACAAGCAGGAAAAGAAGGGGTGTGTTTTCCAGGTAGATTGTTGCATATATTGACCAGAATAGTCCCGTAAATCCCAAGGAGTGCTGTGCTCAGAATACTGCTGCTTCCTTTTTTTTCATCAAGCCTGTAAACGGGGCAGGAGCCATAAAACTCAGGGAATATCCTCAAAATCCAGGCTTCTCAGGGACTTTTACAAAGGAAGGCGAGTGATCTGGGGAACTATTGAAACTCTGAGACCTGGGAAGTTATTGCTAGAAGGAGAAAAGCCTTTTCCAAGGAGTTAATGGTTTACTGAAAACAAGTACTTGATAAGTCATTCAGTTTGTATTGTTTGCCTCACCAGGTGTTGGGCAGAACTGGGAGCCAGAACATCAAACGTCACCTTTTCTATTGAAAGTTAGCTTGCCAATTACTTTCGCAAACCCAACAAATAATTTTTACACACTTGCTGCATAATTTCCTGTTAGAAAGTTTACACCAGTGAAGGAGAATCACCCTTTTTGTAGAGGAGAAATTAACGGCTGTAATTAAGACGTTTCTGGTGGAGATGTTCAGAACGTGCATAACAAGGCATAAAATGTTTATGCTCGCTATTGGCGTGGTATTTCACTTCCTGGCTCTGACAGAGCTGTTGTAGCTAGAAAAAGCATTGGCATTTTTAATATTCTGATGTCTTCTTCCTGTGTCCTTCCTTTTGTAGATTAGTTACATACACACCCAGAGAGTGTTTTTCAGCTGATTCAAAATAATGTTCGTGAAATTTTCGGTCACTTTTACACAGGTTGATGAGACTGCATGTCCAGGGAAAGCATCAAATACTTGTTTGAGAGTTATTTTTTTCACATAAAAAAAAAAAGGGAATTTTTGGGAAGGTGATATGATAGCAAAAAGAGAAAATCATCTCTCTCTATTGCTGGGATTGTGTAAGCATGTAGAATGTAACCATCTCCAGATGGGAACTTGACAGCAGTCATTTTGGGGGAAAAAAAAGGGGAGAAAGTAACTTCAAATCCAACCATCAATTAGGGCTAAAACTGTACACATACACTCGCCAGCCCCATGTAACATAGCAGCCTAGTTGCTCTTTGAGCTGTGCTGAAAGAATGAGACGCCTTGTTTTCCCAGAAAATTGGTTAGGAATATATTACAGAGTGATGCTCAACTGTACCAGGCAAGGACAGGGCTTTGTGCTGTGGTAGGATGTCTCTGCTGTGGCAGTCAGTTCCTTGCTCTCAGTGCCCACCCCTGCTGCTCCCTGGCGTAGTTACATTATGTATAATCCTAGATAATTTGTGTTTTATTCACCTCCAATCAAACCTCCCTTCACACATTGCAGGACAAAGGTGGGGACTTGAATTCCTTAAAACATTTAAGCACATCCTTTACATTATGTGGGGATCTTGAGGTTCTAGCCAGAAATGCTTGACAATGCTGTATCGTTGGTTGGTATTTTGGGAGCCAGGTTTACCTCAAAGATCCCGCTTCATTGTTTTTGCCAGAGAGGTAATTAAAACATCCCAGGAAAGGAGCAAGATGCCCTTTTGGTGCTACCACTGAGTGCTGCACCAGGAATTCCTTACACCACACAGCTGTGCACGGGCAGACTCTTACACACATGATACATTCTTCGTGAGGACAAAGAGGAGAAAACAGGCCTGTGTGCCTTTTGGTTATGTAAGTTTTCCAAGAATTATGCCTTTTTGACCAAACTCAGGAAGGGAATGTTTCAGAGGTTCCTTAATTTCCTCCTCTCCTTGATCTGTCTTAACCTACCGCTGCCTTTTCCACTGTCATTTCACCTTGAGAAATCCAGTGTCTCGATGGGCCCTTTAAATTTAATCCAGGCTATAAAATCAGGCTCATTGAGAACAGAAACGGCTCTGTGGCCAGTTCCATGTAAACGGGGCAGCTTTCAGTGTCGCGCGTTTGCAGTAAACTCTTCATGGATGGAATAAAACAACTTTGTCGCTGCAAATGCTTTCTTGAGGAAGAAATAAAGTGGGTCTTGCTTCAGCAAATTATTTAACTGGGTACATATATTTAGGCATGTGAATAGTCTCAGTGGGACTGCTTGCATGATCAAAGTTAGGCGTGTGCTGAAGTCCTTGGTTGAATTTGGTCCATAGCAAATAAATCTGAACTGATAATCAACAAGCAGAAAAACAAACTAATTGGGAGTGGGGTTAATTTATGTCCTGCAGTCTGTTTGCTTAACTGTAAAACAAATGTTTCAAGAGGCTGGGTGGGATTTTTTTTTTGTTTTGGTGTTTTGTTTTGTTTTTTTAAATAGAGCTGCTGTCTGAAATTGAAGGGAAGCAAACAAATATCAGATTAGAATTTAAGTTAAGTGCATTCTTCAAGCTCAGTCTTCTTATTTTTGTTATTCTCTTCAATTAACATTTACTTCTTGGAACCTGAAGAGCAATAATTCCTCGTTGTTTCTCCTCTGGGTTTTCTAGATCTTGTCTTGTTATGTTATATATTCATTGAGTATGAGTGGCATGTTTTGTTAGAGTCTTGCAGATTTCAAGACTCAGTTCCATGGAAGAAATCCGAATTAGCTCAAGCAAATAATCAATTTCAACCAAATTCCTTCTCCTTCTTCCTGACCTGGCCACATTAAGTTAACTCCTATTAATTGGGAAATGAGCTTTGAATAAGTAATCTATAGGGCGATCCTATACTCTTACTTTTGCTGTTGTTACCAGCAGTAATACCTGGTAACTCTCCCAGTCTGGGGTTCACAGCCCAAGCTTGGTATGGATACGTACAGGGGTAGTTAAAGTTCTGCCAGGTGAGATGTTTGTTGCTCATGGGTATGGCTTTTCTGTTCAGTGCACAGGGCTGGGAGTCAGGTAAGCCTAGTTCTATCAGTTAAACAGTAAATGGCTCTTTCCCTCAGTTTTAACTCGATTAATAGAAAGTCCTCTCCCTCCTTTAGAGAATGCTCAGTTTTAGAGGAATAAGCTGAAATCCTGGGGCGGAGGGGGGGGGGGGATGGAGGATGGGGTGTGTTTCAGAGGAGCGACACCCCCATGCATTATCCAGAAGATGGTAAGATCGCATGGATACCCATGAATCAGGCTTTAAAGTTTCAGTGGCCTGTTTAAATCAATAGTTACCTGGCACAGGCAGTTGTAAACCATAATTTGTGAAGTATTTTTCATGAAGTTCTGTCTTCCATAGATCATTGCACAAGAGTCTTGGCTTTCATTAGAAAAATAGCAAGTTTGTAGTTGTCATGGTTACAAAGGAAAGCAAGAAAGGTGTGAACCTTGACAGCTCCAAAACCAAAACACAAATAAGAGGAAATCTGAATGCCATATGATTTAGTGGGGGGAAATTACCAATATTAGCCTTTAGACATTTGATTTTGGTTTGAATGACAACAAAATGCTCTGCCTAACAAGTTTTATGCAAGTACTTTGCATCATCGTTTTGCCAAACCCTATCAAGAAGCATCATTATAAATCTCAAGCAAATTGTAAGAGAGAAAAGACTGACCATAGCTCTGATAAAGTATGGGCAGGTACCAGCTAAAGCAAACAAACATCCCTATGGGAACTCACATCCATTTTTCCTAGAGAGGCTGAATGGGGGCAGTACTAGTATGCCAGCCAAGGACTGAGAAACCGCCAGAAGATCAAGCTACCTAAAATTACTCTTCTGTTGAAGAGTTTAGTATGGAAAAAACATGACATCTTAAAAAGACAAAAAGCTAATGACAGAGGCAAAAAAAGGTTGACTTAGCCAGGATTGAATAACAAGGAAAAAATATTTTCATTTGGAAACCTGGAAAGGTGTACTTGAAACAGGTATGTTGTTTAACATAGGATTTAATTTGCTTGATATCTTGCTTGATGTCTGGAAATCTGTGCCCTTCTCTGATCAAGGACATTTTGGCAAGCATATTATTTTATAATACACAGAAAGGTTGTAAAAATCTTTATGAGTCCCATGTTTTTTGTTTTTCCTGTAAAACACAGTGGAATCTCCTCTCTCCCCAGGTGTGATACAAAGCTTTAAGATACTAGGATGTCCCTCCAGGAAGCTCACAAACCAGCAGTATATTCAAGAGCTTGTCATTGTATTATTGCTTATAATTTAGTGTAATTATAGTATCCAGTGTACGATACAGCTCTGTGAGCAAGGTATTTAAATATCCTTAAATACATTAATATTTGCTTTCAGTTTATAAGTGACGGTTTTGTTATTGTTCTGTAAAGGTGACGAAACTATGCCAAAAGACATGCCTGCTTTTTTTATTATGCACAGACTTCTATCATGCACATAAAAAGAAATACTAAAGCCCTTTCATATTTTGCCCTTGTCAATAAATTCTAAAACCTCTTATTTTTCCAACTGCACAATACTTCCATCTCCATCGAAAATCATGGGAATTACCTGTCCCCTGAAGCAGCAAAATCAAGTGTAATATACTTTCATATACAAAGAGTGCAAGATTTCAAAACCACTTCAGTAATTCCAGAGTTGCAGACCCATTTTCATAAATAAGTTAGGGCCAGGTTTCCAAAGCTTTTGGAAAATGCAAATAGACGCCTAGAGCGCTTTTAAAAGCACACATCAAAATGGAGGAGGGGAAAAAACCAAACCCCAGAACAAAGTATTGCTGCTGAGGTTTCCATATTAAGAAGTTTGCATGGGAAAAAAAAGAGGGGGTTTTATTTTTCTTGGATTTTTGGAAAAGCTTAACGCTGGAACATCACAGTGCAACAGGTCTTCAAAGCTTTTTTTAATGGATGTTTTGGGTCATCCTAGCAAATCCGTTGCAGCAAAAATTGGTGCTTTGCTTTTCAAGCTCTGTATGTAACATGAATTCAGCAGATTGATTTCTTTGTTGAAAACAGTTTCCCTGTTGTTTTGCAAAGCCTTTTTCTCAGTCTCCTTCCTTGCTTTTGTGGCCCATCAGTTGGGAAACATGAGAGGGCAAGATACATGCACTTTCAACAAAGAACTAATTTCCTGATCCTTATGACCTGAGCGCACCAAGCTTCCCTGCAGAGAAACAAATTGGATGACTATTTTAGGATAATTGGGTAGTTCGATGCCATGCAAGTAAGTTATTGGAAATCAGAGCTGTGAAAAGCTTTTTCCTGGCTTTACCTATAGTTGTCTCTCAACCAGCACTTTGTTTCTGAGAGGGTTCATTTTTTTGTCCACTTCAAATGCAACTGGAAAAGAGCAAAGAGAATCTCCAGTGTGGGTTAGTGAGGAGGTGTCAGATACGTACGTTATTAACTGGCTGTTACTGTTTCCTTCCTGATGCTTTTCTTGTCCCTTCTCTTTGTTTTACACGGTGTCTTTTTAAATACAGAATCTCCCAAAAGCCTCGTGTGCCTGTGTGGGGCTGCATCCTGTATTTACAGATTGATGGCACATCCTTTTTGCAACGGGGGTTTCTGTGTTAAACTTTACAGTGCACCTGTCTTGGCTTCCTACACCTGTTGGAAGCGCCTGGTTTACTGGTGAATCAAGGTGGGAAATTCTTGCTACTGGCTCGTGCCTCATTTTTTTTTCCCCCAGCTCAGAAATCTGGCAAATTTGTTGTGTGACACCCTAATTCCTTGTCCTCCTTAGGGCATCCTACACTGGGAGCCCCGATGTATCTGACCAGTTGCGCGGTAGCATGTAGAGTCACAGCCAAGGTAGGAGAGGCAGTGCATGTGGCAAGGTACTGCTCCACAGGGAGGTTCCCTGGTGCAACCTTCCCTCCTGATGCCACGTGCAAGCTGGCCTGGCACAGCATCCCGATTGTATTTTCACATGCCCCACATCTGGGCTGATGTTTCCTGACCCGGGATTGAGCAAAGAGCTCTGCTGATAGCTATTAAATGAGGTGCCAGGGATAAGGGGAGTAAATCTGTTTCAGCAACTTTCACTTGAGCAGACCTGATGATCTTGGAGACTGTAAATGAAATAAAGCCTTCATGCTGCTTTGGGGTTCATAATAGCTTTATGGATGGGTGGGAACTGTACCTGGGAGTCGAGCGGGCCAGTTCTAAGAAGTAGGCATGGATCCAGGTTTCTCTTGGATCAAGTGTTTGAAAATATTATTTGATCAGTTAAAAATCAGTCAGCTAGTCAGTAGCAGAGTTTGGCAGCCGAGCTTCAGGCTCTGAATTCGTGCAATCTCACCGCTGGACAGCACTGGGCTGGATCCATCAGCAGAGTTACAGCTCTAGACATGGCCCAAGGCCAATGGCCAGCAAAGCTCTGCTCAACTGCATGGAGGTGCCTCAGGTGCAGCAGATTGGCACCTCTTTCCACAGGCTGTTTTCTGTGCAGCCAACGTGCAGTCGTGTGGGAGCATAAAAAAGGTGTGTTTTCCAGCATCACAATTTGAGGAAGAAACCCTTGCCCAGGGTAGCTCGACACGAGGGTGTGGGTACACTCATGGGGGTGACTGAAGCCTAGTAAAGAGGGTACCCAAGCCATTACAGAGGAGTTGTGACAGCGGTGTTGCAAGGTCAGGTCTGAGCTGAGATCACAGCAAGCTAGTTTACCCTTCTGGGAAATAAGTTGACCACCACATGCCCTTTTCTATACTAGGGAAGGATTTTAGAGCAGTTATTTAGACCTGCAGCTCTGTTGCTGAACAGCGAGTCCATCCTGGCACAGCCAGTTCCCCTTTTGCGTCTCCACAAAGCCACAGCATTTTGTAAATGGGAAAGGTTGGTGAGCTGCACAAAGCTATCAGAAGGGGGTGGTTGTTGCATCTGACATTCTCTCATGGCAGTGGTTGTCTACATGCCTGCCTAGGGTCCCTTTGTGGTGAGATCTGTACCCCCCTGCCACAGAGCAGTAGGGATTTATAGACTACCCAGGTCCTCTGGGGCATTTCCTAGAAGAGAGGAGTCCTGGTGGGAGGGAACTCCTTTTCTGAGACAGCCTGCTGGTGGTTAAAAGCAAGTGGCGCCTTCTCCTGACTATAAATCTACAAGAGAGCCCAGATCTACAATAATATTTCAAGTTTTTTTTTTTCTCCAAGATAAAGCATCACACTCAGATGTGAAAATATAACCACAAAAACTCTGAAAATGTTGACGCACATGACTATAACGCCTGGAGAGGAGTATTTTAATTTTGGGTCCAAGACCATATTCTCAGAAAGGCCTATAGCAATTTATACTAAATGAGGATCTGGTCTGTAATTTTCTATGTCAAGTGAAAAGGAGCACTGGGTTCAGGTTTTTTTCCCCCAGTGCTCTTTATAGCCTGAAGCACAACCTTCCAGTCAACAGAATGATGAATATTCCAATGTCCTGAACATGATGGATTTTAATTTCTTATTAGAGGAAGCAGAGGAAGAGGGTAAGAGCGAACTTTAGAGAGAATGGCTCTGTTTTTAAGTACCTACATTTGCCTGGTAGTCTGCTACATAAGTAAATTTCCTTGAAATCTGATTATTGATGTACCTTTTTTATTACTATTACTATTATTACATCTTTTATGTCAGACAGCCCACCGGTGTGATTCCTCAAGAGAGAATGAAAGGGGTGTGAAAGCATAAAAAGAGCAGTCATGCTAAAGGGCACAACAAAAATTAATATTTAAGTACTGATGGTCAAAACCCAGTGAAATAGTTTTGTTAAATTACCAATGCTTTTCAAAAAAACTTGCCTGTAAACGGGATCTGTTAGGTGAACACATGAGCATGGGAGGTGTTAGCAGTGCGAGCGCAGCCCTCTGACACTAGCTGGATGAATGCTGGATGTATTTTTCGCTGCTGTAAGATCACAGCTCTGAGCTTCTCTCAAGGGCCTGGGTCTGGTCAGTAAGGAAAGGCAAGCAGCGTGCCAAGCAGCAAAGCAGTAAACACCCAGTACATTGATTTAGGCCAATTTTTATTCTCTCAAGCAATAGTAACCTCTAAGCTCTGTTATTCCGACCTGTGCCTGACTTCAGCTATTTGTTTGCTTTTTCATGTCACTCAGTTTGTGTCATGCCTAAATAAAAAGAAGGAACGATGATCTTTTGTTCTTGGTCACTTTTACTTTGTTTTCTGCTTAGAGATGGCAGAGTTGTAAGGGTGGTAATGCTAAGGAAAGCTGAAAAACAGAAGGTCTCCAATAAGATGAATTTATTTTTAGGTATTGTAACAGCAAAGGGTTTCTCAACTAATTAGCCGGCCTTTCAACCAAAGACAGAAACAAAGGAAGAGTCAAGCTGCTATAAAATAATCATTCTGTTTATCTGTGCTGTACAAACACTGCTTGTAAAGTACTGATAAGCCCTTTGCACTTAGGTAACTCAACTGATCCAGGCATCTCTCAGATGCTGTGCAGATCTCCGGAGATTCAAAAGGGGCTCCTCCCTGGATTCAGGTGGGAAATGGTTTTCCAGTATTTAAAAAAACATCAACAAATTCCTCCTCCTACAGTCTGGTGACACGTATAACAAATACTGGGGTGAGCACCCTCATTTCCCAGGAAAGAACAAGAGGAAGGCAGATTAAAACGCCTCACTGGTTTTGTTTCAGAGCAGGAATGGCAGAGAGGGTCTTTTTGGCTCTGCCTGCAGGCTGCAGTTAGGCTGTCCCCCCTCAGCCTGCCTTCTTTTCACCACCACACCAGTGAGAGGGGTATCAAGGGGCCGATGCTCCGTTCTGCTCCAGCACTTTGAGTGCGGATGGTTCCAGCTAACTGGATCCTCACGGTTCAGCTTCTTGCTCTCTTTGGGGTTCCTCTCTGATTTTAAGTGTGTCACATCTCAGGAACCCTCCAGACAGAAGTCGTGTTGACACCTACATTTTTTTAAACTGACTGATAGATATTTTCTGACACGTTGCCACCTCCCCCCCCTCCAGTCTTCCCTGCTGATCAATGCCTTTTTTGGCTGCCTCAGTTTACAGGAGCTGGGGGTCTGCTCCATCTCCCTTTGCCTTCCACAGGCTGGTGTCGGAATCGGAGGCACTTCGGACAGGCACGAGTAGTTCCCATAGGCTGCGAGATGTCAGAAAACAAGAGCAGGGCCTGGTTACTTGGAACACAGGTAGAGAGGGGCAGCGCTGACTGCAAGGACATTTGGTTTAGACAGTGTTTTGTTTCTCAGTAGCACGAGGGTTGCACAGATGATCTCGTTCGTTGTTTGCCAGTTGTGCCCTGCTGCGAAACTACTTTTGTCTCCCGAGGGCTTTACTTTTCATCCAAAGGCGCTCTTCCTAAAACAACATTCCCACCCCTGTTTCACACCAAGCTGTTTGGCAAAGCCACGCACCTATTTATGCCTGCCATTGTGTGAATATTTCACCTTCCACACGCCATGCCAAAGACTCACCATGAAAACATAGAGCTAAATAATCCTAGGGCAAATAAGGGGTGTTTTTCTCTCTTCCAGTACTGTTCATAAACTTCAAAGGAATAACCACCTTGAAAAAAAAATTACAAACCCAAACATTGCTCTGGAAAATCAACACTTTATTTCAGAAATGAAACATCTGGGATGGATTTGATTTTTTGTATTCTTTTGGGGGGTTTATTGGGTTCCCTTCCCCTCAGCACAAGCAATTTGTAGATACCCACGAGACCCAGTGTCCTCAGGATTAGCCTGGCATCTCTCTCATGAAAAAGAACAGAGTGTAGAGTTCTCTTGTGAAGATCCTCATTTTATGTGTGGTACTATGTTCCTCCACTGACAAAGAGAGCAGACCACATATTTAAGCAAGTATTCCTTTTTAATTTATTTTCTCAGGGGCAGTATTTGCTTTCCAAGTAGGTGAAAGAGTGCTGGTATTGATCATCCCATGGGAGATGCCTGCCCAAATAGACCACAGCTGGGGAGTGTGCCTCAAAACAGGGCTGTTGTTCCTCTGAAGCCTTGGTACGTGTCCCACAGTTCATTATCCCTAGGTATTCCCCTGATTCAGGGCCCCTTGGACCAGGTACAGCTGGACCGGGAGTCGTACATCAGGACAAACAGCTATTCCTGGCATGGTCCCAAAAAAGAAGATAGGTGTAAAGAGAAGCAGAGGGGATGAGAGGTGTGAAGTAGCGGCCTGTTCCACAAGTCTTCTGTGAGGCTGGGGAGGCCTCATTATCTGATGGCTGAGACACTGCACGATTATCACACTGGCCTTCAGGAAATAAAAGCGCTGATTTCACCCTCACTACTTTTTCTTCAGGCTTTGGCAGTAGTTTCAGAGCCTAAGCAAGCGATGATACATTTTGTTACAAGGAAAGCTAATGGAGGGCATCATCTGGGATGCCAAGGAAATGCTTTTCACTCGGTATCATGAAAATTCCCAGAACTCTATGCTTTCTGCTGAGGGAATTGATATGTTTCCATCTTCCTAATTTGCGTAGACACAAAAATCCCCCAGACCAGCATTCATTTTCAAAGCCATTCTGGGAAAAATGCCTATTTTCCTCTGGTACTGGCCAAGCCTGACAGTACTATCAGGTGCCCTTCCTATCAGTCTGCCTTGTGCGTGCACCCTTTGTGACCCCATCCCCGCGTAACAGAGAAATCCCTGTGTGTAACAGCCACGACACAGGAAACTAGTGCGAGTATCAGACATCTCCATCCAAATGCTTTCTGACTAGGGTCCCCATAGAAGGCTCTACACATCTGTAATATATTTATGGCTCTGCTTACTCATGATTTCTCCTCCCTGTGGTTCCTTTTAATGACGGGTATGAAAAATTAAGCTCCTTGATAGACTCCAGCAAAGTAAGCAGACCTAACACATGAACAGTACGTTCCTCAAAAAACACTGTACCAGGCACTGGTGGACAAATTGACATCGATACACAGCCTGGGGTCTGTTACAGGTTTCCTGCAACCCGCGACATGCTCAGGGCCGAACAGTGCCAGAAGCAGGACTCACGTGAGTCCCATGCTGTGACTGAGGGCACTTTTCTGGCCCTTAAATGGGCAGAGCTGTTTGTGAAGCAGTAAGAATGGCTGCGTGAATTTACAGTGCGTAACTCCAAAATGACATTTGCTAACGACACAGCAGCCAAATGGCCCAGAGAGGGGACGTGAGCCCAGGCACCCTTTACGGTGTATAAAGCAATAAAAGGGGAAGATCGGAACCGGTTGTTCTATGTGATGTACCTTTAAAAAAGGTAAGTACCTCTCCTATAAGCTGGAGGGAGACCGTTCCGTCATTCCAAGGTGCACATAACACAGTGTGTGATTTACATAAGAGCTATCTCTGGTTAAATTCTTTGAAAAGGATGCCATCAATTTAAAGATTACATTTTCCCGGGTCATTAAAGTTAGGCACATACTAATTTATTAAACTGTAATGTATTATATCTAGGAAGAGATAATATCTGCCAGAGATTCCAGGGAGGCTTTAGAGGTCTTGCTGTGATGAGTCAAGCTGATAACAGTGTACAGTGAGGTGGCTGCCTGTTCATCAAGGAAAAGGGGTGCAGTGTGGCAGCAATAATTGTTTGGGAAGGGAGCATGGGGAGACACAGCAGTGGAACCTGCTCTGAAAAAAGGAAACGCAGCCAACCTTATTTACTGGGTAGCATTGCAACACATCACAGGAGCGGACACTAATTTCACTTAGCGTGTGCCAAATACTGTCCAGCCATGTGCAAATAAAAAGCTCCTTTATCAAAGAGCTTTCACAGTCACAATGTGCAAAAAGCCAGGGTGGACACGTCATAAAGCAGCTAGCCTGTTGGGAGATGTAGAGGAGGCATACAGTGCAACTAACCCTTTCCTAAGTTAAGTCTTGGTAGATCTCTGCAGTTAAAGTGACCCTGTGGGAGTAGGAAGGTGCTCAGATCACGGTGGTTGAGGTGGAGGGAGCATGGCTGTGTTCCCACCCTGTGTGACAACAGCAAAGAAAACATGTGAGGAGCAATTTCAGAAGTCAAACCTGAAGGTTACACAAACTCCATCAGCAAAAGAACGAGCCACCAAGGCTAATAACTTCACTGGGGAGTGAGATGCTTGAGTGTAAGAATCACTGGAGGAACAACACACCAGAAAGCAGCAGCCTCACTGAAGAGACAAGATGACAGATGTGAACTGGACGAATGCTGGTCCCTCAGCCTCACTCAGTGCCCCGGGATCATCTCCGCACATCCATGGCTTTGGCTAAGAAACTAAGTAGAAAGACAAAGCGGGGGAAAGTCCCAGTTGGAATCAATGCTGAACTGCAGAGGTTGCCAAAGCAATACGGGAACTACCTGGGTAGCGACAGCCATGGTGGAAAACCTATGGTTAAGAGTGAGGAGGATAGAGAAGAGGCTGATGAGATGAGACAGCAGTGTGAGAGGACCTGGAAATTGGTCCTGGCTTAAACTTGGCCTCTGTGTCAGCAAGATTGTGTAAGTAAGTGGCCAAGTTTCTGCCAGCATCTTGCTTGGAGGCTGCGGCTCGGAGCCGGAGGCTGGCATGGATGGTATTGCTGTGATGGCTGAGCTTCTCTTACCTCCAGGGACCCTGTACAACAAGATTAAGCTAGAGGAAGAGGACCAATGTGAAGAATATGAAGCAAACACACTTTACAATGAAATTACTTTGTTAATTATTGCAATTCTAAGCCAGTCCTAAGAACTTAAAAACGACGCTCTCAAAGTTCAGCACTAAGTGCCCTACCTGATGTCCACTGTTTTGAGACCACAAATCATTTCCAGATCTTTGGCTCCTACCAGGCACCATCAGCACGAACCTTTTCCCTGAACACACTCTCTATGGTTTTAACCCCTGAGAGGGGTTATTTGCTGATGTTATTTGCTTTTCCCTAACTCACAGGGAGCCATCACTTAAGAACGCAGAGCTGGGATACCACAGAGTGGGAAAGGCATGTCCCAGAAGCCAGGGAAAAGAGATTTTTCTTCAAGACATGTTCTAGGGTCCATCATCCCATGAGTAACATGCAGCTAACTCCTGCCCCACCTAAGGATGGGAGGAGCAGGGAGGCAGGATTTGGGCAGTTGGCCAGCAGCAACCCAGTGACAGACCCTGACTCAGAGGGTGAGCAACCTTGGCCTTCTTGTGGATGTTTCCTTGAAAGGACTGATTTCGCCTTAGGCATAGGAGCTAAAAAGGAGAGGAATGCCAAGAAATCGTTTCTGTTTGGGAATTGCTTGCTTTCCTTTGGTACAAGTTTGCTTTGTCAGGTCTCCTTTTTTCTTAAGGATGAGCCTGGTTGTTTCACATGGTTATCTCCTGGTCATTAGCAGCATTTAATGTGAAAAAGATGCATCAGACATTTAATACTCATATAGCTTCTGAATTGTGAGATGATAGCTTTCGGAGGAACTGAATGTGTTTCAGTGTTATTGTCAAGAAATCTTTGCGTCTATGAAGCTACAATATCTTTTCCTAGTCTATAAAAAAAATGCCTTCATCGTGAAGTTTTGATCTGAGCACAAGTTCTTTTGGGCTCCAACTTGAGTTGTATTTGTGACTTAAACAAGGAACTTCAACTTCACCTCTTCCCTAGTTTTCCCATCTGTGAATTATTGTTTTTCTTCCAGCAGAGCTTTATAAACATCCAAGCAAAAAAGGCCTTGGAGAAGTATACTGTTATACAACTGCTAATCATTACTATTCTTCTATTGTATTTGGTGACGTAAGAAAGTCCTAGCCAGATGTCTTAAAATCTGAGGAAATGTCTGCAAGGCATCTTTGTGGTAACACATGGGTGCAGATTCCATTCATCATTTCCTTGACAGTTTAACTAACTACTCCCAAGCCAAAAAAGATCACTGAAATCCCTTCCAGAACTATTAGCTGAAGGACAGGAGCAAGTCACTAAAAGCTCAGGCAGTCTGGATAATTGGAAATGCTGAGGCTGGTGGACTGTCAGAAAAGGGTCTGCAGGAGGTAATAAAAAAATGCAAGCTTGCTATGCGTAGCCTTAAATTCTATACACAGGGATTTACACCTCCACCAGGGAGGAAAACAAACAAACAAATAAACAAATACATAAATAAAGGGTTTAGTACGCTGCACACTGTACTCAGTTGGAACTACTCATCCAGAAACTCCGGATTGAACTTTCTGAAGTACCCGTGGGATTTTGAACGAATCCCGGTTCACTTCAGTAGAACTGGGGGCCCTCACATCACTTAAATAATTGAAAGCTTGAGTCAGAATCGCCAGAAACATGTTTTTCAACCTTTTACATTTTGCAGCACCTTAAAACTTTTTTTTTTTTCCAGTGGAAGTGTCAGTTCCCATAGAGTGATTTAACACTGCAGAATATAGGCTTGCTTTTCTTAGCTACCCTCTGCGGACCCCTTCCAAACCACTCTTTGAACACACAGATTGCAGGTTAAAACCTGTAACTTTGACATATCTCAAAATATTTATTCTTTTCTCTAGAGCTCCTTGTCCTGATGCCGTTCAAATGCTACACAAAAGGCAGCGGCTAGTCCTTGTGTTCAGAAAAAGCTGGAAAAACATCAACTGTAAATGGTTACTATTTAGTGCTTTGTTGTTTTGTTTTTGTTTTTTTTTTAATTTGAAAGCCAATTTCATTATTTTTGAGTGCTAGCTTACAATTTTTGCGTGTTTGATGTTGGTAGTGATGCATTCCTGACATTTTCCCTGATGTTACACGCTTTATGTTTGTCCTCTACAAGTTGCAAGCCAAATATTAAAAAATCTTTTCATACTGAAATACGAGTGGGCAGGTGGGTGTTTCCCTCTTGTTTCCAGCTGAGAAAAAAAAACCCTGAGAACCTGAGTAAGCAATCTGTCCAGGACCCCCAAAATACAACATTGTAAAATACATAGCGATTTATGTGAACTATAGGTCCAGATCCATCTTTGCTTCTGTGAAAAGCTCAGTTCTAGCAAATCTAAACCCATGTTGACTTTCTATCAGTGCCTGCAAGAATGACAAGCTGAGGAGACTGAGAGCACCAGGGAAAGGCCATCAAACACAGCTTTAAAGGTTGTATCGCTCTGAGTACCAGAAAGAACAATGGCCATAAGCCATTTGCTTTGTGTTTATAGCTTTTACCTTGGTATGTTGTTTGTCTTATAATAAACTTCTTCACTCACTAATCATCCATTCAGGGGAGCCTTCTCAGCTGTGACTGGGGAAAAGATGAATGCACCCAGTTTTGAAATTATGCAGAGAAATGCTACTCTGCATATTATAGCTGCAGAATGATATATTGTCTAATAAAACACAACATGAAAAAGGCTTTGGATGGCACACTGAGCAGTCAATGGGCTGCTGAGAAAAATGTGAAGGAAGAATTCAGTGAGCTGTGTGATGAAGGGAGGCAGTCCAGGGCAAAGACTGGAGGCGTTAGCCCTTGGTGAGGCCTGACAGGTAACAGGCATCGATGGCCGAGTGGCTCTGGAGTGAAGAAATACGCGCTTGATACGGTCATAAGAGAAATAGTCTTTGTAGGACTGTGAAGAGCAGCAGATGGAAGTGATGGTGATCTGTTGGACGCAAAGAGACAGGACACCACAAAAATCTCTTCAAAATTGCATCATATCAAAATTGCAACACATCAAAATCTCTTCAAAATTGCAACATAAGCTGGAGCACAGGAAGTTCCATGTGAATATAAGGAGGAACTTTTTCACAGTGAGGGTGACAGAGCCCTGGGACAGGCTGCCCAGAGAGGTTGTGGAGTCTCCTTCTCTGGAGACATTCAAAACCCGCCTGGATATGTTCTTGTGTGACCTAATCTAGGTGATCCTGCTCTGGCAGGTGGGGGTTGGACTAGATGATCTTTTGAGGTCCCTTCCAACTCCTAATGCTCTGTGATTCTGTGATCTCCTATCTGAATGCAACGAGAACTGAACATCATGTCATTCCACTATAGACAGCTTGACCACACTGGGGCTACTGCCACCATCCCTACACACTGTAGTAACAACCCATACTGAGACAGTAACAGGATTTTAGGGACACGAGGCCTGAGAAACAACTGAGGGGTGTTGTTGAACTTGAGAAACAGAGAAACAGCACACAGAAAACTTGAGGTTTTTCTGTGTGCTGGGACAGGTTTCTCCTTCAGCCCCAGCCTCATCAAAGATTGGTAATGCCTGACCTGAAGAGCCTGACCTAGCTGTTTGTCCAATGGCTTGGGTTGCTCTGCTTCTCTTGGTTTGGTACCTCTAAGTAAAGCTTTAACTGAGGACATTGTTCATCAGAGTGGCTGCAGTGTTCACTACTTATCTGGTTTGGTGGGCAGAAAGACAAGCATGCATATACGTTTTGGCATTGTAAAGAAGTTGTTAATTGTTGTGGTTTGGAAAAACAGACTTCTCCAAGGTTAAATGTCTGAGGTTGTTAATAATATGAAGCATAGGTCTTCAATTCTGAATCACAAATTAAAACCAACTTCAAATGAGGAAGAATGAAAAATTGTTACTTCTTGGAAAATGCTTGGTAGCCTACATGAAGGTGGCTTAGCTTCTGCAGATGTGCTCTGCCCTTTGATTTGTACCAATTTGGTCAGTTTTTTAAGTGATTGAATTAATCTCATCCGCGGCCGTGCTGAGATGTTCACAGCTGACAGGTAGCAATGTAGGCACAACTGCTGAAACGGGTCATATGAGCACTTGTTTCATCTGTACATTTGTTAGTCCCATGGCTTAGTTCAAACAGCCTTTCATGGCTGGTAAGTTCAGGGAAATCTTGGGAACTTGTAGCCAACGTGGAGGTTCTGGGGTCGAATTTGCTTTCAAATCTTTGGGGGTGGCTGTAAGGCAGAGTGGCATAACAGCGTGACCGAGCACAAATGCCAAACCAACCCATTGGAAGAACATTTCTACCCAGAAAAGACAATTTCTTAAGTGCCAGGAAGGGCCATAGCTACACGGTCACTGAAACCTACAGCTGATCCCCTGTTCACAGCCACTCTGAGCACATCTTTACTTCCTGACCTTGTACTTTTTCTTTCCTGTAGAAAAGCAACAGGCTCATTAAATAAACCTGACCAAACTGGTCCCTATTGCACACCTTGTGTTCTCTGTGTACTAAGGGTCACAACGACAGAAATAAAAAGCCATTACTCTACTGAACCTTGTGATATGCATAAAGAACATGAAATAAGATTATATTTTCCATCGAGAGCTGGAGCTTTCTGAATTTCAAGCACCTATTTTTACAGTGGATTAGCATTTCCCCTGCCCCTCCAAGCCTTGTTAACAGTGTCCTGCGGCTGTCCAGTGTGATCAGCAGCAGAAGGGGCACCTCTCTTTCTGCTATTTGGGCTCATGGAATGCCAAGAACCAAGAACAACTTGTCGCTGGAGAGGCAGAACACACTTTGGAACTAGGTTTCACAGGTATTTGCTGACAGTGGGAAAACAATGCTCTCCTGATTTCCTTTCCAGGCTCCAGACAGGGATGTGCTTTAATGAGCATAGTCTTCCCCCTGCCTCTTCGAAGCATGGCCCTTCCTGCCTCTTCTTTTCATTCTTGGGGTGCTACTCAGCAAAGTGCTGCCTGTGCATTCACCTGCCATCTTGGCTGAGTTTTGCAAACCACGTGGGGGTCCCAGGGGGCCACAACTACAAATAGCAGTTAGATTTAAGGTAGGTTTGGTATACCTGCAGGAATGGCAATGGAAATAGTGTGTGCAGTACATACATACATCTAATTCTGTCTCTTCCCCGCTGCAGTTCTCCTCACTCAGCTAGCCATCTTTCTCCTCTGCACAGTCAGTGCAGGCATAGCCCCATTCCACAGGGCAATGACATTCATCCCTAATGACCCTTCCTTGACTTTTGTTGTGTTCTCAGCATCTTTTTTCTTTCCAATTCTTGGTCTCTTTGACATCTGGACTCCAGTCCTATATCCTAACTCTCATGTCATCTCCAGCTTCCCTCTTGCTACCTACTCCAGGCATTCAGTCCAACCTCTGTAAACCCCAAATCTCTGTCCTCTGCCTCAGGTATTGCCTCAATGTCCTGTTGCTCCCTGTCTTGCTTCTCACACCACAGTACAGTTCTGGTAGCTTCCCACTTCATTCTTCTTGGGGTATGTTCAGGAGGAGGGAAATCCTGGGATGGCATGAGGGAAGGAGTGCCTGCTTTTTTGCTTCAGTGTCCCAATCTATGGGCTGGAGGAGCCAGAACTGCAACTAAAGCAAAAGTTCTGCTAGGGCCTCAGATGCCAGGTGTGTAGCACAGATGAATTTTAGCAAATATTTAGAAAATCAAGCAGTGAAGCTTTATTTAGGCTCAATTTTACAAGCACAGGTGTCCTCACTGCCAGCAAGTGTGAGGTCTCCCTACCTCCTCTTCCTGAGGGCCTGCTGTCACGGTTTATCTTTCATCAGCATTTGTATCCCTCAGATCTACCTCTGATCACTGGTAGAAAACTAATCCAGCCACATTCTGGCCAGCACAAGGAGCAGGGCAAGGATCTCCCCCTCCTGTTAGCCCAGAGCCTCTGGAAAAGCTCAGCTGGTCAGAGAAATGTGGCCTCTGGTTCTGGTCAGCTGGTGCTGCTTGCAGTTCAAAGCCTTGTAATGTGGTTAAATTGGGACAGGCTTTCATAAAGACAAATTTCATGTTCCTTTTTCAAAGGGCATGGACATTAAAGCCTCTCTGAGAAAGATTACCAGAATATTTTGATAAGGCCCTGGTCTTAGAGATAAGAACAAATTCTGACTAAGGGTTTCCCTGCGTAATTCAGGTTTAGGTAAATATTCAGAGTGGAAATTTTAGTTGAAACATCTAATGTTTGGTAAATGTACTTAAGCAATCTTAACAATAGAGCCACCAGCCCCACCTAGAAGTGGTTTGCACCCTTTTGGCAGAAAGATCTAGGATTGAATGGATATAAGTCTAAGCAGGGGGAAATTATGCTGTTCACTATTTCCCAGTGAGTCACCAACAGGTTTTCTAAAAGTCTGTAATAACGGGTTTGTTTTTTTTTTAAAGAACACATGAGATGCTTTTCTTCAAAAAGTACCATTATAATGAAGGAGGAGTGGAAACACACGTGCTTTTCATCTGCACAGAATACAGAGAGACTATGTAATGTAAAGCAGGCCTTAAAGAGACAAATAACATTGCTTAAAATGCTGGAAAAAAAAACCTAGAAAAAAACAAACAGGTTTCAAGTGCACATTGAAATCCTTTCATATCATCTGAAGTAGAGGAGCAAGGCAGAGGAAACTACTCCAAGACCCAACGGAAGGGCTGATAGATAGGCTCACACACCCAGGACTGATAAACATGTTTTGTACAAATCTCTTTCATATTGCTTTGTTTTTCTTCTGATAAATATTTAAAAAGAGATTTGTCTTACCAGGATGACTTCAGTATGAGAAAGTGAAAAGAGCAGGGGTTTAATATTCATGGATTAGAAAGAGCTTTACAAACTTTTGCTTTGGTTTGGTTCACTTTATTCACTGGTGTGCAACCAGTATTGCATACAAAGTCCCACACAGAGTCCTTGCCACCCTGTGCTAGAGTGTTCCAAGCTGCTCACAACTAGAAATCTTAAGACAGGTACTTTTAAGGTCTTCCAGTTTCCCTGTGTTTCCCCTACTGCCTCTCCCGGCCTGCAGAGTCCTGGAAGCACAGGCCAGGCCCCACCCTGCTGTTGGAAGTTCATGGAAACCATCAATCAGAACTGGTTGCCTTTAGCAACCGACAACAAATCTGCCTGAGTTAGCCACAGGGATGCAGAGTTCATGGTTACTGCAATGTTCATGTTCAGCTGAGGATTCCTGGCATCAAGAAGACTTAACCTGTAGAGGCTTCCAGAAAGAAAGTAAGTATTAAGTAATGTCTGCATGGTGTTACAGAAGGCTCCTCCGGCTTGGCTGCACCCCAGCCACTGTTGCTTAGAGCAGAAAGAGACTGTGAGCCAGTTTGGAAACTGATAACCAGGGAGTTCTTCATCTGAGGTGCCTGTCCCAGCCCTGGGAGGCAGAGGCACCCTGAAAATGCCACTGGGCAGCCTGTCTTGCAGTCTGCAGCAAGGTTTCTTCTGGTTGAAAATCTGCAGGAGCGGAAATGTTGTACTCAGCCTTTCTAATAGCCTGAATGGTCATATATTTAATGTTATTGTTGCTGACTCATTACATAAAACCTTAAATACCTTGACAGGGGAAGATATATATATACCTATTTATAGTATATGTATAGGTGTCTGTGCTATATATATATATATACATTTGTGTTGAGAAACCATATCTGACTCTTGATACCTGTACCAGGTACTCCTGGACAAGTGTGCAGTCCCGTCTCCAGCCTCATCTAGGATCACGTTCTGCTCCTTCACAGTGCAGTAAAATGAGACAGCACGAGCTGCAAGACTAGGAAGCACAGGAATGGGCTTGGAATTGCATTAATTCATCAGCTTTGTCAGCGGACCAGTTGCTGCCTCCCACAGAGAGGGACTAAAAAAAGTGATGCAGTCTCTGAGGCTGGGTGTCGGCAGAGGGATTATGATGGATTCTGACCCTCTCAGCCCAAAATGTTTTCCTAGGTCAGGGCGGTGTGCATTTCAGCAGCTGCCCCTGTGCTAACACCTATGCCCTTGGGAACAAGAGGCCAAGAGGAAAAGAAGGGAAAACATGGACATACACTTCAAAATCAGCTCGGGTTTCAAGGAGGAAAAAGTGGAAGAGGATTATTTCTCTTCACTCCCTTCCTTCCCCGAGTGCCAGATGTGGGGAAGGACCCTGCTGTGGTGTCAGAGGGAGGCAGAGCAGTTGTTGTGCAGATCCCAGCATCTATGTTCAGTACAATTCATCCTTTGGGGGTGTTCAGCGATTTCAACCATCTTCTGGATTTTCCAGAGGGTACACTCTGGAAGTTAGTCACTCAGCCTGTTCTCCTAGTGCTCTTTTGAAAGAATCACGGTATTTTCAAAGAAGTCAAAGGTCATCACTGGCTTAGCTTGACATTTACACTTGTAATTTTTATCAGGAGATAGGGGAATGGCATTCAGTACTGGTAAACCTGAAAGGAGTGGAATGTGTGTTTTTCCCCCCTGAAGAGATTTAGAGCTCACTTTCTCTCACTTACAATCTAAAAATAATTCTCTCCTTTCATCAGTTCATTAGCAAAAACACATTGCAGTACACTGCACCTTGTTATTGACATTCTTAGCAATATAAACACTGCTGCAGAATAACTGCCTGACCACTTCCGCCAGACAGTAAAATGCCAGAGGATATATTCATTCCAGTGATAGAGCAATTAATTTTTAACTCCCGCCCTCCCCCCCACTCCTCCTCCACTTTTACACCTGTCTGAAAGATACAGGAATGCCTGAAGCCAGAGGAACTGCATAGGTTCTGCTACCTGAGCATCTGGTCTATCATTTGTTAGGTCTGGGCATCAACATCCTTCCTGAACCTAGCAGGTGCTGAAGAGCTGAAAGTAAAGAGCCTAAAATAAAATAAAATACACAGGATTGAATTCTTTGGCCTTCCTGGTGATAGAACTGAGAATCCTTGTTGTTACTAGGATTCAACATGAACTATATACAACACATTTCCCAGCAGGCAAAGGGGGAAATGTTAAACAATATTATTCTTAATTAACACTAGGCGAATATTTTAAGGTCTCCATCAAACTCAGAACCTCACTTAGCTGGGCTTGAAAAGTTTAAAACCTAAAGAGACCAGAGAGTCATCAAAGCCAGAGCAATTAGACCTGCAGAAGCCCCGTGTCCTTCTCCACAAGATTACCTCTTTTTCCAGAGATTCTTTTAATAAGACGACAAACTTTCCTTATTAGCATTATTGTACACATGATCTGTTCCTTGGCAAGTGTGTTCCTTAATGTGCCAATTAAAATAATTCCACTGCCTTCATCCCTCTCAGTTTATTTAGAGACCTCAAAGCACATCAGCATACACACAGTAATAACTGATAAGGGAATAAAGTTATAAACAATCCTAATTTGTATTATGCTGGATACATCAAAAAGCTACTTTTCCATAATCTGCTTATTGCCTTTGTAATCCTCACACAAGACCTCTGAAAATCTCCCTAGAGCATAAAGATAGAAAAGAATCAAAGAGGGAGGGGAAAAGGGAAGCACATTTAATAATTGAGGAAAATCTCATTTGAGCAAAGACTAATTTATGAGCACACGAAGCTTTGTAAGGCTCCAAATACGGCTGGAATGGATTAAAACCAGTTGCAGCTTGCAGATCTAGACCATACAGCAAGAAGCTAGACCTGGACTCATCAGTACTGGGGAGCTCAGGAAGACCTGAGCCTAGGATGGAGGGACTTAGTTGTAAAAAAATATACAAGGAAGCAGGCAGAGCTAAAGTAGGTTTAACGCTCCCATCCAATTCAGAAAATGCCAATTTCACATTTGCTTGCCCTAGTAGTGAGAACTCATCTGTTTCCAACACAAATAAACATGGCTTTACTTCACATGAGGGAACACTGGCTCTAAAATTTAACCTATCCTATCCACGAGGCTAGTCCTCTGGCCATGCCATGTCAACTAAGTAATTTCAGTTATTTCTGCTCTATTTTTACCGTAGTTTTGAGCCAAAAGTGAAGAGGGCCCCACAAATCTCTTTGAACTGAAGCTGCCATGTTTTGGACAGCTCAGTGTCAGTGCTGGTTTCTCCCGTATTTCAGCATGCCAAGCAGCCCTTGGGACAGACACAGCTAGGTAGGTCCTGTTAGTCTTCTGAGTGCCAGTGTGCTAGGTGTTCCAATGTTCATCCAATGTATAAAACCATGCCAGACTTAAAGGGAAGCAAATATCCATACCCGTGGCTTGCATGCAGATAGGTCTTAATATGTTTTTGATTTATTCCCTTTTATTTTGGGATTCCCATATTATTTTCTGAATAAATGTACATTAATAATCATTTGTGCTGTGCTGCACGTGTGCAGAGGGTCCAGTATGTCATAGAGATGCTGAAGGCACTGCACATCCACTGCACAGAGGGTTTGTGCATGCACAGTGATTCTGATGCAATAAAGATGTGTAGGACCCAGTGGGAATGTGTTACAGAGCGTATCTGTTTGTGCATAGAGACAAACCATGCAGCAGAATCAAATGTTAGACTCTCTGGACAGAAGTACTCTTCTGATTCAGTTTCTGGGTAGTAAAGAGATCCCAGGAATATGTCTGAACTCCCCCTCTAACCTATGAGTTAAAAGTTCTGTCTAGAACATGTGGCCACATCCAGGAAATGCAGCCATAGTAATAGTCCTACCCAAATCATATCCTGGGTTTCCCTGGTGGGAAACCAATGCACATAAAAGAGGATGGGGCTGACATGCATCTGTCTGCACAGACACGCACAATGCAATAAAACACTGGGCTACTAGTAGTAAATGCACACCCAGCAGGGATGGAAGAAGGAAAATCCACACAAGAAAACACAATAGGCACATAAGGGACTGAAGCCAGTCAAGGGAGATGCAAGTTTTGGGAAGCATACTGTTCCTGAGCAGGCACCAGGGGCCCTGCAGACCCCCACTGACCTAGCAGACCCTGTAGCAGATCCCTGGGGAAGAGCTGGTGTTACCTCCCCTTCTCCCTCCTTGCAAGAATTTCCTAGTAAAGTCTGTGCAATGAAGACAGAGTCTTTTTTTTTTTCTGAAAGCAGAACAGAATTTCTTCAGCTTTGTAATTCAAAAGTATTTTAATTCTGTAATGGCTTTTATTCTTCAGGCTGTGAATTGACCATAAATAGTTCTCTGCAAGAATTTGCTATTGGGTCTGTGGTATTTATTAGAGACAACTCAGATAAAGCACCTTAGGCTAAACTGCAGCCCTTTTGGTTTCTTTTCATTGTAGAAAGGAGGCTGGGAGGACCTGAGGGGACCTCACCATCCGAAAGCATGTCACAGGCTTCCCACCCTGCTTCTTCACCATGAAAAAGAGAGGGAATCATTGAATCACAGCATTGTAGGGGTTGGAAGGGACCTCCAGAGATCATCGAGTCCAACCCCCCTGCCAAAGCAGGTTCCCTAGGACAGGTCACTTAGGGAGGCGTCCAGACGGGTCTTGAATATCTCCAGAGAAGGAGACTCCACAGCCCCCCTGGGCAGCCTGTCCCAGTGCTCTGTGACCCTCACCGTGAAAAAGTTCTTCCCCATATTGGTGTGGAACTTCCTGTGCTCCAACTTGTGGCCATTGCCCCTTATCCTGTCCCCACAGCCCATAGAAAAGAGGCTGGCTATTTCCCTTTGTCTCACACACTTCAGATATTTGTAAACACTGATCAGATCCCCTCACAGTCTTCTTTTCTCCAGACTGAACAGTCCCAGCTCACTCAGCCTTTCCTCACAGGGAAGATGCTCCAGGCCCTTAATCATCTTTGTTGCCTGGAATGACCTGGGCACACTGCAGACCAGAAACCTGTACCCCAGAAAAGCTGATAGCAGCCAGGCGAGTGTGCCGTAAATCAGAGCAGCTTCTTGTACTTAAATGTAGATCTAGAGGAACACCTCTACTCTAAAGTGTAGAAGAGGTGTCAATCGTGCCCTCACATTCTCCCATGCTGTGCCTCCTGTGGTCCTTATGTTGAGGAGCGCAGTGTGGGAGTATTGCCCACCATACTGTGTTTTCTCCTTCTGACAGCATCAAAATGTCCCAGCATAAAACTGCCAAGGGCAGCAAAGGCTGGTGGTGCTGCCACAGTGTCACTGGGGCAGTGACTGGTGGCGCCAGGTTGGGCTGAAGTAGGCTGTGAGTAGGGTGACAGGAGCCCTGGGAAAGGCTGGGCAGGAGCAGTAATGGCTGGCAGTGGCCTCAGGGACCTGACAAAAATTGATTTGGGCCCTCAGGTTTGCATTCATTCTATTTGAATTTACCTGACAACACAAAAACTCTGTGGTGGATATTCATGGATGAACCTCAGTGACTTAGGAGCACATGTGCCAACAGAGCTCAGCATACCACATGAACCCTGAATAAATGCATAAAGTAATCACAGCCACTGCTTCAAGTAGTCCTATTTACAGATGTCTAAAAATAGCAGCAACTAAAACAAACTGCCTTGAGTTAACACAGTGGCCAGAGCTGTCCTGCATGTACTGTGGTTAACACAGTTCTCAGCTCTTGGGAAGTCAGTGGTCAGACACTTCTGTAGAACATCTTCCAGTTAATAACGTTCTTTATCCTTAAAGCAGGCGTACTTAATTGTGAGTTGGTTTTGCTGTACCATTGTAGTCATTTCAACACCTAACATGTACTAACTCTTCTTTATGCAGTCCCACCAGTGAGATCTATAGAATGGGAACACTCTTTGGTTACAGCCTGAACTCTGATGTGGTATAAGTGTCACCACCTTTCATATCAAGAAGGACACAAATCCCAATGTCACTGAAAGTGAACGCGCTGTCTCTGATTTCAGTTTCCTATGTACTTTATTAGCTTAAGATTTTATGGTGAACACAGCCTCACAGAGGAAGCCCTGACACAGAGGAGGAAAAACCAGCTGAGCTGTTTGTTTCCATGGATCAAATCCTAAGCCGCTCTGCAGGCAAGTATCAGCTCAAAGACTGATGCAGCAGTCTCCCTGTATAGGGTAGTTCTTTCGGAGGCAAAGCAGCCCGAGAGCCAACCCATCCACCAATGAGGGTGTCATTTTTTGTTGCTTGGAGAAAATATGTATCAGTGATTACCAGTGTGAGTGTCTGCTGCTTATTAAAAATAAACCCCATTCTGTCTCGTTCAAGAACTTTCTAAAATTCTTTTCTACAGAAAGGTGACTGATGTGGGATGCAGAGTGTTCCTATTTTTAGCTTTATAGCTAGACTTGCCAATCTTTGAAGTGCATTGATACGAACCAGAAACAGCTGGATCCTCAGTCAGCAAAATGGTAAAGATAGGTGGCGTGTAGTCATTGAATTAAAAAGCTTCATTGCTGCCCATCATCACTGATTGGATATTATCTAATGGCAGCAGAAGAGATACTTTTAACATCTGATGGTTTTGATTTCAAGTATTTTTAGGAGACACATCAGTTGAAGCAGTGATTAGACAGAAGTGGACCAAAACCATCAGTTGATTGCTTTTAGACATTATGATCTCATTTTAAAACGAATGAAAACAAGTCTATAAATTTATTCAGCTGTAATTTCAGTCTGTTCATACTTTATGATCTTGCTGTGTTTTGCAAACATCAAAGGGGACCGATATATGCCAAATGACCAACATTCTTTTCTCCCCCACATGAATAATTCCTGTAGCTAATTTCTACTGGGAAAGAGAAATACCTTTTATTTCTGTTATGTGCCTAGACACAGTTTAGTGCAATTAGCTGCATCTAGGATACTTCAGATTATTTTCTATTTGTCTGACAGGTCAAGGAAAGTAGCTCAGTGAGATCTGCTTTGAAAGAGGCATTATGAATATGTCCGAAGCAGTCTATACAGCTGGGTTCAAGTGCTTCATTTCCAAGGTCTTTGTTTCGGTAGGAAATGGTGATTGAGACTAATGCCTGTACACATTTATCAAAATGGGTATTTCCTTGACTGCCTATTCAAACAATGCCTCTGACAACGCTTCCGGTTAGCATCCCCAAGGCTTACAGCAGATGTTTGTTTGATGGGCTTTCATCTCCACTGTTATTTGGAAAGTCCATTTGGAAATAATGGCTCTATTACAAACCACAGAAAGCAGAGGCAACATTATGAGAATCATTTACCCTGGGCAATCCAAATCAAATCCCCGGGGCGGGGGGGGGAAGAACATCTAACCGCTATGTCCATTAAAACTATTTTGGGAAAGTGGTATGAAACACGCTCGTGTTCTGAAGATCCCTTTGTCTCTCCTTCCCAGTGCTGCTCATAGGTTTTCAGTTCTGCTGGGTGTGCGAACATGCTAACTCTGCGTGTCCTTAATGTCGTGTAGTCATAGCCATTGCTATGCTATCTCGTTCAGCAAGGCTACTTCTCTGTGTTGCAATAGGAAAGCACTTTAAAACATTACTAGTGGTCTGTTAAGACAGCCACGAGTTCCTCACTCATTTCAGAGCCTTCACTGTGCCTGAAGCTGAGGCTAGTAACAACTGGGTTTAAACAAGGATTTAATAAGCAGGGGTCTGGCATGGTTTCCTTGACCATCATGAAAAGGAGCTTTTAGGTACCATCAGCTCTCCATTTTATTTAATGTCTGAGTCACCGGCTCAAGCAAAATAGTGATTTAACCTTGACATAGCTCAGGTTAATCTTGTCTGTGTAAGTGGGAGCAAAATGGTTCAGCATGGGATTTTACTGTGCTTTCAGCACAACTTGACCTTGTCTCCACCTGTGTGACCAACCTGACCTGTGAAAGTTAGGATGCTGTCAGCTGACTATGACTTGAGCATAAGTGTACTATCAATATAGAGTTGATCTGCAACAGTATTTGGCTCTTATATGCTGCCTTTCAGCCAGTGTGCTTTTCTATGATGAGTAAGATTCAATAAAGCTAGTCAGAGATTCGCTTTCTTACTGTCATTGTTTTTTTCATGGAATTAAAATAAGGTTTCAGGCAAGAAAAGTATTTTTTATTTTCCCCTTGAACTTCATTGAAAGCTTTGGATTTTCATTGCCAAAAAAAAAAAAAAAGAAGCTGGCTTGTGTGATTTTTTATTACAAACAGCCAAAACATTTATACAAATATAGGAGTCATCTTGCAAACAGCATCTGTTCTACCCAAGGCTTCTTTTTGGCTTCATAAGCTTTCATGCAGCTCTAATTCTTATCTGTTATATCATTAAGGCATCTGAGGCTCAAACAAATGAAGCAATTTGCCCTGGGTGCCCCAGTTGCCTGGTGGCAGAGGCCAGAAGAATCCTGTTCTTTGACACCCAGTCTCCTGCCTGAGCCTGTTCTCCATTCCCACCTTTCTGCAGGAAGACAAACATTCATCAGTGCTCCTGGGACAGCTCTGATACTGGGAATAGTCTTTATTCTTGGAATAGAGAACTGTCCTGATAATAGTATATACGCTGGTAAATGCTGACTTCATTTGGATTTAAGCATCCTCTGGAAAGATTCTGCTGCAGCCAGAGGCATTGCAGCTGTGAGGAATATTATTTAGGGTCATGTCTGTCTTCTGCTGCTGTCTACTGAACACTTCCTTAAAGAAAGGATACAAAGGAGAGGGAAGTGTAAATGACGTTACTGAAGCCCCTGTGTCCCTCTGTCAGACAACTGGCACTTGGCAATCAGTCTTTGTTACACTGTCACCAGACATTTTAAACAGCAGTCGGGCTTAATTGGAACACATCATGCTTCAGTACCTGCGTAAATATTAGACCCTATCTGTCTATCACATCAATTTCTGCTTTGGGGGCACCAGCAAGGCTCTATTTTCATGCTATCTGCTGCTTCTTTACCCACTCCAGCTTTTCCATACCCGTGTATTTTTTGCTTTGAAATGATTTATTACTGTGGCTTCCTCATCCTCATTTGAATCAGAATTTAAATAATTGGATTTCCAATCTTTTCTTCCTGTTTGTACTGCTGTGCAGCATGTTAGATGCAAGCAGCTTTTGTAGGGCATGGGGCCTGATACAGCTAGAAAAGGACATATTTTGAATATGCTACTCTCCAGTTTAGCAAATAGTGTTAATTTACTATGATTATAATTCTTGGATTGTCACTGTTAAATGAAGTGAATGCATACAGGGAAAGGCAAGTGCTTCAATAAATTGAGATAGTAGTTATTAACATACATGTTTTTAGTGTTACTTGCCAGAAAACTGTGTCAGCTCCTTATTGTATAGAACACAACATGTCCAAGGCAGTGTATATATTTTTAATGCTTTTGCCGTAGGAATACTGACTAAAGACTTTCTCTTTGACTGGTAATTGGTATATATATATATTCTCCAGGTTACAAGGCTTGTTATTTCTATCTCTTCATGATTTATTGAAGAACTAAGTGAAGTAAAGCTTCAAGTGTCTGCACCACATTCAAATGTCATGGATTAATTTCATCAAAAATTGCAAGAGTAAGTTTAATTTGACTTTGTCTTGGCTTAACCCCAGTCAGTAACTAAGCACCACGCAGACACTCGTTCACCCCTCTTCCCCAAGGGTCTGGGAAGGAGGGTGGAAAAAAGCCTTGTGGGTTGAGCTAAAGACAGTTTAATAGGATAAGAAAGGATGGTGATGGTGATGGTGATGATGATGATGGGAAAATAATAATAATAAAATCCACCAACAACAACAAAAGAAATGATGCACAAGTGCAACTGCTTGCCATATGCAGAACCACCCCCTCACCTCACCATGCCCCCCCCTTCCCCAATGCCCAATCTGTTTCCAAGTAGAATCCCACCTCCTGGCTACATTCCCCAGTTAAATCTGGAGCATGATTCTCCATAGTAGGGAATATCTCTTTGGCCAGCCTGGGTCAGCTGTCCTGACTGTGCTCTCACAGCTTTTTGTGCAGATGGCAAGGCCTGAGAAACTGAAAAGTTGTTGACTTAGTGTAAGCACTACAACTACCTAACAACAGCTAAAAACATCAGTGTGTTATCAACACCATTCTCATACTAAATCTAAAATACAGCACTATACCAGCTACTAGAAAGAAAATTAACTTTACCTCAGCTTAAACCAGGACAGACATTGATCAGATCAGTGGGACACTAGGCATCTTAGCAGAGAATGAATTACAGGGATGTGTGTCCATGAGTATGTGGAAGACACAAGCAGATGTTCTTCTTTGCCCACATCTGTTATTGCTGTTACTATCTGATGAGGTGGGACCTTAGAAGAAATGTGAGGAACCAGGTTCCACTGCGTGTCATTAAGAACCGGGCAAGTAGCTGGCTCCCAGCAAAGGAGGTACAGGTCAGAGGTGGGTTCAGGGTGCCCTGTTTGAGCATGAGCAGATAGGAGGCAGGTTAAGTAGAACTAGCACTGCTTCTGAAAGAAAAGACAGGGATGGTCCAAACAAATATTTCTGGAACAATTGTCTCTCTGCAAGTTGCTTCCCCTAGAAAATATGAACCTGCTTTCAGTAACTTGTGCCCAAGTCCCTTAGCACCTTCAAAAAAGTCTTGCTATCATCTTCTTTCCAAGAATGGCTTCTTTAACTGGCTCAAACTTCTTATTCCATCTAGACTCTAAAGTTTATGCGTGTTCCCTTTTCTCTTAGGAAATGTCTTTGAAAGTATCCACAAACTTTATCATTCTTTTGTGCTTTCTCAGCGTATTAAAGTAATTGCAGAAAGGAAAAATAGCGACCTAGTAATCCTGGAGGTGTATTAAGAGACTGTCATCTGGACTGTAGTCATCCATCCTCCTTGTGCTCCCTGGCAACATGCTATTGAATTAATACAACGTATGTACCCAGCGCATAGAACAAATAATGAGGTCTCATGCCGAATTCATAAACAATCACAGAGAAGCCTCCAGGTTGTTCCCAGTACCAATATACATTATGCTGTCTACTGCAGTGCAATTGCACATCATGGGCTTTCCTTGTAGACCATATTGCCTAGCTTTACTTGGTTTTCTTTAAAAATGCATACTATAGATTTATGTTCTTGTAGCATAACAGATACTTCTCCTTGGGTCTTGCAAATGCAAGAGCTAAAAATGAACTGCAAGAGCTGGTGTGAGAGACACACAACCTTCAGCAATGTTTTTCCTGTCCCCTTGGGTCTCCCTGCCAGATCTTGGGCTTTTTTTGGACACTTTTGCAGAACTTTTCCCTGGGGACCCATGAGCCTACCATAAGGGAACACCTGGACACCACAGAAGATCAAGGAGCTTGTGCATCCTCTCAGACACTGGGATCAACTTTTGCAGCTGGTTCTGTGAGGAGAAGCTGGGCAAGAGCAGTGAATGTAGAATGTGAGATGTAGAGATATAGAAGAGATGTAGAATCTGACCCTTGAGCAACACTGGCTGTATTCTGAAGTTAAATATGGTTTTGAATACACTTTGGTAGTTACACTGATGCATGGACACAGAATGAAAGTGAGGTTTGAGAAAAGTAAAGATATAAATGGATTTATACTATCTTGCTGATCAGCTAGCAAATAGTACAGCTTAAAAAAGTGCCTTTAACTTTTACAGGACCCGTACATGGTGTGCTGGACTGGGTTGGGTTGTGGGGGGTTTTGGGGGTGGTATGTGTATATGGGGTTTTTTTCTTTGTAAAGATGATAGATTATCTAGTCAATATGAAAATCTCTTTTGGAAGGCATTTATAATGATCAGTGTCAATATTTATGACAAAATAAAGCACTCCAAAATTTATTCATTGTCACTGGGGCTATTTTTCATTCAGCATTAATGCACTGACTCCAGAATACAGTCAAACATGTTAGCCGAGAATAAGCTCAGGCCCCAGTGTAGTGCTAAGGATGTTTAATGTATCTTGACAGTCATTAAGTAGTTGGTAAAGGACTGGCAATGAATTCATTATTCTCCTTATGAATCAATTCCTATTTATAGCAAACTATCAGAAATTCCACATTATAATATGAAGATTGAGATCATTCATAATGGTTCTTTCACCAGAGGCAGCCATGAAAGGACCGGTGAGACTTGAACAAATTACACTTAATGATAGGCTCTTTCTCAGAGAATTAAACACTTTAATTGGTCAATCAGGTTGGGCATTTGAGAAAGGAAGACTTGCAATTATGTGAGAGCCTGACTACTGTACTTTGGCAGCTTTATGGGCCTCTGGCAATTTTTCATCGCAATTTAGATTTGTCATCATGTTCTAATGCTCATAGCTACACCTAGCCAAGAATAAAAGCCACTTCTTGACCTCTCTGGTTTTGGTGTTCCTTTGGAGGAATGAAGTTGTTAGATCAAGATTTTGGTAGTGACACACTGCTGTCTTGCGGTGCAATTCATTCACAACATCTGTGCATCAGCTAAAATGTCTTCTGAAGGCTTAAGTGAGATGTGATACCCAGACCTTTCTGCTTAAGGGTGAATTTCACAGTCTTTGAATATACATGAGGCCGTGGCATCAGTTCCTTGTAAGTTGCCCATGTTTATTGTAGTGCTGGTGAAGAACATCAGGTAGTGACACTCACGGTTTTGCTCCATATACTTACTTTCAGGTGAAAGTAGGCTTGCATCTTGCATCTAATTTCAAGAGCTGCATCAGTGTACGTTAATTAAAGACCCAAGTCAGTGCAATAAAATTCATTATGTGCATTCCTGTGGAAAACCCTTCTTTACTCTACCTTGGCTGTCCTCCAGTTAAACACCAAGAAAACTCCATACAACATCTGCCTTGCATGTTCAGTTTATAATTTGTTCGGAGAAGAGATTATCTCAACGTGTGTTTTCCAGCCTGCTTAGTACACTGCTCTGCTTCTCCATAGAAATTTTGAGGTACTAATGTTGTACTGTTAATTGCTTTTAACAGTCTGTGTTACAGCATCTGTAACAAAGCCCTATTGTGAGGTTTCTGGGTATCCCATATGAATCAATCAGTTGGAGCAGCTGTTCTACATTAGAAAAAGCTCTGCCTTCTCTCCTCTGGAGAGTGTCATATTAGAGGTGAGGTAGGATTTTGTTCAAAGTGAAACAAGACTCTACCTTGCAGGAGAGAACTGTTCTTTCCTGATGACTGTGGGGAACATAATGTGCTTTAGGTATGGCTGCTTACCACTAGAAATGATTGCATTATGTTAGTGAATGTTCATATTGCAAACTTTGCACTCTGCTTATTCAGTGAGGTTAATAAATGAGCTTTTGAAATGCTGGGGAGAGCTAGCTTTTCCCCACATGGGAAGGAAGGGCAGGAGGAGATTGCTTCAGAGATACCACAGCAGTCTCTGAGCTGTATTAAGCAGTCTCTCATCCTGAGTCAAGGTGACAGACCAGTGTTGGATCAGGGGCATAAGACTCTTTTGGGCCAAGCACGTGAAAGCTGCAGCAAGGCAATGCAACAGAAGAAAAAACTTTACAGTTTGGATAGTTTAGATGTCAGGAGAGAAAGGGGAGATAGATTTTATACCACTTCAGTCAGAGAGACTTGCCTTGGCAGGGCCAGGTCTGAGGCACTGTGAAATCAACACATGACGGCTTGGGACCTTAACTTCACTAGGTTATCCTCTAGGATTGACAAATGGTCAGATATCCTCACTTTCCCCAGGCAGATGAATCTTAGCACTTACAATTTAGAAGACAAGATGGTTGCCAGTCCTGGCAAAAAGCAGTTACCTGTGGCAAGCAACAAGAGCAATTAGCAGCCACAACAAAGCCCCAGAGGAAATAATGTCCCAAACCAGCTTTGCTCTCTGCTGCTTTTTTACAGAGGAAAAGCCACTTTTCCTAAAGAAATTCCCTTCTTTCCTCCTCCTAGGGAGAAGTCACTTCTCCTAGCAAAGCCAGGCAATGATGAGGGCAGGGCCTCCCCAAACCTTACCAGGCCCGTGGCCCCATGAGGTGAGTGAGCACCCTGGGGCGCAGCAGGCTTGGCCTGTCTGTCCATGGGGCAAGGGAAGGCCAGCCCTCAATGTAGCTGCAACATGGCTGCAGGCAGGCCCCCAGGGGGAGAGGCCCAGGTAAACAGCAGCTCTTGAAGAGTGAGGGGCATTTTTTTGTGGGGAATAAATGGTGTCCATACCCATGAGAAAAGTCCCAGCCCATCACTAGATAGAGCTGGGTTTTGTGCATGCAGAACGGGATGAGCTCGCTCAGCAGTGGAGTTCTGGCAGGCCATGAAGAGACGAGGGGCCTGCAATTGCTCTCAGTGGAGGAGCTGGGAAACCTATGGAGGCTGAGGGCCAGAAGGGGGACTTCCACACCACTGGATCTTGCCAGGACAGAGCTTAAGCAAAAAACTATGTACATCATGATGCCTCAAAGAAGGTAGGAAATGAAGCTGGCATTTCAGAAAAAGGCACACGGGTTTCTTACACATGGATGTTCACATAAAGCTGCTAATGGGCAAAGAACCATCAAGTGTGGGATGTTCAGCCTCTTCTCATCTGTGCTTGGCATCTCCCAACTTCGATAACGGCCTTGGGCATAAATTACTGTCGGGGCAGCAGGGAGTCCCATCCCCAGATCTGGGTGAGGGAGGATGCCACATACCCCATGTCACACAGAGGCATGTTTCTACAGCTGGTGCTCACAGGAGGCATACTGCATATGTGGTGGCCTGGCCAGGGTTCAGGCACTGGCTCATCAGTGCTGAAACTGAAGAGGAAACACTGGCCAGCTAAAGAGCTCTTTTTCTTGCCCTTGCCCCTGAGCCTGCATCAGCCATGCTGCCATGGCATCTGCTGCCATAAAAAACCAGCTGGCTGGCTGCCAATGTAGCCACAGGAGCCTGGGCCTAATGAGCCTCTCACTGGTTGTATAGATATTGTATATGTATCTTATTTGCATGGATATGCAAACAAAACCTGTGCCAGTGTGAGAGCATTTGGCCTTTAAAGAGACATCCTCCTGTTTGGCTGCTCAGGTAGCAGTAAAGTCTGTTGCCCAAGGGGTGAGAGGCCATGGTCTGGGAGAGGAGCCAACAAAGCAGGTATGGAGATATGGGAGGATGCAGAGAGAAGCCTCTGAAAGCCAGCTTTGCTTTTCCTTCTCACCCTGGGAGGGTAAGAGGGCTGTCATTCCTCCTGAAGGAATCCCCCTCCTCTGCCTCTTCCCAGACAGCAGTAACAGCTGCCCAGTACCTGTGGAGCCATCTTTTGCCCTTGGCGGCAGCAGGCGGCAGCTGCCTGGCATTGCAAGCAGTGGGCAGCAGGACTATGCTGTTGCCCCCCAAGCAGTCTGCTGCCTCATGTAAATGTCTGTTTTGCTCAGGCCTTAAACTCAATGGGCAGCCCCTTTGGGAGCCTGGGTTTGCTTAGGTATGAAAGAGTTTGTTGAAATTCACTGCAGCTTATTCACTGAATTCATTACAAATATTATTAAACTGAATGTAAATGCTTTTGAAATGCAAATACCATCCAGGGTTTTTCTCTTTTTTATTTTGCTTAGGCTCACAGGATAGGGGAGCTGACTCGCTGTAGGTTTCTCAGGAGTCTCCAAGCTCTCAGTGTTCTGGCGTTTACTACCCATAACTACGCTTCTCATATTCAGATGAGAAATTGGCCCTGCACTCGGGGAGCCCACGTTTATTCAAAATATCCAAGCCCTGCTTATGACTGTGACAAATCCACACCCACGACTCACTGCCAGCTTGAAAGTTTGGATCCTGATCAGCAAACTTTGACAACAATCAATTCAATGTAACTTGCTATATTAGCAGATGAAATGGGAGTGAGCCCCAGGGAAGAGGAAAAGCCAGCAGAGCTCTGTTAACGGTTAGACAAAACTGCTGCCTTTGTGTGTGCACTTGCATGAGCAATAGTTTTTGCATGCACAGAGCCTTCACCTTCTGTCCTTCCTCTGCAGAGTAGACTACATGACCTAATAACTTTGACCTTTTGGCTTTACCTATTAGGAAGATATATTACTAATGAACCTTAGGGTATGTTTGAGAAGTCCTTATTTTTCCCTGTGAAACATGAGTACTTCTGTGGGATTTAAAAACTATTACTTGTTGAACTGTTCTACATCTTTGAAAAGCACAGGGACACCCACAAAATCATGCTTTTCTCAGCTCCTTAGTGAGGTAGAAAATGAAGGGCTGTCCAGGTGACTTGTTTTCAGAGGTCTCACATGTTTTGAACTTGTCTTTCTCTCTGTACTTGTCACTTCTCATTCCTTTTTGCTGTTTGTTCACTGTTCTTCCTGCTTGCCCAGTTGGGAACAGCTCCCCACAGATGTCCTGTGCCATGCAATGGCCTTGATAAAGAAAATATTTATTTACTGTCTTCCCCACTGTGGCAACCAGGAAGTTTGGTTTCCTGTCAGGAAGTCAACACAAGGCATAGGAATCTCTGCTATCTTAAAAAACCTCAGCAAGCAATGTAATTTAGGGTGACACTACTTTGGTGTGAGCAACTACAATTGTTATTCATAGCTTAGTCTCACATTTGCATTGTTATCTAGGAATGAAATTGTCACATCTCTGTCCCATGTAAGATTTGTGATTGCCTTGCAAGCTGGAAAGTCAATTTAAATTGAAGGGCCCAGTTAATAATGTACAAGATAATGAGTTTCACCTGCTTGTTCTCAAAGATATTAAGGAAAGTATCAAAGAAATACAAATACCATGTGACATGATTAGCATCATCCAGAAGCATTTAGGATCAACATAGTGTCTTTGGTATCTACCTGGTAATTATTACTATGTTTCCCTGGTTTAATTACACTTACACCTGAAAGATTACAAGATAATTATGCTTGCATTTATTACAGGAAACTAGAAATCGCATGGTTTGTTAACAACAGACAGAGTATAATTGGCAAACATGACATGGTTATTTGTGCAACATCTGAATGCATGTATTACTTCAAAGACCCAAGATTGTTGTGTGAGAGGCAAGTGTGAAGCCTAGCCAGTTAATACCTGGTAATGGGAAAGCAAAACACCAAGGAAAGCACTACATTGTAAAGCAAGCTGGCAGTTCTCTGGGGCTGGAAGCAAAACCTTAAAAATGAGGTTTTAGCAATGTAGCAATTCACTACACTTTTTTCCCCCTTCTGTTTGTGATTTTTTTTCTCTCTTCCATATTCGAATGCTGAGAAGGATTTTTACCTACTGCAGATGTTGTAGGGCCAGCTTGACTATAAAGTATCTTCTGTGATGCTGTGACGGGACTTTGATAGCTGAAGCGGTTTCCATGTTGAACAGAGGGAGGTAAAGCAAGTCACCTTGTTCTTTGCTTTGGCTTGGGGGAAGGTAACATGTTCTGATGGATAGGACCCAGGGCAAAGTGAAAGGACTTGCATATTATTCTTTGCCCTGCTCCTAAAGGTTTTGCCCTTTGACCCCTGGAGACAGGTGCTTTCTCTGCCTAGCATGTTCTCTCTCCAAACTCAGTTAAGCCTTCTAGGCACTGGCAAAGCCTATAAAGGTTAACAATGATACAGTGGAAATAGCCCCCAGTCAGCGATGGGGATGGTATTCCAAATTAATTGTCAGTAGCAGTGAACTGTACACTTCAGGGCTGCATCCTTCAGGCATTGATCAGGCAGGTTTTGCTCTGGAGTCAAGGGGCATTTTGTCTGAGTGACACAGAGAATCCAGCTTAGCTCCTGCTGAGGCAACAGCACAGGTATGGTACAAAATGTCACTCATCCTTGACACCAGCTATCATCTGCTCTGAGGCAACAGCAGTCTTGGCTTGGAGTTGCCTTGTAGCTATTGTGCACTTCTAGGTAAACATTCAATTCTCTCAGCTCGGCTTTTTGCATACTTATTAAAAAAACAAAGCACCTCATGAAGCTCATAAGACTTCTCCATGCCAGCAAGCCATCAAGAGTTGCCTCTAGGTATCACTATTTGCTGAATGCCCTGGGACTTCAAGAACATTAAACAGGGTGTTGAAGTATCCAGTGTCAGCATAACCCCAGGCATTTCTACACATCCTCAACTCTCTGTAGACATCGATTTGAAAATACCCTGCTGTTTGTGTACAATAACAGCAATTTGACTGTGTGATGGCACTGCAGCAGGTATAAATAATTACTTTCACAATGGCAATGTTTATTTTCATCTAGAAACCTTGAAAGAATGTAAAATCTATTTAAGCTTTGCTGTGTTACTCCTACCAAGAGACAGTAAGAGTGAGGTACCAGGAAAACAAAGGACTTAGTGGTATGAATACAGCGTTGTGAATAACAGAAATCAAGAATTCTGAATTCTTTGCTGTAACCCCTTGAGATGACCAGCCCTTCTGCTAAGTATTCTGCCCTAATGCTACCTGTGAAAAACCTACTGCACAACTGAGTAACATTTGGATCATACATACAATAAACAAGCAACATTGCAACAACTCTTTGGCCAAGAAAAGAGTGAAGTAGTGAGTTTAACAGGGTCCAGGAGCAGCCCTGCTTCATGCAGTGAGGGCAAGCAGAGAGCCCAGGGTGACCCCAGAACTAGGCACTCCCCATGCCACAGGACACAGACCAACTGGATCTCAGCTTTGTGAGCAGAGCAGGGGCAGTGATAGCAACAACCCCTGCCCACAGTCCAGTGAACCCCAGGGAAAAGCACGATCACAAGTCATGCCTGAGGCCAGTTCAAACAGCAATTCAAGAGCAAGGCTAGAAACAAGTTCTCCTACAACACAGTTCAATGGAAGAAAAAAATATGATTATGTACTACAAAACAGAGATTATTTTCTTTTCCAAATGTATTTGAAGAAACCAGATGCCTTCTGAGAAAAATGTTTCCTTATTTGAAAACGCTTCTTCCCCTTTAGGATAAGAAACATAATAGGGATTTAAGCAAACCCTACCAAGTGAACTTTATTTGCCTCTGTAGTGCCTTTAGCATCTGAATCATTCCTTTGGTTAGATATTCTCTATAGCAATAAGATACATTATATGACATAGTTGTCTTCTTTTGCAGTGTGTATTCAACCATGCCAGTGAAATTAGGAAAGATCTTGGGCCAGATTCTGTGATCCTCAAGCTAATGTTTTACACAGCCTTTTTTTAAATTTTTGTTTCAACTCATTAAAACTAAAAATAAACAAGCAGCAGGTTTTGATCTTCTCCAGTGACAATGTGTGACTTGTTTACACTCTGACTCTCTCCTACTCTCGGAAAGAACAACTTGAGTCTGGTAAGGAAAACTCTTTAAGTTCTTGCTGAATCAGGGTTCGGTGTAATTATATTTCTTATCTACAAAAAGTTCACACTGGTATCTACCTGAGGCTAAGGCCCTGCAGCAAGTAGTTTGCTTGCCAGCAGTTGAGCTAGGAAGTCAGAAGCCTTCTCCCCAGTCGGGCACTGTGGAGTCACTAGCAAAATTGGCCCCCAGCACAAGGTTAAGAGAGGAGAAAAACAATGGCTCATGATCTATTCCGAGTGAAGAAGGTCTAGTTTTTCCTCTCAGACAAGTGAGTGCTTCCAACAAACTTGTTAACAAAGAAAGAAGGAAGAATCTAAGTTTGTTTGCACTCACTCAGTTTCTCTGTTTCTTTGCATGGTCAGACCTGTGCACATTAAAAGAACAACAAAACTTGCTGCTTTTTCTATTATATCTATTCTATAAATCATCAAAACTAACCTACAGGCTAGCAGACCCGTACTTGTGTGTGCTGACTCCTTAAAGGTTGACAGAAACCTGTTCAGGAGATTTTCACATGTTGCAAAAGGCACTAGGAGAAGCAGGGACATGACCAGGGAACATTTTTGTCCTGATGGGTCTGCCCCATTGCCACCACAGCTGGTAGTCAGCCAACACAAATTGGGGTTTCTGAGAAACAAAGCAACACTGGCCACACAAAATTTCAGTGCCTTCTAGTATCCCAGAACACGACCCAAACAACAACAACCACCCCACCCCCACTCCCAAAAAACCCCAAACCGAACACACCATTACTTTATTACTCCCCCCCCCCCCCCCCCAAACATTAGGCACAAGAGAAAGAGTTTTTCCAACGATTGAAATTACAAGACCAGGTACAGCAACTTCAACACCAGCTGGAAGCTCAAAGACAAAATTATTTAAAGGAGAAAAATAACTGCCTTTAAAACATGCATCTTCAGTGCCTCTTAATCATGCTGTTATCCCCACAGAGCTGACTTTCCTCAAAAGCAGATTAACAGAGATTAACCCAACTGAAGTGAACAGCGTTTAATGCAGCTGAACTGCAGCAGTGGTGCAAGAGAGCATTTAAATGGCCGCATTTAAATCCTAAAATACACAAAACTCCCCACGGTGCACAATTTTGCATGAGCTCTCAGGGTTTCTCAACATTTGTGTCAGCTGGATCTCTACATTGCTAGGACTCAATAAACTATCTTTGGTGCTGATTGGCCCAAATTAAGCCCTTGTTCCTCTTTGCTGTATCAGTTACAGCTGCTGATGCTTCCTGGCAGGGTGGGGTTTTTTCCTTATCTTGTATTTGGTCAGATAGTGGTATCCTGTGGGTAGAGTGTGAAAGTTGTGCTTCTGGGTCTGGTATTGGTATCTTCTTAGGATGTGAAGCTGGCTTCTTTTGAGGGTTTTTTCCTGTAAGTATGTTAGTTGTGAGTTGTGCCTTAGGTAACTCTTATGATACAAGATACTGAGTTATTTTGCCTATGAATGTGCTTTTGCTTTATGCTGTTACCTGTAGAGGTGTGTTTGTCTAGGGAATAGATGCTAGTCATTGCCTAGTGTCAGATTGCATCTGCTAACTTTGCTCCATTTCACTTCTTAATTTTGTTTGTTGGTGACTTGACACAGGTCCTCTATGAGAAGCTTTTTTTATTCTGCAAATTGCAGTGTGAAATAAATAAATTGAAGTATCTTTTCTGATGCTTTGATTTTTCCCACCCTGCTAAGAAGTGAATGTAAAGAGCCTCAGTGCTTATCTCTTATCATTTTGGCTATATCTCTATTAATCAATTGAGCAACCCAATAGGAACTGCCTTGTAGCACAAAATAAAGGTTGCTTAGGATCTGGTATCTACAGTATGTGTATTGTGGGCTGTTCTTGGCTTCATCCAGCCGACTGAATGTCTGTTAGCAGAGGGAGCTGATAGTTCTGTTTAGTTTAACTTGAAAGAAGTCAGCTCTGGGCCTCTCAGTGTTACTAACCAAAGCACAGTGAACGGGGGTGATGGGAAGCTGGCTTTTCTGGAGCATATCTTCTGTCTAGCAACATCTAGTATAGATGGACCTTTGCAGCCAGCATGCAGTATTACTTCCCTGGAGCCCACTTGCTGATGGTGGGGAAAATAATGCTGGACTTTGCAATGACTGAGCTTGTAAAACTTGAAAATCCCTTTTTTTAACTCATTGATTCGAAGTGCCTGCATGCCTCTGCATCTATAATGGGTTCAACTGCACTGGTTGCTAAGAGAAGAGCGGGTGTTGTATCTGAGGAGAATAATGAGAAAGCAAATTGTTTGAGTATCCTGAAGTGCAAGCAGGAAAAGCCAATATGTTATCACGGTGATCTTAGCCATTTAATTTGGAAGGCGATGCAATGCTTAATTCATTAATGTTTGCTATAAGTGCTTTTAAAAATTCTGTGAAGAAGTTACTTGAGAATTGTAGAGATTGCTAATGATTTTATGCTGTAAGCTTTCAGGGCTAGATTATTTTTCACTTGCTATAAACTGAGTGCTAGAGTTGTTTTATTAAAGGGTCTGTCAACACTTAGATTATTAAAAATGTGCTTTAATATTAAAACTTTTTCCTGGTGGGCATCATGGGAACACTTCCACCTGGACTAATGACCTCCCACCCCACCAGGAGTGAGGGGTGTTCAAGCTCTTGATAGTTCTGGAACTGCCTCTATCGGTCTCGTAAATGAACAGAGCCTCGTCTATGCTGAGATGGTGGTTTTTAGTTGTGGTCAGTTAAGTTACTACAGCTGAGGCACAGGAGCTGGTGGAGGGAGGAGCAATGGAAGAAGATGGAGAAGGAATTTGAATCCATTGGGGATCAGTTTTGTTTCGGTTTTTGAAAGAAAATACATCCAAGAATGAAAACCTGAGGTCAAAGAGAGGTCCTTGAAATGTCAGTGAGTCAAGCTGCAGGTACTGTGCCAAAAACGGTATTCTCAAAACTTTGTCAGTTGTGATCAGTTTTATCAGGTTTGGGTTTTCCAGGTTTCCTCCTGAGTCCTCAGGGTTAATTCTTCTGTTTAGCCTGCTTTTGTTTTCTGATGAAACCACTAAAATAACAATTTGGCAACAGAAATCTTTCCTCGTGCATGAATTTAGAAAAGCACAAGCAAAGCATGAATTAGCATTTGTATTAGAGAGACACTTGAGAGAATGGCGTCAAAGTCACAAGACAAAAAGCCCTTTCTGTGTTCTGGTAGTCACCTTGCTCATCTATAGACACTAACAATGAAAGCCCAACAAAAGGAGAAGGAGAGGTTCTATGTTTAGGTTTCGGGCTTTGTACTCTAGAGACCTGAGTCAGTATTTCTCTCCATCTCTTTACCTTTCCCAAAGCAAGAACAAGCTTCAGAGCACAGCTAGGTGGGGAAAAGCCAACTGTGAAGCCATGAGGTCTCTTTAGTTAGTGAATATTGGTGGCTTCCATAAGAAATGAAAGCTCATGGAAAACCTTGCAGACCTGAATCCTCATGTGAGGCTTTCATAAGCTGTTTTTAAACGCCCTTGACATCTCCAGAACAGCTATTAGACTATGGCCCTGACATCTCCGTGTTCCTAGATGTTTAGCACACACTGGCTTAGGCTGGGCACAGCTCTGTTGTGAACTTTCATGTTCTATGCCTTCTGTCTACAAGTGAGATGTCCCCTGCCTTAGATGGTTGCTGGCTAAAGCGATACCGTGCTTGAATGTTCTGATAATGGTTGTCACTTAAGTTCTTTGTGTAGATGGGCAGAGTTGCTGGAGTTGTGCAGCCCTTTAGAAAGTGGGAAGAAAATAGGAGAGTATCATCTTGCCTCAGGGGAGACTTTATTTTTAAAATAACTTCACTTGCCTTTCAAGCTTATTCTGGCACAGTCTGCACACTGTTTCCTTTTATTTATTTTCATTTTTACAGCCATTCACTTTGAGAAGAGACTCTCTACGGCAACAGTGCAAGAGTCATGCCAGTAACTGCTTAGGGGGGTTTCAGGGTGGTTTTGTGTGGGATCCCTCCATGCACTATAACACTTAAAAGCTCCACAAGATGACAGAAGAACTAAGCTTGCTGATTAGGGAACCTATTGCTTTCTAGTATCGGCTGGAAAAGAATTCCTGTTCTGTATGCACATCGCAAAGGCGCTAATGCACTGTGAGAAGTCTTCAACCTTCCCTGGGGGCACAGGGTATTCACTAGAGCCAGAAGCGGGACATTGATTCAATGATCTGAATGGGAACAGCCACAGCAAATTATTAGCACTTGCTGGTTTTAATCACTTGCACAAACACCAGTTAAAGGTACATGGAATGAAGAAGCTAACTGGAGTTTCCTTCAGAGAGAGGAAGTGAATCTCTCATTCCTCAGTCTTGACTTGTACCTAACCGAACAGCTTTGCATACCTTCTGGGAAATCACTGCTAGTCTGAATGCAGTAAGCCTTAGTCTTTCTCTTTCATATGTTCTATGGTAAAGCTCAGTGCTCATCATTAACTGATTTGACTCCAGGTACGTTCAGGAGTGTAGAAATAGCAACAAGAACATGACTTCAGCCTGTGTGTGGAGGGAAAAAGAATGCATGTTTGAAAGATGTTTCCTAATGTTCTAGTGTTGCAAGCAGGTAGATAAAAGGTGACTTGTCTCTTGCAGTGCATGACTGTCTGCTTCCAGAGGAAAGTGTGATGGAGAAGTGTGGGGTTTTTCAGGTGCGATGTTTCTTGTTTCTGTGGTGTTGTGTCATTGCTCCCCACCCCCCTCCACCCCCGTGGACCTGGGTAAGAGCTGACTGGCACCAGTAGAAGGTTTCCTGCCTCGTTACTATGGGCCTGTTATTGTAAGGTGTTCTGTCTCTCTGCACCCCTTTCCTCTCCCTCTTTGTTGGCGTTTCTAGAATAAAACATAAAAGCAGAAGAAAAGCTTTTGTCCATGGAGTCTCTGCATCACACTGCTTAGAGGCACAGGTTTAGTCTGCAACACATGAGGTGTTCAGGTGTTTCAGACTTTCCCAGTGGAGTGAGGGTAGTGAGGCTAGGGACTGCCTGCAGGAGATCTCAATGCCTGGATAGCTATGAGGTGGTTTTGGTAGGGGAGGGTCAGCCCAAGTGAGTCAGTGGCAGATGGGGATTTGCTTTGGCTCAGCTGGAATCAGTTCCTGGGCCTATCTGTAAAGCTGTCATCAGCTGTAGATTATTTGCTTCTAGAAGGTTGTTGCAGAAAGTTGTTGCCACCACCCTTAAACAACTACCAAAAGGGAGACTGTACGTGGTTGTATTGTGACAAGGTCACTCCAAATCCCAAGTGCTTATTCTGTGTGGAGATGATAGAGCCCTTAGAGTAGAAAGGAGCAATGGGAAATGAAAGGTTCTCAGTGACAGAAACAAAATCACTTTAGAGGAACACATTTAGGGACAGCCTGCAAGCTGGCTCCCCTTTCCATGAGGCTTTGGGCAGCACTTGGATGCCATGTATACTCACAAGCAGGAGGGACGTATAAGCTTGCTGTCACCTCCTGTGGCTGAGGAGGAAGGACAGCCTGCTGGCAGGCAATTACAGCCCTTCCTTTTCCACTGCCCACCCTGCCTGCTGATCATCTCTGTCACAGGAAGAGCAGCCTAGTGCACTGGGACAGTCTCCTCTGTGGCAGTTGCTGTGTGAGCACTGCAAGCAAAGCAAGTAGCAGAGCAGGGCTGTTTTGACCATCGTGCTATTCTGCTGCCCAAGGCAACTGTCTGCTTTCCCTCTGTCCTGTGGGAGGGGGGGAAAAAAAAACCCTGGCTGCCTGAATGGCTGCCAGTTGGAAGTTTTGGCACCTGTTCTACGTTAACACAAAGTCCTGACTGGTTTGCAGCTGGAGGTGGGGGGTGAGTAAGGCAGGGTGGGATTTGCTTATTTTTGGACTCTTCATTAGTTGGTTTTCTTGGCTGTTCCTATGTATACGTAAACATTTCCTCCTTGTGTTCCTGTGCCTTTGTTGTTTCCCCTGGTGAACTGATGTTGCTGTTATTGAATGATGATGGTGTTTTTCCCTCTTCTTTTTATTTTCAAGCATGAAGTGAGGTGAATTAATATGTGTAAAAACACTAAAGGCAAGTGTTTCCCTTGGCACAGAGAGGAAGATACCTGCTGATCTTCCTCAAGTCCTGTGCTGCTGTCTGGGCAGCTCTTGTACCAGAGAGATGGACACAGATCAAAGCACATTAGGTTTTACATGCGTGAGTGAGATGGTCAGAGCCAAAGATCAATTTTTATGTATTTATTGCCCCTATAGGCCCAAAATGATTTAATGGCAGTAACTGAGGCTCTAGATCTGGGTACTGGAAGGAGGTGTTCTGGATCTAAACCTCATGGATTTGGCTGCAGCATTAACTGAGGTCTCTCTGAGGAGTTTGCTCGCTCTTCTGCCTTCCTGCTCCCACAGCAGCTCTTGATGTGTTAAACAGACTGCTGGAACCAGAGCAGCGCAGATGATGTAACGGCCCAACATGTCTTAAAGAGCTCTGTGAATCTCATCAGCCAGGGAGTTTGAGCGTGCACTCTCTGTAATGCTGACTGCTAGGTCTCACTTGCCCCCCCTTCTCAGAGATGGGATTAGCTTCTGACACTGTGCACAGAGCACTTAAGTTGTCTGTGTGAATCTCTGCTAGTGCTTGCTATCATCCCAGAAAAGTGTTTCCACCTGAAGCATAAGCTATTACCTGCAGTTTAGCCCCAGCTGAAGCTTTGAGGCAGCTAGAAAGAGTAATGATTCACTTGACTCAGCTGGTCAATAAAATTCATAGCATATGTATTTGTGTGTAATAATAATGAATAAAATTGCTTTTCAGCAGAGTAGAATTTCAGCTCTTCAGCAACAAGAAGTATTGCACGGGGGTTTTAATGTAAAGCAAATAGCTGGAGCTTGTTAATGGAATATAATTCTTGGAGTATTAATATATCTGGTGTTATCACATAAAGATGTACTTAGAGGAATGAAATGTTATCCCAGATAACAATATTTTTCCCCCATTTATTTGTCTTTGAATTCAATCCCAAATTGCCTGTTTTGGTGGTCTTTTTATTCCCCCCCCCCCCCCCCCCCCCTTCTCGTATGTTATCACAAGGTATTATGGAAAGAAGACCATGGGTTTGTCCTGTAATAAGCAACTCTGCACCAAGATGCTGGTGTGATATGTGAGGTCATCTTTCATTATTTCAAAAAGTATCAAGTTATTAAGGCTAATGTGGCCTGGCACATGCATGGTCATTAGCCATCCCTTACTCTGAAAAGCAAGAGATGCTGCACAGGATAGGGCTGTGGGGAAGCTGGCCATGATGATAAAAGCATTTTTAAGCCTACTGCCAACTTTTATAGGTGATTAGCTGACAGGTATGGTCTCCACACTTTTGTATTACTTTTAATGTATCTGCTTAATCCTTGGGAAGCAATAGGCTGCAACTGAAACATTTTTCTTCTGTTGACTTGAAAAGTATAGTAAATGCTGCACTCCCAGCTAGATCGTTGTCTTTGTTTGTTTTTCTCCTGCTATCTGCCCTTTTGCCCACAGCAGTTTGTAATTCAGTCTAACAAGGAGCATAGGCATATTATAGGTTATTCCCTTAAAACCAGGCTTAGCAATCAGATAATTGGTTTCTTTAGACAGATGCATGGCTACAGAACTCTAGTGAGGGTTGGGTATTTTTTTTTGGTGGTAAGAAGCTCTATATGGCTATATTTAACTAGGTTTTTTTGCAGCCTGCCCCTAAGACAGTCTCAATTCATCTCATCTCTTAAAATACTAGAGATCCCAGCAGATGAGAGTGGGGGTCATGTGGTCAGAAGCTCTTTCCATCCACCTATAAGGAAACCTTCAGAAACTGAGTGGTACAAACCCAGCTTTAATGGCTAAAGTTCAGAAAACTTGAGAAGCCAATGAAGCAAGGGTGAAATGAATTCAAGAGTAGACTGCAGCAGCCTAACATCAAAATTTGAGCCTCTAATGTATAACATGTGTTCCTACTTTCATTTGTCTACTTTACAAGAGCTAATACACAGTATTTTCAGGGTTCACAAGGGGGGCTTTTCTCCCTCTAGGCTATTAGCTACAGTAACGGCTTATTAAGAAAGTTGACTTTCTCCCAGCTGGGGGAAAAAGTGGCCCTGAAGGAGAGGGGGGAGGAAGAGGAGAAAACTGAACACTTTGTTTAAACAACTTAACAATACAATGCCAGAGGAAATGAATCAGAAGAGAGTGATTTCTGCAAGCATGTATGTTTTGCTTTATGAAAACAAAGAGGTTTAAATCCTGGCCTCCCAAGAGTCAATAGAGCTCGTATTTAACTTAGAATGGTAATAAGGGGTCCTGGTTTGGTTGCTATGGGGGGATGAAGGTATTTCCAGAAGAACAAAGGGTAGTTAGGTTTCTATCTAGTATAACCTCCTAGGGGTACTTCCCAGGATTATTTTGTGGTGTTTGGGTTATTTTCCCCTAAAAAGTAACCGTATTTTTCCCTACTCCACCCTTGAAAAAACACATGTATCATTTTAATGTCATTTTCTGCAGAAAATTAGGTCATCAGCACCTGATAGTGTGCTCTTGTCTTGTGGGTGATTGGCACAATTCCCTGGTTCCTCCCTGCTGTGGGGTCAGCTCAGCCCTGGGGATTCTTAATGCTGCTCTAAGCTGTGCCACACCAAGGAGGCCTAAAAGGACCATCTGGCAGGCAGGGACTTTGGGAGACTGTAAATAAACCCATACTTTTCTTGGACTTGCCCTTTGTGAGGAGGTACGAGGGGGCTTCCTTCCTCTCTGTTTCCCAGGTTAGTAAGATCCTCAGTCACTCATTTGGAGAAGACAGAATAGGAGGATATGCTCTCAGCCCCACACCCAGCGTGGCTGGGAGCAATCTGCTTGTGTATGTATAGTCGGTAGATTATTAATATCCGCTTGTGGCTAGATTGTTCATGTGGTTTTGTCTGTATGTATTTCCAAACCATCCTGGCCCTTTTTAAGGGCTGTTTCCTGGAATAAGCCCTCTGTGGGCTTTGAATGACTGATTTGTGATTGCTATCCTTAGACTAAGACTGCTGGGTGAGAGGGGTACGTAATCTTGGCCATTCTCAAAATGACTGACAGATGTTTCACGCTTCTAGTGGTTTTTCACAGCACCTTAAGTATGTGCTGATGCTGAACTGGAAACATTGTTATTTACCCTATCCATTAGTCCACAGGAACAATTGACTGTCTGAAGGTACTTTGAGATATTAGCTCCTCTTTTGTTTTTCCCCTCCGCTCTGAATCCCTTGATGTTCCCCTAGTTCCAGATACACAGGTACTTTCCAAGAGGTTTTCTGTGTATCTCGGGTTGTCCATTTATCTGTAAGTAGTGATAGCAGTCAGTGTGTGAAATCCTGGTCTGAATTTCCACAGCCTCTGTCCTACCTGTCTTGCTGCATGCAGAGCTTCCTGTTTCCTGGCTGTAAGCCTTTGAAAGCAGCAGTTCAGTGTTTTGAAGCAAGTTTTTGATTTCTTCTCTTGCCTGTTTGGAATGCACACACTTTGCCTTGCTACAGCACTGACTAGCTGAGGCGAGGCAGGATCACAGAATCATAGGGGTTGGAAGGGACCTCGAGAGATCATCGGGTCCAACCCCCCTGCCAAAGCAGCTCCCTAGCTCGTATTGCACAGACAGGTGTCCAGATGGTCTTGAATATCTCCAGAGAAGGAGGCTCCACCACCTCCCTGGGCAGCCTGTCCCAGTGCCCTGTCGCCCTCACTGTGTAAAATAGGCTGACCATCCATGCAAGTAGATCAAGGGGAAAGATGTTTCTCTTTGGAAATTCTACATGATGATGTTGTTCAGGTCAATACACAAATTCTTGGGGTTTTGTTTCAACCTAATGTAATAGTGCAGCCTAATAGGGTCTACCCTATTTGGGGGTGATGATCTATGACCAAAGGTGATGTTAGCACAGGCCAGGTTGCAGGACCTGGTGACACTGCAAACTCTACTGACAAATCTAAATGAGGTAAGATGATGAGTCAGGTCTGGGACATGTCCAGGAGAATCCAGGTGAGAACAGCAGGACAGCAGCCTGGAGATGGAACTACCTAGACTGTTGGTACAAGAATTATCCAGCATGAAGGGATGAAACAAGACTAGAAATAAGGCTGCCTGAAGATCTGGGGCTTTTTGGGAAGCCCAGTAGGCAAGTAGGATGGGGCAAAGCACAGGCATGCCAGCAGCAGGGCTCCAGCGAGGAGTCAACCCTAGGACTGAGCTGCAACCCAGCCGTGGGCAGGGCATGAGCATGTGGGGTCTCAGATGCAGTTGGCCAAGGTAGTGCCTTCAGGAATGTGAGAGCCAGCATCCTGCAGAGTTGATGGACTTTTATCATGCTGTCAATGAGCTGTCATAAAGTGTAGTTTGTAGTTCCCTTTTCCAACAGAAAGCATAATTAAAACTTTCTTCCTAATCAACAGCCTGTTTTCTGAAAAATGGCACCACAAATGTATTAGTCAAAAGCCAGTGGAAATAATATGTCAATGAAGTGTGTGCTTATGACAAAAACAGAAGGATGAGTAATTGGTTGATCTCTCTACAGGAGAGATTCCTTCTGATAAATTTTCTTAAGTCTTGTGGCCCAGCGGAACAAGCCAGCCATACTAACAGAATTTCTGAATGTGTCTTGCTCTTCCAAAATATACAAGTATGGAGAAATCTGAGAAAGTCCAAGAAGGGTATTACATTATTTTAAGCCACATGTCCCTTGTCCTATTCTTGCCATGTTCTCATGGGCTTTTCTTAAATTCCCTAACAGTTGAATTGAAAATGATCAACTCTGCTATCAAATAAGTAATGCCTCTGAAAATAGCAATGCATCCTCATCTGAAAGGTTATTTCTCTTCAAAAGAATTTTAATAAGAAAATCTAAGTGAGACTATCTGACAAACAAATAACAACATTACTGCTTTTGAAATGCTGCCCAAAATCTGTATATGCTTCTGGGCTTAGCTTAGCAAAAATATAAGCAATCAAAGTAGGACTTGCACCTTTTTAAGGAACAATTCTCATTAAGACTGTATGCGTATAAAGTTGGACTGCAGTATGAAGTCTCAAGCCCAGACTTAACTGGCATTTTTGTGATAGGGAAGAGGTTGCAAAGATCTAAGCTCTTGCTGTAACCCATCCTGCAACAGAGCACTAGAGATGTCTGGTCAAGATACAGGAAAGGGCTTTTGTTAACAATACCTGTTCAGAAGTGGGCTTGAACCTTTATTGAAAAAACATGCTGAATGTGAATTAAAGCTAAGGTTATTTCCTGCTGTTGGTTTTATTGTTGGAGCCATGATCAGGAATGCTGAAACACTATTAAAGAGACTGCTTGGCCATATTTCTGGTTCAACCAGAGTTAGGAAATACTGCATGATCTCCTTGGGTGCATCCTCAAATTGCACATACAGGACACTTACACGAGATGTGTTACTCTACAACTTGCAGTGCATCAGTCTTGGAGGATCCATGGACTCCTTCTGAGAGGCCATAAAAGGTAATTATCAACAGCCTTAAGTGCCCTTAAACAGGTTTGCACTTCCATGGAAAAAGTACAAGGATCTACTGGAATGCAAAACAAAAAGTCTTTAATAAGTACTTTAAATAACTTTGGGCTTGTCTACCAGGAATTCACCATGTCTCTCAAGTTCATCCTTAGTCATAACTTACAGATGGGAGGCAGCAGCAAAATTTATTCTTGTTTTTTTTTCCACACCCCTGGAGCTGATTATCTGGTGACTAATAATTGTTGCCTTTCTTTAAGTCAGGTGCTAATTTTGCCTTTTCCCCTCTGTTTGGGCACTGAGCTTAATTTCTGCTGCCCTATAAAAGCTGTTTGAAATTAGCTAGTAAATTTAAAAGGCATTGGAGGTGAGAGGGACTCTGAGTGTGCGTACCCGTCCACACATGTGCATGTGCTAATAAGCTGCTTAAGCTTAATTTTCTTAGGAAAGGAAGCTAACAAACCAAGAAAATCAGACTAAAGCTTATTTTTAGGGGGGGGAACAGCTGTAGAAACAGATATTGAATGATAGATTAAGCAGCCTATGATGCCCCCCACGCAGTTGCCATATATTAACAACCCACATGCCACAAATGCATAATCGTGTACGACCTTTTCAAAGATGAATGAATCCTTGTGGTTTGAAGGATTGTTTATTAGAGGATGGATGGATGGGAGGTAATAAATCAGAACCCCTTTCCACTAATAGCACTGAAACTGTTATTTGCCATGTCAGGCTATGATTTGTGTGCCTGCTCAAAGCTTTCATACAGTTGTGCTTTGGTTGTTGGTGTGGTGTGGTTTGTTGGGGTTTTTTTGAGTATGTATTATCCTAACTTACGTGTCTCAGTGCAATGTGTGCACTCAAGTTTAAGAACTGCGATGACCATAATTTTCCACACTCATTACAAGCTCTGATTTCAATGTCCAAACTTACCATCATGTGGAGAGTAATGTTATTTGGAAACACCTTATATGTGTGTTTTGCCATCAGATCCATAGAACAGGGATAATTTAAACAATTTTTTTTTGCTTTTTCATGTATGAATGGGTATGTAGATGACAAGTATATTTGACTCCTATAATTTATTTTTTTTTTTCAGTGGAAGATTACTGCTTCTGTATTTTAGTTATGTGTTACTAATGGGATAATAGCTTTTGTGATGCTTTTTTGCTACTAAAGTTGTAAACCTTTACTGCTTTTATGACATTTTCAGTGGAAATGTTCTTGAGTTCAGAGGATGTGCTGTGGCCTGATTTGTAAGAATCAGTTGATAAATTGCTGTTTCATATGATTTATCTAAAGCTCTTGTTTTGTTTCCAACATGAAACCATAATGGATACCAAAACCTTAAATGTTGTAGTCAGTGGGATTCTTATTCTCTGACCAGTTCTACAAACTGTGTGTCTGAGAAATGCATATAACATCTATTAATTATTGCTGTAGCACATCTACTAGCTAGTTATAGGTGTATCAGTAATAAACAACATGGCCAAGGAACAAGTTTTACATGAAATTCACAGTGGGCTGTCTAGTGCCAAACTTAGTTTGCAGAAACAAGCTCTAGTCCAGTTTCTCTTCCCACTATAATCTGCTACTGTTTGAATAGCAATTTCAAAGGTGTTGTGAGGTGAAATGAATCTGATCTGCTGCCGTGTATATTCAGGTGAGATGAACTGCATGCTATAGCACTTCAGTCCCTCTCTTAACTGTGAAGGGGGGGGGGTCTCCAGGGTGCAAAGCTCTAGCACAGGTCAAATTAATTCCACCTTGCGAGGATAGTCTGCGAGGCTTATGCTCCCAAGTTGGTTAGCTTTCTGAAATAGAATCCCTTTTGCTATTTAATTCAGGGGAAGCAGCCTTGGGTCTCTTTGCAGGGGCTCCGATGCACTGCGTCAGTAGAGAAATTTGAGTGGGTAAACGACCACAGTTCATCAACAACTCTTCTTTTACCTAGTGTGTCTGATCAGTGGGTGTGCTCCTCCTGATGAGCTGCAAATGTGTACTTAATATTATATTAGCTATTAACTCACAAAGTCAACAATTTCCCTGGTAAGATCAGACAGCTTCAAACATGACTCAGTATTTAAAAAAATAAGTAGTATTTTTTTTTCAGTGTAAAAGAACCCTTGTTAAAACATTTACAAATACCTTTATGATCTTATACTGCTTTCCTAAAACACTGGTCGGCTGTGATGAATATGTCTATATGCATGTCGTCATTCTCCCCCGCTGCCTAGCCCCCAATTCTTTTATCAAAGAGGAGAAAGTGTTTCTACTTTTCTAGGATCCAGAGAAACTCCAGGTTTTAGCACTCTGTAAGCATGAATTGGAGCCTGAAGACCTGAAAGCATGTGGAAGGCTGGCGGGGCACTTTTGTTCCCTTGCAGCAGGGTGAAGGGTGTTTGCTTTTGAATGTTCCCTCTGTGGTGCAGCCAGAGAAGAGGTGCCTCTGTGCTCCTTGGAGCTGTCAGTCTGCTCGTCTGCTCCAGAGGAGAAAAGGAAAATGTCTTTTTGTGTGTGTCCCTCTATGAGACTGTTAAGAGATTTGCAATAGCGATGCTGCCAGGGCTGTTGACAGTTCATTTTGTAACCCCCCAGCTCCTGTTTCTTTGCATTTATGCTTTTATGGTGATGCAGTGCAGCAGGCTGGGTGCAGCTTCGCTCTGGAGTTAATGACACTGGCGTCTCTGCGGCAGTAATGAGAGATTGCTGTGGAAATGACAGTACACTTACAGTAAGGAGTGAGGGGCCTAATCCAAAGCCCACTTTAACTGACAGAAGCTTTTCTGTTGACCTCTCTGGAGAGTGAATTAGGCTCCCAAGGAAACGGTGGTTCCCCCCCCCCCAGCAGCAGTCAGCTGGTTTAATGCTGCAGGAGGGATTAGTTACAAGCAAATGGTGTTTCACCGTATTCCAGGCTAGCAGCAAGTTTTTATATCCCTGCAGGAACAGAGAATGTGGTGCTTACCAAATTTGTGTCATGAGCAACTGCAGAGGTGACAAGTTGTCAAATGGATGTTTGCTGCCTAAATAGGAGGAAAATGGTGAGCCTGAGAAAAATGGATGCATATGTACATGTCTTGGGAATCTATAAGCATTCAGTGAGCTGTCACGGAGGTGTTTTGAGCATCCTAGAGCACTGCAGTGCTCTGTTCAGCTTGATCTTGGTGTGTAATATAAACACTGGGCTGAGACGCCTTAGGCAGATGTCTACAGGTCTGCCAAAACTTGTCAGGACCTCAAATGCTTTGTGGGGGGAAGAGAGTGGCCCTGACAGCACTGTTAAACCTAAGCTAGTATGTCCCAAATGGCTGGTCTTGACCTCTGCTGGGTCTGCAATGATTCAAAGAGGTCCCAGGGTGTTTGGACACAGGTACAGCACTAGCTGCAGAGTGTCCGTAGTGTTACTGGCCCTGTTTGCAGTGTGTCACTGTCCTCTTGGGTTGTTACAGTGCAACAGACTGATGCTATACTGTAAAACAGATATTTGAGGAGTCTGAGGCTTCTTTTTGACCTGGGTTATTTGTCAGTTTTGGAAGCAGTAAACAGTAAGTGTAGGGGTATAAATCAGTAACTGGAAAAGTACGGGGCGAGGGGTAGAGAAAATGTACAAACTCCTTCAGCCAGCTTTGTGCCATTAAATCATGTGGCTGCTGTCCTAGAGGTCTGCAGTAGTTCATTTCTTTCAGGGTAAAAGGGGTGAGAACAGGCTTTACTTACTGGCTGCAAATGTTTAAACCTGCCTGAGAGACTGCCAAGTGCATTTAATGTATGGTAGGAGCTCAACACCTATGGGGTTCAAAGAGAGGGTCAGCTTTGCGTTTGGTGGTTGAAGGTGATTCTTCTTTCTTCCATCCCAGCCAGACCTGGGCTGCTGCTCAGGTGGGTCCTGTGAAGGCTGCTGAGCCACAGGTGAATTGCTGTGTCTAAAAGACTGAGGAGTGATGGTCAATACTGTTTGTTCCTGCCTTCAATGCCAAATGAATAGACTTGAGGTTTTTTGGAAACGGTCCTGATGAGAAACTAATAGTCCATGGAAAGATCATTTAGCTAGATAAAGTGAGAAATTATAAAGCATATGAAGTAGTGTAAGAAGAGAAGAATGCTTCCCAGGACACTTGTGCATTTGAGTAAAAGGAAATAACAGAATGATTAAATCTGTCTCAAGAGAGAAAAGGGGGATATTTCTAAGAACTTGGTAATGTGATGCAGTAATTACATCTATAAAGTAGTACAGGAATGCTGTGTGGTAAGGTCTTCAATTTAAAAGATTATGTGATTCCGATTTTTATAAGGATGTTACTGATAGGCTAGTTTACTGATCCATTAGACTTTCTAATACTTATTAATATTTTTATAAACCTGTTAATTAGTGGTTAAGACTAAGGAAGACACTGGAAAGTGTGTGTTTATTTCTAAGCCTAATACAGGTTGAACTGTAAAGTGATTCTACTCCTGTCTGCAATTGCTTTACATGGGAGTTACTCCTCGTTACAAATAAAATTATTCTGGACATGTTTATGTGGAAGGAGTCAGGCTGTAGATTTCAGTCTGTGGTGGGTAGTATATTTATAGTAGAGAGTGCAGAATGGTAGTGCTGTTGTGTAATGCGTGCCATGAAGGTGCAGCCCATAACTAACCCCTTACTAAAGTGAGAGGGAGAACTATGCAAGCAGTAAGTGATATAACAACACTTTCTTTATAACAACACTCTTGTCTGGCACGCTTGTATTTTGAAAGCCACAGGCTGGCAGCGTTGTCTGAGGCTGAATGGTACATACCTGCACTGAGAAGCTCCTTTCACACACGCCTTCCAATCCACTCTGTGAGAGCCTCCCAGGATAGGCCTGAGTGATGGGAGAAGGTGAATCCAGACAAGAACGTGCCTGCACTGCTCGCGGGTGTGACCGTTCCTGCAGTTTAAAGCAGCACCCAACCGGCTCTTCCTTGTCACAAGGGGTTTTTCTTGGATCAGTTTTCAGCCCACCCTAGACACACGTATCAGTTGGGGATTCCCCTTGGTGTCCTCATTCACCTCACTGCACGCTTCCAGTTGCTGCACTCAAGTAGTGTATTTGTGGGTTTAGTGCTGATGAAAGGCGGCCTGCTGACAGCTCTGAAGACGTGTTAAATCTACCAGAGGCCTCTCTGCTCCGGCTCAGTGCTGACCCGCAGGGTGGTCTCCCATGGGACCAGGCTGCTACTGATTCCTGTTTAATTTTTGGCTTTGCTGAGCCCACTAGCAAAACCACTAATGGGTACCACTTGTACAGGCTTATTCTGATACGTATCAACAAGTCTGACTACCAGCTCTTTCACAGCAGCTCCAGTGCAGCTGCTGATGGTGAGGACTAGCTGTTGCTACTGATCTGTTTTTGTGCTTCAGCATGGAAGCTGGCAATGCAAATCCCCTGAGCATCCAGGCTCCCCAGAGGTACAGTTGGGCCACAGCAACAGAACCACATAACTAAACCATAAAGGCAAGAAAACACCAAGTTCTCTGTGGGTCTCTAAAGGGACTCGTCCAGAGAAGAGCAGAAGTTCTGCCACTGAGTATCTTCTGCTGAGAGACCTTTGAGCAGCCTTCAAGCTCAAAAGAAAGATGCTTTCTGCTGAGGATAGCAGCACCAGAAAAGGGTTTGTGGGAGAGGTATATGTAAAGTATCTCAAGTAGGTGTCTGAAGGAAAGCATTTGAAGTAGGAGGAGGGTAAGGGTGGGAGAGTAAGAAAGTGAGAAACAAATTGAGGTTAAAGAAATCACAGAATTGTAGGGGTTGGAAGGGACCTCGAGAGATCATCGGGTCCAACCCCAATCTCCCCTGAAAATTGTGTATTAGAAAGCCTTGTCTCTCTCTCTCGAACTCAAGTAGTATGAAGTAACAATGAGTCCAGCAGCAGTAATCTTGGATTTTCCCCAAGTAGCTTCCCAGATGGATGGACTTTCTCTACCCTAGTCGTATTCCTGGCAGCAAGAAATAATGCACAAAGCTGTTTCCAAAGGTGGTACAGCTCCTGAAGCCCATAGATTCTGTGTTCTGTGCTGGTGGGTATAAACACACCAGACTTGTTTTAAATATAAAAATGTGGGGATTTGTTTTGTGTTTGGGGTGTGGGTTTTTTTTGCATGGGATGTAGTTGCTGTTCTAAAACCTGCTGTGCTCTTGTATTGTGGGAGTAAACTAGGTTCCCTGCAGTCTGGAGGGGAAGGCACCCCTGCCCAATGCCCATGGGACACAGAAGGAAAGGACAGAAATTTGGACCAAAAAATACTTAGTTGGAGCTTTGAATGGAGTAAGCTTAAAGGATATAAGGGGAATAAAATTAAACATGCATTTGACTGACTTCTCTGTAAAATAACATTATGGGACTTAAGAGTAAGGTGAAAAGGCTTCAACACCCAAGCAGTTCTCTTTGCCCTGTAGCCAGGACAGAGCTGAGCAGTTATTTGTTAGGGCTGGGGATCAACATATAAGCACTAAGGAAAGAAATCACACTTATTCTTTCAGCCTCCTACCTGCTACACTTCCACTATCTCTTGAGCAATAGCAAAGAGAATTAAGAGTAACAAAGTTGTGTTCATGTATTCCACCATCCAGGTACATGGCTGAAGGCTCGATTTTTGGCAGCATCTGCCAGCCTTTCCCCCTTGCTTTGACTTTGTACCTGCCAGTCACAAAATCTAAAAATGCAGCTGCTGCTTGTCTTTATTACCTGCTGATTATTGTTAGTTTGCCTCTGTTGTATTTGGGACAAGGTACCTGCTGTTGTCAGTTCAGGGGTGACTGAGGTAAGATGAGCTGCAGGTTGGGTTTTTTTCCTTTCTCTGCCAGAGCAAGTCAGCACACGTTCAGTAGGTCGTCTTGTTGGAAAATCCTTGCTTGCTGAAACACAAATTCTTTGTGTTTAATGGTGTTTTTGTAAGAATTTCTGATCGTGGGGAGAGAGTACACTGACTATAAATTTCTCCAGAGATGCTATAGAAATACTTAATGGTTCAGATGAAATGTTGGAGCTCTCTGCTGGAGTTGCCAAGTAGCAGATGCTTAGCAAAGGCTAAAGCAAGAGGGCATGCCAGCCTTTCCTGTGAGTATCTTCTTTCTTTCTGGCAAGTTGTTGCTTTGGGCCTTCCTGAGGCAGAAGTTGTTCCTAGTTCACTGTGTTCAAAACCCACTGGTGGACTGATTCTTTTCAGGTTATCCAAATTTTCTTTAAAACTGGTCACAGGGAATATTTTTGTACATCTCTTCTGTTTATGATGCTGTAGAAACAATAGTCCTGGTTTGGAAAGCAGTTCAGTGCTACTTAGAGCTAGGGGATAATCCCAGCTGACTTGTACAAAGTTGTCTGCATGCTCAATATTTGGAAGATAATTAATTAACTTGCTGAGTCAGAAGCACTGTGTTGTTTTTATCTGCCCTACTTGAGATGAATGGGGGATGTTACCCCAAATAATACCAACAGGGATCTCTTAAAGAAAAGCTCTTAATGCCGCATGTTTACAGCTCTATATTCCCGAATATAGCATAAGTAGTAGTCTAGGTAAGACTCAGGTTCTTACTTGTTCTAAATACTTAAATGCAGCAATGGTATAAGTGACTTGTAGCTCTGCTATCCAGAAGATGATGTGTTTCAATATGCTTCTTTACAAGTCTTATTTAGGAGAGATATGGTCTTTCTCTTAATTTTTATCCAACTATTCCTTTAGTGAGGATAATGTATGGGGGGGGGGGGGTGGGGAGGGGAGGGGGAAGTGATTTATTCTTGCTTGTTTACTTATCACCTAAGTGGAGCTTGTGACTTCCTCCCAGTGTCTATTTTGCAATCCAGTGGGTTTGTTATTGCAAATCAGTAATTGCCTTTTTTTTTTTTTTCCTCCCTGTTACCCTCCACTACAGTGGCTCATTCAGATCCTGCCTTAGGCTTGCTCAAGTGCTATAGGTTTCTTGCCCAAAAGAACCTATAACATTTCTCTTCAGTAACTCTGGTATAGGAGAAAGGAATTGGCTCATTCTATCTCTAGTGGGGGCGACCTTCCTTGAGGTAATAAATACAGCACTTCCATGACCTTCCATGACAGCATGTCTCCATTGTGGTGCACAGGGCTTCCCATAAAGGAAAGGTCTGCGCTGACCTTGGACCACAGCTGCTGCAAGTGGCCCTTACCAGCTGCTTCAATGGGAAATGACAGAGACCCTACAGGTTGCATTGGTTGAATAAACAGCCTCAAGGAAAGCTCCTGTCTCCTCTCTGATACCTGCGGGCTGGCCCTGTGTGAGGATATATCCATTCTATATTTAACATACTTAACAGTATGTTTATTATGTTTATTTTGCTTTAATGTTGTCTTTGTGGCTGTTCATGTCTCTTGTAATCTGTAATGGTGGGTTCTATAGGTTAATGTATTTTAAGTACGCTGCCTTTTTCAGTCTCAGCTGATGGCCTGTCATTCACACCTCAATGCTCTTCCCTTAAAAAAAAAAAAAACCAAAACTGGGGAGGGTGGTGCAATGAAAGCAGGCAGATCTTTCAAATGAGATTTCTGTTCTCCTACCATGTCAGTATCTTCCTTTGTGAAGTCAGAGGCTAAGATGCAATATCAGCATTAGTTTCCAAGCATCTTGGACATCACTATTGTAAAGATCTAGGTACTAAGCTAGTCTCCAAGTATTTTAAGTGCATTAATAGAAGATGTAAATCTAGTTGATGGTTATTGTCCAGACCACAAAAAGCAATTAATGAATTTGCTGTAAGTAGCATGTGTATGAGGTGATTTCCTGAAAATAGGGAGAGGTTACAACATATCCTGTAGGTCATTAAATGCTTTTGGACTTAAAATGAGAATCTGGAAGGGCAAAAAAAGGAGTGTTTGCTCTGGAGATCCTTCTTGCAAAGTGAAAAAATCAGGGCCTTTTTAAAAATGCTTATTGGAGAGATCTATGTTCCTATTCCTACAGGAGAGACGAAATTCCTTAGTTATCCCAAAACAAAAACATTAAACTCTTTGCAAGTTGAAAGGAACCACCTTGCAGTAAGACTTCAGTAGGTTTTTCAGAGCCTGGTCATATTGCCCTTCCTTTTCCTACTCCTTTTACATCATTCCCTCAACTGCTACTGCTTTTCAGTCTGAGCCCAGTTCATCATCCTACTACAGTTTATATTGCACCTTGCTGTAGGCAAAAGGTGCAAGGCAAGAGGTACAACCCATCACAGTAAAATACAGCTATCACAAGGCATTTCTTGGGATAGCTGAGCACTTCTTCAGGCTCTTCCCAATTTGTGATGGCTCCCTGGGCCCTAAGCAGATTGGCTTTAAATATGTGTGGCATACTTGTATGTGGTTATTAAGTCATTGGGACCCACCTGTGTCCAAGGACTAATCTCATATCTTTAGATGCTGTATGTAGAAAAAATGTCCTTGATACTGTTCTGAACTGCCAGCAGTGACATAAACAGGAACTCTGAAATTCAGAGCTCATGCTGAAGAGTTCTTGTCTTGGGTCTATACTAACAAGAATGAAGTTGGATTTTTTTCTTTCTTGAAAAAACTGCTCCTGTGCAGTGCACGTGATAGTGTGTGTCCTATGTTTTGGTGGTGGGATTGGTTTTCAGTGTGGGATTTTGTATCTTTAGGGGACTTGTATAGAATTCCTGGTCATAGTTTAGAAAAAAAAAAAACCAACAAACAACAAAAAAGACCTATACGTGTTATTTCTGGACCCCCTAGAGATGGAAAGAACATAGAGATGCTTGCATGTGCAAGAGAAATGGTGCTTTGTTGGTTTGTAAAATGGGTATATTATTTATTTGACTAATTCTAAGGGAAACTTTCAGTATTTCTGTCCCTGCACACCCAGCACTGACATATACCCCATGTGTGATAGTTTTGTTTAATTGCATACCTTTACTGTTTCCCTACTAGTCCTGAACTTAAGAAAACCCAAATGTAGAGCTTTATGTGAAACAGAGCTAATATAAAGGATATGAAATAACATTAAGCAAAAGGTACAGCAATTTGAATTGCTGCACTAGAACATGTTTATTACCAACATTACTGATGTCAATAACATGCAGCAAGAAGACAGACACAGCACAGAGAGATGCTGGCTTTTAAAACCTGTCCTCCTGATGAGGAACACAGGAGTGGCAAGCTAGTTAACTGCTGGTGCCTGCTCTCTCTGAAGCCTTTCTCTGTTCCTGGCCCTTCCTTCAGAGCCTATGAGTCACTTCCCCTCTTCCCTGAAGAGAAGTTCTTTAGAAAATGGCATCCCAGGGTGCCGTGTTTATTGACTTTCAGAATCAAATTGTTCCACATACCTGTGGAGATGTTTTTCCCTAACTGCTGACTCCATAGATTTTCTCTGGGCACTGAAAGTCAAATTGTTTTTCTTCTGACCTGGGTCTTGTTGAGGCTTCAAACACTCAGCGAAGATTTTACTTTTGGGAAATGTTTTGAATGCCTCTAGAGCACAGCTCCCCTCTCTGCTGTGACTGCACAGCAACATCATCTCCAGACGTGTTGACAAGGACAAGGAGGAAGGGGGGAGGTTTGCAGCCACCTCTTGCAACAGAGTAGAGTTTGACTTGAGTCCTTGGAGGAGAGCATCAGCTGTGAAGATGGGCAAGCAGATAGTAAGGGCGGTGTTGCTCCTTCCCTGCCTGTTCAGCTTGCTTTGTCCATGCCCAATAAAACAGGGACTTACCCAGGAGGCAGTTTGTGACATTGAAAGGCTGTATTCTCTGGGACCGAATACTCCTGACATCAGTTCAAAATCTCTCAAAAAAATAGTTATTATTTGAAAGGTCAGATGAGTTTGAGTCTTCTTTTTCCCTCTCTTCATCTTCTCCCTTTTTCCACTCCCCCCCCCCCCGCTTGGGTGGTGTGGGGGAAGGGTCCCTGGGGCATGTTTCCTTCAGTCCATAAACCCTTAATAAGGACCTTTGTAAAGTGCCTTATGCTTACTGCATGCCATCAGTTGTGAAGTTGTATTGCTTCCCTAGTAACTGGTGACGTTATCAACACAAGACGGACTTCACTTTAGGAACAATCAGATGTAGAAACTGCTGTTTAACCCAAGACCAGGCCAGCAGTCCTGCCATCTCTCACCTGGTTCCCATGTTGTAACCAGACTTGATTGAACCTTAGCTCTATGGTCTTGGCTATCTTGCAGCTTATCTGCAGACCTTACTGATAGATGGACTAGCAGCCCATGGGTTGTCAGTGTTTTATTTCCTTTATGCTTGCTTTAAATACTGATGGTGCTCAGGAGCTTTTTGTGTAATAACCACCAAGAGAGTATCCCTCCATGTGGGGGGAAAATAGAGAATTTGAAAGTGTGTTTTCCTGGCAAAAGATAATTTATATGTGCTTTCAAGTAGTCTCTGCGGTTAAATAGCGTCTTGGTCTGATTCACCAGTGTATTAGAGCTGTTCTTTAGCACACTGAAAGTACAAAATGGCTTTATAGTAGATCAAGTAATCACTGGAGAGTATCTCCTGGTGTTGGTGGATCTGACATCTGGTAAGGTTGCCATGGTAGCTCCCATGCCATTCACTTTTCTAGGCTGTGAACATCAGGGTTGCACTCAGTGAAAGACCCAGCATCACCTTACCTCCTCCTCCTGTTTTTCAGCACCTCCAGGGTCGATTTGGTTCTGAATTTTAGTAGGGATGGATATGGAGCTCAGCAGGACTCTATAATCCAAAACCTTGCTTTAAAAAAAATAAATCCATCATGTCTTATGTATTTGGGTCTCTTACATTGAATGTTCCATAACTGAATTGGAGAATTGAAATAGGTTTCCATTTTAAATTGCACTCTCTAATCCTTAAAAGTGAACTATCACCCCAGGCAATTTATTTGTATGTATACATTCACTTCTCAAAGTGTGTGTATATATTTTCTTGTATAGAAGTATTAATTTTCATAATGACTGTATTAAGTCTGAGTGCAATCCTGCTGATGAGGATTAAATTTAATTTGCAGGATTGAATTCAGTACTATATGGAAACAGAACCCAGGTGTTCCTCTTAATTTTGCTCTAACTGCATCACTGCTTTTAACTATACATTTTTAAATGTGGTCTAAGTTGTGAGTAACATTCCTTGTACACAATGAGCTTACATCATGCAAAGCAACTAAAAGTAATGTAACAGGATGTGGCATGGCTGAGACCCTTATAATACTGGAAGACTAGAGAGTCTTAATGCTAGTGGCACTGTGCATCTTGCATATAGCAAGAGATGCTCCTGCTGTTGGGGGGATTTTTTTTTTTCTTTTTTCTTTTAAGCAGCAGTATAAAACATCCCCATTTCAATAATTTAGCATTTTCCTTCCAGACTGCACCCCCAACCCCCTGATAAATCCAGGAGACTAGCACTTAGAATATTGTTTATTAGTTTCTAGAAACAGTCAGGAACAGCATTCTTCTGCTCATAAAGTTCAGCAAATGACTCCTTTTAGACAGAAAGGATCTTAAATTCTGACCAGGATGCGTGACTGGAAAAGGCTTCAGTAAATTAAAATCTGTGAGAAGCATCGATGTTTTATTTTTAACGGAGAGAATATTGTTCTGTAGATGCTTTTCTTCATGCCTTATTTTTGAGCTCTGCAATACTTTATTGGATATGACATTGAAGAATAATCATACCTTTCGCTTTCCCCTTGTTTTTAAGTCAAAGGATGAAGCTGGTGCGGAAGCACCGTAGCTGTTACGGGCAACTTCTCCCAGAGAGGTGATGGCGAATGGTCCGGTTGTTCAGATGGTTAATCCAAGGCACAGCCTGCTGCATGCTCTGCAGCGATTGTGTGGCACTGTTGGGACACGGAGCAGTTCTTGGCTGCAACTAGCAGGATCAGCAGCTGCAAGGGCCTTGAGTCAGGCTGTTCATTTGCTGCCGTGCCCCCAGGCCACTTACCTTGTCTCAAACACAGCATTTGATGTGGAATCTTTCTCTTATGTATGACTTTTTTTTTTTTTTTTCTCTATGTAAGATGTTGGACCAAAAAGCCTCAATATGTGTATTCATTTTAATATTATTATGTGTAGTTCTTGGTTTATCCTACCCTAGTGGTAATGTAGTCCCCAGACCAGAAAAACCTCCAGTGAAAATACCTTTAACCTTTAGAAAACAACATTCAGAGAAACACGCAGCCTTTTTCTTTCCAGGAACGCTCTGGCCTTCCCAAACAGCCTCAATGCTCTTTCTTTCTATGTCTTTGAAACAGGTCTGAAGCAAATGCTGCTCTGACTGGATGTTAAATCCTTTATTATATTTTAACTTGCTTAAGACTTTATTTATTCTTTTAATAAGTCTAGATCTTGCTGGCTGAGCAGTTCTTCAATATTTGGCTTTTTTAATAATATGCTTCCTTCCTCATACAAGGACTTTTGAAGGCCTCAATCTGACCTGTTACTTTTCCACACATGGAGTGTAGAATTAGGAGTTAAGAGGACAAAAGCTGGTGTTAAGCAGTCTTCTGTGGTCCTCGTGCCTGGGGACAGCTGAAGGCTTGCATGTTCATAGCGTATCAAAGAGTAATTTCAAAGCTGATTGCTGTTCTACTTGTGATGTGCCTGTGGGTTTTTGGAAGCAGATAAGTCATAGCATAATATATTCAACCACAGTCCTCTGCTTGTCCCATTGGCACCCCTTCCACCATCCTATCTGTTTCCTGGTGAGTATAGAGTGGAAGAGCATTGTGGTGGGACTGTAGGAGAGTTTAGAATAGGGCCCAGTGAACTCTTTACCTGCATAAAAGCAGCAGAGAGAAGCTGGGCATAACTGGATCCTGAATTTGTATCTGGAGCTGCTGGACTTATGTACCTCGGATCTTTAATGGTGCTTTTCAGCTCCAGCTATGTCTCTAGCTCTGTGGTGATACGTCTGTTGTTTGACAAGCAGAGTGTTTTGGGGTGGGGTTTTTTCCACCTCATTGGAGCAAACCATAAGATTTTTGAGTTCACTATGGCACTTCACTTGGTTGTCTGAAACTTCATATCTGAGCACTGTTAAATATGAAGAATTCAGCATCCAGTGATTACTGACACTCAGTTTTGTCAGATGATCCTCTGATTTTTGAGGTCAAGTGTTTTTGTATGTAGACAAAACCAACATTTGAAGTTTTAACATCATGTGGATAACTGATCTACTGTGTCTTGAAACAGTATGCAGTTACAGTAAGTGTCATAGGGACAAAACTGACTGGTATAACCAAGCAGATATGTTGCCTTAAAATGAGCTAATGGGCCAGCATTCACCTCATCTGCCTCTTAGTGATGAAATTATTCCAAAATAACTAAACCAAACTGAGAAATATCATAAAATGAACTGGGGAAGGTCAGGGTAGCTGGTGGCTTATCAGAGCACATCTATTGAAAGAAAAAGCTTTTACAGTGAAAAAGTTTGCTTGTGGATCAGCTGGAACTGTTTGGGCACTCTTTGAATATCTTCTCTGATTTCATGTCTCCATTTTGAGTGCTTCTATTTTTGCATGCTGACAGGGTGATATCCCACATGTCACTGAGTCTGCAGGTCCTGCTTGCTTCCAGGTGGGGTTTCAAGACTTTTCAGTGCATCGTGGCCGTGTCACCTCAGATTGGTTACCCAAGAGCCAAGACTCTCTGTGAGGTATTTGGGCAAACTGCCAGAAACGCAAGGATTTGCCAGGGCAGAGGCCCAGGGCAATATCTGAGTGCTTCTCACCTGTGTCTTAAACTCAGGTTTTCAAGGTTTGGGTGTTTTATAGGCTTGAAAGTGGTGTAAGAAGCTTGCTCAGACCTGAAGAGATTTGAGGTGTAATCTCTAGCCGATTAGGAGGGATAGTTAAAGGCTGGCCTGCTGGGTTCCCTTAATACATTGTTCTTAAGTCCAAAATTGACTGACTTCATCATTGCACAGTCTGAATAACAAATTAAAATTTGTTAACTAGCAGCATGGATATTAAGGAGATTATTTACTTGGTATACCAACATAAAAAAGAAAAGCTAGCAGGACTGGGTTGAACTATTTTTAATGCATTAAATGGTACATGAATTGAATATTAAGGCTTTGGCTAGTCCTTTAGAAAGAATTTTACAGTTATCTATGTATCTGTGCATTTATAGTTTAGTGGGGGAAGGCCTTAAGACTGATAATTGCCATCTCAGATATGGGTAGCAGGCAAACATCACGTTCCTCTTGGGTTCCCATGTACCTCCCAATGTAAATGTTTGGCACTGTTCTTCCTTCACCTGGCATTTGTGCTTTCAGTCTACCACTGCCTCCTTTCCCTGGATGGCTTTTGCACCTATGGAGCAAATCCTTTAGCTGATATGGAGTATATTTATCTTACTTTATTCTCACCTGCAATCTTTGCTTTTGTTTCCTGTAATGTGGTCCTTTAATCTAGAATAAATCTTTCAGACTGGCAGTGGTAGTTCCTCTTTGTATATACAGGAAAAGGAAGAAACTAAATCTTAATTAATACCCAGTATGTTGCTTTACTGAGAGTACAGCTCACTAATCTGCTCAAATCTTGTGCTGATGAGAAAACATCTTGCAAAAAGAAGAAATGAAAGTGAAATAAATGTTACATGTGTAAAAGTTTCATGTATTATAAGGGAAACTAGTAGTCATACTGCTTAATTAGAAGCTCTATTAGAATTAAATTGCTGAAAGTGTTTCTGATAAAATGCACTGTGGTATTAAGGGAAATCCAAACAAATGTGTGCACATGTGTTACTCCTTAAATACCTTCCAGGCTTGTTTTTAATGAGACTTTTGTCTCCTACAGTCACAGCTAATATAGAGAAATTTGGAGCCACTTCTTCCCTCCCACCATGCTGTGTGTTTGAAACTTGCCAGCTGAGGTGTGGTTCATGATATAATCAATGTTGGCATTTGATTTCCACTCTGATAATTATACAGCTTCCTTTGCTTGACAAGTCTCTCATGAATGTATGTTTGTTTGTTTATTGCAGTTTCACAGGGTACAAATGAGATTACATGCTGACCAAGTCTTGCTGGAACAAGTACAAGAGGAGAACCAGTGCTTGAATCAGCAAGTTGCTAGTCTGACAGCTGTGTTTACAGCACTGCAGAAAATGGTGAGATCAATATAAGAATAATAGAGGCTGTTTGAATATTTGAGCGTTGGCAGCAGGTTAAACCACTATTTGATTTTTATACAGTTGAGGTTTTGTATGGACACGTCTTCTGTGTGTTTCAGAACATAATTCATTGTGTGACTAACATGGTAATGCTATTTACTTGAATATATTATGGAAAGATAACCTGGTGTTCTCAGTTATATGTATTTTTGGAAAGCTTCCAAATGCAACATTGCCATAACTGTCTTGCCTTCCCATACCTAGAATAATCCAGAGGGGAGATAAGGAAACTACATGTGGGTTCAGTTTTGTTTTATTTTTTTAAAAAAGGAGTTGAAGTTTGATACAGCTTCATTCTTTAAAGAGAGATTATTGAGCAGTTACTTTAAAATGGGGGAAGCACTTGACCTTTTCATGCCTCAGAGGGGGGAAATGCTTTTGTGGTAGGCAATAAAATATTCTCTGCTCTTTATGACTACTGCTTCTATAAATTGTATTCTGGTAGATTTCACACAGTAATAGTGTAATACATTTGTTTGATACAGTATAAACCCAGGCAAAGAGTGTGGCTAAATTCTCAGTAATTGCTTGTGGATGCTTACTGGTTTTATGACTCCAGACATAAATGTGAGCTACAAAATGCATGGAACCTGGTTGTGTCGCATTAAGGGACAGTAGCTGTGTGTCCCTCTACATCTCCAAAAAAGGATTGTTCTTAGTCAGGTTAGCCCATGGGTAGGGTGTGCTGTGTGTGGATTCCTTTATCAATAGAATAGTCAATAAGGGTGGAATACTGCCAAGTTTATCCATTTGTCAATTTTTTTTGGTTGAGGAACCATCGTTAAGTTGAAGTGACTGATTCATCTCAGCCCCAAGTGATGGACCTAGGGTTAGGGTGCATGGTGAGTAGCTGCCCTTGAGCCTTCTGTTCTCCGTGGCTATTTTGCACGTGCCCATCCCTCAGCATCCTCCCTGCTGGACTAGGTGCTTCTGGAGGGGTTTGTCTGCCTTAGTGTCTGACCAAAGCCACAGCACAGCTGTATGGAGGACTGTAAGGTGGAAGATGATGCATCTCAGCGTGACTCAAAACCGAGGCTCTCGTCTCCTGTGATCAGTAGTGCCATCTATCTCTACATCAGGCTGACACTTTAAAAAATAAACCATGGGATAATGTGCTGCAAACTGCAGTTTGGTTGTCCTCAAACTGCTCCTGACTTTGTTCGATATAGTCAGCTGGAAAAAGAAATATAACTCCAAGGCTACCTTTGTGTAACAGGGAGAGGAGAATGAGGAAGCAGTGCCATTCCCCGTCTTATCAGAGCTCTGTGGTTGCAGCATGTGCCTAGCAAGTAATGTGTGTGAAAGGAATTCCCTCCGTCTTGGTGAGGGGGATTTGAACCCTGTCTCCCACCCCTGAGAGTTTTCTAAATGCCCAGCTGCTATTAGGCATTTTGGGATGAACTGTTCTGTGCTTTTTGCTTCATATGTAGGTGCCCAGATTCTGGGTGAAAATCTGAAGCAGGAGGCTGTGGATTCTGCCTTGCTGTGTCTCTGGAGACAGAGCACTCTAAAGCTCTTCTTACTATAGACACTTGTCGCTTTCTGTGTGTAGCAGGAAGAGTGAGCTGAAGGCTGTTCTTCATCTGTTCAGCAATCTGGACTCCGATACTCCTGCAGCTTGTTTGGCTTGTGTCTACAAAGTCTACATCCATGTAGACTCCAAAACAAATAGCTGTACTTTCAAGACTTCTGAAAAGCTGTGCTAGCATGTTGCAAAGGACGATAGATGTACCAGTGGGAAATTAATTGCATATGATTGTGTGCAGTCCCTGGTTTTGCAGCAGCTCTCTTCCAAAGCTGCACTCCTGAACCAGGAACTGGAGCACTGGGTCCTGCTCTGACTTCTCTGATCTCTGTGCTCTCTTATCTAAGGCATAACTTAATGCATAACCCCCAAAATGTGCGTAGACCAAGCACTGACATCAGAAGGAGGGTCAACTTTGGTTTTATATATAAGTTGAATGTATTAGAAGGCCAGGGCTGGCTTTTTCTCTCTTAAATGTAGTTGCCCAAAGCTTAAGAACCAGGTGTTTCTTGGGTGGATGTCTGTCTTCCCTCTGTAATCAATGTAGCAGGATTAATCTCCTAGTTAAAGAACCCCGGAGCTTTCTGTCATAGTTAGTCATTCGAAGGGTAGATGTGGCAAGTCATTTAATGGATATTTATCATAAAAGAAAAGGAATGGTTCTCTGGAGGGGCTTCCCCTCTGACTGTAGAGGGTGCTTAAATGATCAGAGGCCTCAAATTAGATGAGGAGATGTTAATCTCCAGTCCCTACAGTCCAGTGAGGATAGTTTCTGGAGGAGGCAGTTAAGGTTGTCGTCCTCTAAGCACATACCTTAAATGCTCAAAGTTAGGTTGTGCAAAAACTGCCTTTTGTTTAAAAGTGGGTTAAACTATTTTAATGAGTGTAACTCAAATGATACCTTTTTTCTTAGCCTGGACAAGATCAAAGACCTCCGAAATTGCATTAGTATCCGTGGAGCAAATGAAGTGGTGTTTGCCCCTTTGGAAGCAAAAACAGTTTCTGAGCCTATTAGACTAAAGCTTTCTCCCTCTGTTACTGCTGAAGTAATAGGGTATTGAATCCCACATGACTATTGCTATGCTGCACATACAGGATTTTTGTAGGGTAAGGTAGAAGCAAAGAAGCTCATATTTATAGATGTGTTTAAAATAAACAAGATATGCCTGGCAGCCTAGAAAAATGTAGTCATGTAAATGGCTAAAGGACTTCAGCAATTTTCTTGGTCTTATACAAGCTTGCTGCATATGTTTGTTAAATAATAAAAATCCTTCCTCATTAAAAATGTCCAAAGTACTCCCAGCACCTAAAAATACATTTTGTTTTTTTTTTAATATACACCCCACCCCCCATTTTCAGTAAAAATAAGATGCTGACAAAATCAGAGGCTTTTGAATGTATCTGTTTACAAGAATGGTCATATAGCAGCGTGAGCTGCTGGGTCTCCAGGTTGCACTCACAGTTCATTAGAGGTTGAACCCTGGATGCCCATCAAGTCTGTTGTTATGCTTGTTGCACAGCTAGGAAATGAGACCTCTGGTACTGTGTTTGGCCTTTTTACTGCTAAGATACTTAAATGTTCTGGCCAGAGCAGCCCAGAGTGCAAAAGAACAATCTGAGCTGCCTCCATCCCATGGACAACTGCTTCCCGAGTTTCTAGCAGTAACTGCAAGGAGCAGAAGGTGGCACACACCTGGGCTGCTCTGCCCAGGCAGTGTAGTAGCTTTTAAAAAGATTGATTTTCTGATGCAGAGGCCATTGGAAAAATGTCAAGGCAAAGTACTAATTTCCACTAGTTTTCTTTGTGGGGCCTTCAACTAAAGGAATGAATATTAAAGGAATTGTGAGGCCAGTAGCCTTTGCAAATGCGTGTGCTTAACATCTTACAAAGGCAGCTTTGCTGCTCTTTTACTAGAGAATGGGAATCTTCTCCTTCAGGCAGAGCAGTACATATTTTGGCTTGGGAGCTGGCCAGCAACCACAGGATTGCCCTTCTGTGTAGTGAAGCACTCTTAATTTCTCTGAGCTGCTGGTCACTAGTCACTGCTGCAGAACCAGGCCCTGCTCAGGCAGCCTGAAGCAGGAGGAGGAAGGGCTGCTCCCCAGTGCTGAAGCTGTCTCTGCTTGTGCAAAAGTATGTGAACCCAGCTTCAGTGGGCCAGACTGCAGCAGGCTGGCTACAGAATCTTCTTCCCTTTTTGCCAAAGCACTTGGCAGTAGGGCTGTGGTCTGTATGCAGGTCTTCTCTGTGATACTTCTGGTACTGTGAAGCAAGTCTTGTATGTGTGATGAGTGGATGCAGTTTCATGTGGAAAGATGCTAATATTTCCGTTTCAAAGATCTCAAACTGAAACCCTTAGCAATACTTCTCCAGCAAACACTGTATGACTGTCAGAAACATCCCTCAGACTGAGGGCTTATATTAAGAGAATGGCACCCTTGTTGTCACCCTGTCATTCACAGGAGAGATTACAGGGAACTTCATCCTTGCTGTGCAAATCTGCCAACCCCTGCTCCCCAGAGGATCCAGCAGAGCAGCAAGGCAGAGAGGCAAGTACTGAGAAATCCACTCAGCCTTGACCTGGACCCTGTGGGGTTGATGAATTTTGAGTTAGGCAAATGAGGAGAACCTCCCTGGTGTATGTTTGTCAACATTGTGAAACAGGTGTGTTGACAAACAGCTGCAAAAAGGACTTGCTGGTGTGTGTGAAGGGCTTCAGGGGCACTGACTCAGGTAATAAACATCGGTTTAAGGCAAAATGTGTCTTGTAGAAAGCTTGATAAACTGCTTTGACAAGTTTGCTGTGATTAGAGGGGTTTTAGCTAAGTAGTACTGTGAAGAGTAAGCTCATAAAAAGATGAAGGTGGGATTTGCCCAGGTACTCTCACAAGTTAATTTTGATTCTTCTGGTTTCATTTTAATATGTGGGTAGCTCTAACTTAAAATAATGTTTTCAATGCTGAAAAGTAATAGAGAGCACTAAATTATTTTAATCCAAAATAGATTTGAGTTTGGCTTAATACATGTATAATTGAATTAGGGGTAATAATTTTATGAAGCCATATGCAGAGTAGAATTGCCTAAACAATGCAGTAATGGCTTAAAACTCAAAGGGTATACATTTTAAGTCAACATAAAAAAAGTTAGATTATTTTTGGGATATAATAAAGACTATTCTCATAGGTAAAAGACTGTGCTAGGTTAGGGCTCTGTACAGTGTGTGGTAAAAGAATCTGTGATGACAGAGGTGTTACCGTGCTCTGATGTCAGTTTTCTGCTAAAAATGTGGTACAGCCATTGCAGAAGGTCACTTACTGCACAGACCCTGGTATAGGGCAAGAAAACCCATCAGCTTTCCAGAATGGATTTCTGCTGTTCTTGAGGTGGTGGATCTTCTGGAGCAGTTGATATGGTAAAAAGCAAATTTTATGTGATCCTGGCAAAATGTAAGGCTTCCTAAAGCAGTACAGTTTGTGTGGGTTAATTTAAGTATTGAAATAATAAATTGTGTGTTTGTAGCTGGGGAAAGGTTTATTTACCTCTGTTACATTGTACAACTCAGGGAAGGAGCATGAAATCTAGTAAATCTCCTGATAGGATTTTGATTTGCTGAAGACCAGGAAATATATAAGCAGTTTTTCTCAGGGTGTTCTGTTAATTTAATCAGCCAGAACTAGACTGGCTGTTTCATGGGTAAAAGTGAAAGTTAAGACTTTAAATAACGTGTTTGTTTGGGAGCTTTGTCTCTATTGTAGCTGAGTTAATTTGTATTTACTAAATGCTAAGCTAATGTAGCTACTTCTAAAACTTCTCTGAGTGCCTTTGAGGCATTTTAAGGCTTATTTGCACTTAAATTTGTGTTTGGAGTTTGAAGTCAAATGGTCCTCACGACTGTCATAAACTTTCTTTTGGGTATGGACACTCAATGGATTTTCAGTGCACTCATCTAAGGGGCCTGGTGTGTGTGACAGAGATCTGTGCTTCTCTGCATTTGCCAGCTAGGACCAAATCTGGGGTGGGGAAGTGTGTGGGGAGTCACAAATATTCAATGCTCTGACAGCTTCATGTGTGTAAGGAGCTGATGTGTGATAGGAACCTTCAGTAACTCTTCTGTGTGTCATCTATCTGTGTAATCTTTCCTTCTTCTGTGGTATACGTTTCTGGGTCCACTTGTAAAGCAGGTGTGTGCTCTGTGTGGCAGTGGAGTTGCTGTAATGAGCACATGTCCTGGCAGCTTCTGGGAGGCCACACCAGAAGCACACTCAGCCCCCAGGTTGGCATGTCAGGCAAATAGAGCTGCATCAGGACAGGCATGCAGGATCAAGGCTTGGTCTGTGGCAGCGCTGGGGCTCACAACAAAAGCAGTAGCACCCTTAAAGAAGTTCTTTAAGAGTACCTAAGGCTTTCTGGAGGGAGAGACTTGAATGGTGAGCAAATCCTTTTCTGCATTGAGGACAGTCCTGGAGAAATCAGCCAGGCAACCTGTTCCCAGATAAGTCAGTGTAGGGTTGCTTTGTGATCAGTGGGACTCTGTGAAATGCATAGATGAGCCAGCTGGCAAGAATGGGACCACGGTTAATGCTAATGCTTTTGTGATGATAGCCTGGATGCAATTAAGTTATTAAGAGATAATTTGCAGATGCTTTGTTCAATTTTTAGCACGCTGTAACTTAGCTGCCACCACTTTGCACTCCCTGACTTGGTGAGGTGAGCTTCTACCCCAGAATACCTGACTTTTTGCAAATGCTGAATTGTCTCAAAAGATTAGTATGCTGTAAGTACGCTGCTTCTTGATTATTGTTAGGAACAAGATTTACCTGCCCCATCAAACACACTTGCAAGGATGCTACTGCTTTCTTCCTTCCCAAAGCTGTGTTTTTATGTATTCATATTCATAGCGACAAAGCTGAAGCAAGTCTTGGATGGAGATACTCTTCTGTATCTTAACTGGGCTGCATCCTGTTTCTGCCACACCAAATAGGGCATATATAAGACTAGTCTTTAAGAACTAGACATGCAGTGGTAAGGAAACCTGCAACATGAAACTGTAAGTAACTGGCAGAACAAATGAAGTGCAGAGCAACTAAACAAGAGAGCACACGTGTCGGAAATGCAATGATTGCATTTTGTTGTGGAATTTTTCTTTGGTAGCAAAATATACTAAAATATTCCAGAAATATCTCCTAATTTCTAAGTGGGATAAGGTACAAATATAATAACAAATGCATAGTGGTTAATAAAGCTTTAATTTCATTAGTTTCTTCTAGATTGTAGTTAGAAACAGAGTTCTTCAGCTACAGTTGCATTAAGTAGTAGGAAGACAGACGTTCTTGGTGTGAAATACTGCAGTGTGCTGCATGATGCAGGATAGACCTCGCACTACCATTTGGATCACAGTGAAAGACCATCCATCCATCCATCTTGTGTGTATACATAAATCCTGCTGGTGAGGAACTAAATACTCCCAGGAGCCTAATGTTACCCTGCAGAAATTCAACAGCCTGCCTGCTCTTTGTGGCTCCTGTGCCTTACCAGCAGACACAAATGCTTGGGTGCAGAACTGGAGCATCTCTGAATCAACAGCAGCTCTTTCAGGGAGAAATTAAGACAAGAGATTCTTTTCTCTCCTGTCTCTCTTCAACACAGCCTGTAGGTGTAGCCTTGACTTCCCTCACCTGCTACAGTGCTGAGCTGAGCTAATTTGTTGCAGGTCAAGACCAGTAAGTCTGTCTGTCTCGCTGCTCCTCTCTGCTGACAAGAGATATGGGAGGACAGCTCAGGGGTAGCTTGGTTACACCCTGCTCCTTGATCAGGGGGTACAGTAAAATTCCAGTCGAGGGCTTTATGAAGAGAAGTGACACTTAATCTCTTTTGGAGGTGGATGGGAAAAAGAGGAAAGACAAATCACTTTGGTACTGCTAAGCCCCGAGCAAGGCAATGGGGGCAAGGCAGGAGTTTTCATTTGTCTCTTTGAGCAACGATACGGATAAACTAAGAAGTCAGTACCTTCTTCCATGGTGTTCACGCCCAGCGCCCAATGTGATGTTGCTTGCATTTCCTCTACTTCTACTTTCAGAGTGATGTCTTGATGACCTCTTCAGTGCTGGAGTGCTTAATTTCCAAATGAAAGACTGTTCCATGGGTGTTCCTCTTGTCTGGCTCTGTCAACAACCAGAATATGTGACAGCTATTGTTACAGCTGCGACTATTCTTTTTTTTTTAAAGTGGACCTGTGTCACTGTGATTTATACTTTTGCCTAACTAAGGGTTTTTAATTAATCTCATCAGAGGCATTTCAGTTAGCTGCACACATTTCATTGACTGCTTTTGGTCATCTGAGACCAGGTCTGCAGTGACACATTTGCCATAGAAGTTGCTCTTGGGTAACTGGAGATCAGAAGACAGTGCTTGTACACAGGCACCCAGTGCTTTCTGCTTGTTTTGCATAATGGAAGGCAAATTTTAGGAAAGGTGAAAAAGAGTGATGAGAGCTGCTAGGAATTTTTTAATAAAGTCTTTTTGGCAAAATGCAGCATTCTGTCAAGAAACATTTTTGTTCACAGCATGTTATTTTGATGTTGCTGACAGCATTTCCACTTCCAGAGCTGAATTACTGAAGATGGAGAGAGTTCAATTTACAGGAAAAAAAAAAAAAAGCTTCTAATTTGCTGGTGAATTGGAAGTGTGTGTGTGCATGCACATGTACACACATGCACACGTACATGAAAGCTGCATTTCCCAGCTAGCTACAATGAGCATAGTGCTTGTCGGGTTTGTTGTGTGGAATCCTTCTTAATGACACTGGTACTACCCTTCTTCTGTACAAATATCTGTAGTCCTGAGGAGGATGCATGAAGAAATAGAGGCTTAAGCTCCTAGGATACTGGTCAAAATGCACCTTCAAATCAAATTTTTTACTTTATTGGCAAGATGACTTTTGCAGTCTGATGTGATGTCCAGTGGCACTGCTTATTGCTGAGAAAGATGGCTTAAAATGAGAGGGGAGATCAACATTAGCTGAGAAGTAATATTTGAGATCCTGTTGTTTGAGTTTTTTTCATACAATTTCTGAATTCAGTGGCTGTCAAATGTTTTAAAGTTACTTTTGTTCATTCGTGAAGTGGGATTTGGGAACTTCAAATCAGAGATGTCTGCTTGGAAGGAAAGTATTTACCTGGAGTTGGCATGAGTATGGCTACTACAGTTCTTTCCCTTTCCAACAACTATAGAGTGCTCTAGCCCCTCTGGAACGTGTTGTCCTCACCTTTATTTACACTGACTAAAGGGAAGGTACCTCAATCTGGATGAGGTTTGCTGTACAATAACTGGGGAATTAAACTCTAGCACACATATAGTCAAAGAAGTTATTCTGTCCCTGGGGTAAATAATTGCTCACTTGAAATGCTACATATGCATTTGCACGTGTATGTATACATACGTACAGGGGTTGGGAGGAGGAATGGGCAGGCAAAGATGTAATTATTCAACAGAAGCCTTAGTCTTGCATTATAAATATGGATCATGACTTAGGGAGCCCGAGGGCATAATATATTCATCTTCTGCTTGAATATCTAGTTTTAATCGTAGACTTGCCTGAAAGTCCTTATGAGAGATGAGCACTGACATTTACGGTACTTCTGACGTATGCTGTCTACGTACAGATATACTGGGCTCTTGCAGCAAAGGGGCTGAAGACAAGAGGATGCTAAATTGAAGCAAAGCCAGTCAGTCTTTTCCAAAGAGGAGAATTTTATTTTCATGCATTATAAAATGCCTATAGGTAAAGCAAGGATACCTTCAGTGTAAATGTCAAATCATTCAACTGAAAGGATGAAATTTCTTGAAGCATCAGTGTGGGCACGCGGAAGTGGGCTGGCAGCAGACGTGGGTTCTGCTCATAGCCCTGTCACTGGTTTTGGGCAGACTGCTTAATCTCTTCCTGCCCAGTTCCTCTCCTGCTTGTACCCGTTCGGCCCAGTGAGCTTTCCCAAGAAGCAAACATGCAGTTGTGTAACTGTGGAAGGGAGTCCTGAGGCAGCTCTGCCCAGCCTGCCACCTTTGTCTTGGTGGAGCAATGCATGAAGTTCAGCAGCTGAGCACCTTTTATCCTATACATGGTCCTTGTATTCTGAGCTCTGTGAGATGTATGTCTAAAGAAGAGGTGTTCAAAATGGCATCCCATCCCTGTTGCTCGAGAGACAGAACCACCACAACGCAACATATGATTAATCCATGGTCTACCCCGCTGAGGACTTGATTATGTTATTAGCCTTTAGGCTGTCCTATAATTAAAGATGAATGCTGGGTAAAATTAATCAACTGTTTTGCAGAATACGCACCTCTCTTTTCATTGAATCCTTTGTGATAGCTACAGGAGTCTTACTGTGGTAAAATACCTTAATTTTCTTCCCCTTACTGTTTGGAATATAATAGTCTAATTTTTGTTTCTAAGCAAATCCTTTTCCCTAATGGTGAAATGGGATTCTGTAACACAGTGCCTGCGAAATACCAGATAGAACTTGCTGTGCTGTCTTTACAGACATCAGGTTGTATCTTGTAGGTGATCAAGCAATGTTTTGTAGACTCTTATTCACATAAACACTTGAGTCATTTTACTATTTAACCCAACCCATGGTGTTGCAATGAAGTGTAGCACCTGAGTTTAGTGGCTATTTGTGGAGTCAGATGAGTACTGGGCTCTTTACTGAGGTAAGGCTTTGGCACTCCACTGGCACAGATAGGAAACAACTCCAAATTCTCCCCCTCTAGAAAGAAAGAGGAGATTGTATAGGGTGCACTGGTTTGTCAGTAGCTCAGCTCATGAGTCTGTAGAATGCCTCAGACTCTGTAGAGTAGGTGAATGCAGATGCTGATGTGTAAGGGAGAAGATTGACGTATAGAACAAGAGCCCAAATAAACAAAATTGACCGGTTTATACCCAGAGGCTTTTCTCTGGAAGTTACAGATTTCATTAACTAATGTATCACCTGTCCCTTTTCCTGTGCTGAGAGATACATCAGGTGCCATAGTGTGTTGCTGTACTTATGTTGATTTCACAGTCTGCATCTTAGGTGTTTGTCTTGTATTTCAGTGGCACATGATGCATGTGAAGAGTCTCCTCTTGTTTGGGTTACTCTTTAAATTTGTTCAGAGCAAGCTAGGGACTCTTTCCTGAAGAAGCTGATAAAAGCTGTATCATAACTGCTTAGTATTGTTACTGAAGCAAATGACTGAAATTATTGAGGAACAATTAGAAATTTCCTTGAGGGAACAGGTGTGCTAGTAAAGGATGAAATTTGATGAGACAAATGACCTTTTCTTGTTCCCAAGAAAAGTCTGAGCTTTTTATTCCCCCCCCCACCATCGCTTATGGGGTCAGGAAAAGCAACTTTAAATTTGGTGTGTGTGATGCATTTAGTAAATGATTGCTTCAGCACTAGGGCATGTTTGGATAGACAGACCTACACACCTCGACCTCCCTAGGAACTGTCCTTCTGAGGAGCACTGTGCTGTGGATGTTCTCTTGCTGACAAACTGCTCGCAAGCCTGGAGCGATGCAATGAGCACGTTACCCACCTTCAGCATCCTAACGAGCTGTGGAGCAGCATGGGACTGCAATGCCAGGCCAAGCCCACTGCCTTCTAGCAGTGCCTATAAGTTGTTTTGCCAGCCAGCAGAAACTGGGGTACCAACAGACCAAGGCATTTTTGGCTTTATTTCAGTATTCCTTTTTACATGCTGCACTGAGTCCTGTAAGCTAGAAGAGCTGGCATAGCTGCTGTAGAAACCCATACATGGAGTTTTCCTCTCCTACAAAAAGAAACTGTGGTTCCAGGAGGAGGAATTCCAGATGCTACTGTGTGCTTTGTGTATTTGAATTTATTTAAAAACCTCACTCTTTCTATTTTTTTTTTTCCTAGCTTAATACATTTAAGTAGGGACTGATAAAACAGTTGGGCTAAAAGGGAGACAAAACTCACTGGTACAGATTTGGTCTCCTTAAGGGTTTTAGCACTAAACAAATTTCTCTTCCTACCCTGTAAAGTTCCAGCACCTGTAAAGCAGGTGCTGAAGCTGTAACTAAAATTCAGACAAATTTCTTAGCACAGAGTTTCTTCTGCAGCTTCCAAGCCATCTTGTGTCAAGTATCTTGATAGTTAAGGACCAGTTTGGAAGCAGTTCCTCTTAGTTTGCCTTTACTAAGCATCTGTAGATCAGAGGTAAGAAAGAGCCATATTTAGGCAAAATACAGAGTTAACAGAAAGTGCCTTTTTTGTTTGTTTGTTTTCCCTGTGGCAGAACCTCTATTCATACTAATAGTTTGTGCCTCCTTTTGGTAAATGACAGGTGAAGAGGAAAATGATACCTAGTTGTTGGAGGAGTGCTGGGATATCTGTGGTATAGTCTCAGTTCTTCCCTTGGCCCATGCCTCAGTAACAGTATCTGGGAGAGCTTATAAGATGGGAAGGAAGGGTGTCCCTCTTATGCACATTAGGATTTACAGATAGAGTGCTTTATAACAGGAAAATGGTTTTGCTAGCTCTTGCTTGAAGTTTGGGCAGGTGCCAGCTGAACCACTAACACAAAGACCTCTTTCTCCAGACACGTTGACAGCCGAGTGTGTGTTTGGTATTACAGGTATGCCTTAATTGAGGTAAAGGAAGGGTTGGTATTAACTCTCCTAGACAGGGTTGGTATTAACTATCAACGTGGTGATTGACATCTTGGCTCAAAGGAAGATGAAAGATACTGCAATGCAGAGCACAAAAAAGGGGTAATGAGTGTTTTGGAGGGTTTCTCTTTGAGCCTATACAGCTGACTAAGCTGGACTGGACAGTATGTACTAGGACAGGTCATAAAAAGTGTTGTGTTACAAAAGCTGATTACATGTCCAGTCATGCCAGGGCTTTTCCTGTTGTGGCCAGGTGCTAGTCTGTGAGGAAGCGACTCAGCATGATGTTGAAAGCTGCCATCCGCTGCTGGCTTGTGAAATTAAGAGTGACTGTCAGAGATGCTATCCAAAATAGCATCAATAGTTTGATAGGAAACTGAGTTTGCTTTTATGTTAATCCCTGAAATATTGTTTTGTAATGCTGCTGGCTACCAGCATTGCTCTCTGTTAGTAACAAGGCGACTTTCAGCACAGTTGTGTGGTGTTAGTATAGCCCCATGGGTTTGTCTTTGATAAGGGCTGAGCCCAGAGCAGTTCATGGCCTTTAATGTCACGGGGGATTTTCCATAGACAATTATTGTGAAAATTGCTTCAAGCTCTCAATCCCTGTTTCTCTGCCAGTGCTACAGAATCCTGCCAGGAGACCATAAAAGAAAACTGCACTTAACTGAAACGAGAGGGTTCAGCTGAACTGTAAATCCCTGATGCTTTGGAAAGGTACGAAAGTATGCCCATGCCATCGGCTCCCACCTTGTGCTCCTTTGCAGGTGCCCTGCACTTTGTGAAGCTGTCTCCCTTGTCTATACTACATCCTGTGCAGTGTCTTGGCTTTATCCTAACCTGTAGTATCTGGTGTGTTGGGTCAGGCTTAGAAGGTGACCTGTGATCAAAGGAGTCTTGTTTTTCTTCTTTTCAGCTTGGTATGTTGGCACTTTGCTATTACCTGTGGGCCCATCTTGTCACCTGGGATGCTGCACACTGGGACAAGTGAAGTTTCAGAGATCTGTTAAAAGCTAGAGAAATAATTTTTAGTAACTAGCTCTTAATAATAAAGTAACGCTTCAATTGAAGTAAAATAATGTTATTTCATTTTCATCTGTCTGTATCATATACAGATCCTAACTTAAAGCTAATCAACCAGCTGTCCCCTCCTACCATTGTCAGGATAGAATAGTAACCCATGAAGCACTGGAGTGCCTCCTCCACAGCCTCTCTGGAATTAGGGAATCTTACTACGTCCCTGCAGATATCAGTGCAACTTTTAGTTAAGACTGTTCTTTATTCATTGGATAAATATGTAGAAAATGTATGGAGATCAACTTCTACATCTTCATGGGTATGTGGCAGTTGTCTGTGGGTGATCTTTTTCTTCTTTAGTTACTGAGGGAGTACAGAGGCTCAAATGGGGAAAAGTGCTCCTCATGCCAGATGGCAAAGGGTTGGAGAGTTTAAGATTTGGACCTGGTTCTAGATTTTGCATCTGACCCTAAAAGACGAAAAAAACTCTCAGCTCTGTACAGTGGTTCATGTGTGGTACCTGCACATGAAATGAAGTTTCTCACCTTGCTTACAGTGAGCTTTGTAGAGAGAGCAGTGTTGAGAAGTCTCCATGTGCTCCATGTGATCTGTCCTAAGTGTGTCTATCTGCAGCACTATGCTTCAGATTTTCTGATTTTTCTGCTGCTTTTCTTGAAAACAAATGTGTGTTGAGAACTGAATTTCAGAGAGGTCAGTATAACTCTTCTGCACGTCAGTGGAAAAGAAAATGTCTTCCAGTTTTTACTCAGAATGCACTGCTTTTATGCTTACATCTCCTAAATTGAAAATGTTTTGCCTTTACATTCATATTCCCTTCTTCCTCCTGTTGCCAGATGTCATGAAAGTACAAACTCGGTGATAGGCATTTTGTGGGACAGCAAGTGTGTTTTCTAATTGAATTTGACCCTGAGCTCAACCATCAAGTACAAGCGTTCTCAGTGGCAGTAGAGGGTTCAGGTTTGGATCTAACTTTGGGATTCAGACCCTAATAATTAATTTTTTCAAGCTTTCAGCTTAATTTTGGTCTCAGGTCTTGCTTGAAGGAAGAATTTTCACATTGCCAAAGGCTGTGGGGTACTTCTGCCAACTGGTGCAGTATGGACATTAGGCTGCTTCCTGGCATGTGTGCAGCTCACATAGAAATGTGCTAGTATGGGAGCCAGGCATCTCTGGAGATACTGGTGGTCTCTCTGACCTTCCTGTGATGTGCTGCTGTTTCAAACTTCTGAGGTCTTAGTTTTTCAGAAGTGGCTACCTCAGATTTTGTAGTCCAGTGAAGTACTAGAACGGGTATTTTACAGGCTTTCTGGACTTGCTAATTTCCATTGTTGACTAGAAGGCTAAAAATATACTGCTAAAGAGATTCCAAGCTCTTTGATGTAAATTGTTGAGAGTTCTGTTCTCCTTTTTGTGTGTCAATTACTGATGACATCCCGTAAGCAGCTTCTAGTTTTCTAGCCTAGCTCTTGGGATGTTTGTGCTGATGCTGCATCGCAGGATTGCTGTCTTCACCACAGTCTCTCTGGGCCTCAGTATTCCTAAAATACCTGAGTAAACACAAGTTGATGTAGGAAGGGATGCCCACGAGAGCATGTGATGTGCGGTGATAATATGGCGATGGGCAGAGCTATCAGCATACCTAGGGCAGATGATCAGTTGTACAGGGCCTCAATCCTTGCTCTGTGAAGACTGGATCTACAAGCTTTTGAAATCCTTCTGGATTTGTTTAAATGCAACTCTGTCATAGCAAGAGTGCTTGGGATGAAGGAAGAAACAGCCTGTGCCAACTGGGGATGAGCAAGAGAGGATGATGGTGAAATATTACCCTTCTAGCCTTCCTATGGTTCCTGCTGCCACAGTTGGCATCAGCTGAAGCACTTGTTCCACTGCAGTGAGCAACTGCAACTTCTGGGTAAGTGGCCCCCTTCCCAGCCAAACACCATCACCAATGCTACTGGAGAAAAGTCTCCACTGTAATTGTTGCCACTTTTCTGAAATTTTGACAAGCTGTATATATTGTTATTTCTGAGTACTTTATGTATCATCCTTTGGCTCCAAGAGGAACTAAAAATGAAGTGATTATATTAATTTGTGTGCATGTGATCACTGCATGTGTATGCATCATAATAGCATGATTTCCTTGAGAATAGATACTTTGTAAAACTGCACAACATATCTGTTCCCCCTGGCACATTAATGATTTGCTGTAAAATATAAGAGACATCTTAAAGATAGTTGTGTTGCTTTCCCCTTCCCACTTATATTACAGCTTACTCATTCCTATCCTATATTTTCACTGCTTCTATATTTAGCTTACAGATCTCTCCTAGATTATGCTGATGAAACTGATGTAGGAATTTGGTCACTTAGGTGACAGTTATACCTATTTTTAGAAAATTCTTCTAATGGCTCTGATGCCCCATTGAATACCATTTTCCTTAGTGATGCTTATTTAAAGAGTAGAATATTAATGACCGTTGAGAATTGACATCCGTACTGCAATTAAAATAATTGCTTAATTAAGAGAAGGATAATTTAATGCTTACTAACAACATTTATAACCATGCAATGCAAAATAAGATTTCTTTACCTCTCATTGGTATAGGCCTGAACACAAACTCTGAACCTATATATATGTTAAATATAAAAATATATTTTTTTCCTCAAAATATAATCAAATTAAACCAAGGGTCAAAAAGGTTTGTGACCCATATTCCAGTTTTTAAGGGTACTTGACATGAACATGGTTTTGTATAGCAGTGACGCAAACCCTTCCACCCTCTGACAACTTCAGATTTCCATTAAAAATGAAAGGAAAAGTCACAATGAATGAACTGAGCAGTCATCTGCACCAAGTCTTTGGAAGCAGATCTGTTGCATATTGTTCTGGAAGAATTTAGCAGTGATGCATGTTTTAAGAGTCAAAAGAACTTCTGATGCTTTGGTCATTGTGCCATGGACTTTTTCCAACACGTACTGTATGAAGTCCCAGCTGCACATTCTCCCTGATATAATTAAAAAGAACAGATTGGAATAGAAGCATAATATCAAAGCAGCATGTTGCTCTTCTAAAGAGATCTGGATCTTTTTCTTCTCTGCAGCAGGTTCTTTTTTCTGTTTCATGATGTTTTGTCCTGTTTAGTCCTATGCTGTCATTTACTCATTGCCATATATGTGTAAATTATTGTGGAGCAGTTGCATTGTGAGAACTAAGATTTGCTGCTTGCCCAAAAGCTAAGATTTGGCATAAAAATGAAGTCTTTTGCTTGCCAATACTAAAGACTGACCATCCCTTTTCTTTCACTAAAGTTTGACAACACTATCCCAGTCATTATCTTGAACCTTCCCTTGGAGTCTGACACTTCTTTCTCATTAAACTCATTTCAGCTAGATAACTTTAGGAAACTCTGTAAACATATTAGGGCTTCCTTTTTATGTAAGGGAGGCATGAAGAGGGCATGCTGTAATTTTTTGCGAGATTATGTAATTTTATGCTAAAATTACAAGTCCACCCTAGATGAGACTTTGCTAGTGATTCTTGATTGGATACTAGTTCAAAAAGAGCCTAGAAACATGAAGTTCTCCATAAGAATAAGGATGCAAGTGACTATATGTAGGTTGCATATATTGTAATCTTGGTTTTGGGTTTTTGGGGTTTTTTTCCTAGTTCTGTTCTGGGCATCCCCTTTCAGACTGAAGGGGAGAATGATTAAAGGAGACATGGTGAAAATACCAGAATTGGTTTTGATCATTCAGTAGGTGGCAGCTTTGTCTGAAGCTGGAACTGAAACAGTGCCAAAGTATGATAAAATACTTTAGCCAAGGTGTGGTTTTTTTTGAGATTTACCTCTGATTGCTTGGATTAACTTTATAGGGATTCAAATGGGCACAATGTTCTTTTACATGGACCATTTTTAGCTGACCTTCAAAAAAACCCTTTATTAAGTCCGTCCTTATCACACACTTGATTACTTACACTTAACTGGGAACTTACACAAGTGAACAATCCCCATTTAAAAAAAAAAATGGAAAAGGAAAGATAGACAGGGAATAAAGGGCAAGGAGAAGAAAGGCAGAACCACAGAATTCCCTAAATCTGGTATTTTCCCCATGGTGCATTTTGGTCCTTGAAGGAAAAAACAAGGATTTAGATCCAGGATGGACTCAGCTTTGCAGTGACTGAAGCAAAGTAGGTGTTGGTGTGAGCGTCCTTCTTGCTAGAGGCCGTGACTCAAGCAGCAGCTGTAAAGCAACAGTCTGGGGATTGTCCAGAGGATGGATATCTGAGCAAAGCTCTCTCTGGCTTCAACTTGCCTGAGGAAGTATCAGAATACTAGCTTATCCCTTTTCTTCCGCCTTATTCCCACCATGGTTCCTGTGCCTGTCCTTGCATATCGCCTCCTCAGTGATCCCCCAGCTTTCTTTGTAATTTGAACGTTACGCCTTGGCCACTCTTTCTCCTAATTTTAAAGAAGCTGAGCAACGTGGGCTGTTTTGGTATGGTATCCCATTTCCATTTTGGAACTCCATGACTTCCAGCTTCAAAAATAGTTTCCCCTTGCTGACTTGAGGTATCATAATAAATGCAAGCAGTTGAGTCATCCTGAAAGGGGCATTGATGGAGTTTTTTTATGAATCATTTTAATTGCTTTCTTTGAAAACTGCACTTTTTGACCATTAAAAATTAATTAAAGGAGAGAAGGGAAACACCCTTGTGCAGTGTGCCTTATGAGATTATCTGATATTTAAGTAGAACTAAAAACCTTATGGAGGCATGCAGAATGATGTTTCCTTCATAAAAATGTTCTCAGATAGAGAGTATAAAATGAATACAGCAGAAACTTTCATAAATTAAAGGGTTTATAGCATGGCACAAAGGCTGTCTTCTGGAGTAGAGAGATATCAAGAGTCTGAATCCTGGCTGGCATAAATCAACCCACACCTATTGAAAGCAAGAATGGAGGGGGAAGGGAAAGGATCTCAAATGCAGAGTCTGTATGCAAAAGTCTTGCCAAAGATGTGACAATAAACACATAAACCAACCAACTCTAAGAGCTGAACATCATGGATGACCTTAGTCTTCAAATATCCTCAGTGGCCAGAAGCTCCTTCAGTCAACGGCTTGCTTTAGATTTCATGCTTTGAGTTTACAATGTTTTCAGGGCCTGCAAATCTACAAGAAGTGGATTAAACTAAAACCCTTCCCAAGCATTTGTTGTTTGACAGCCTGCTGAGTAAATACTCTTTGCATGTATTTTTACTTTGTGGGACAGCTTTCCCCCATGGATTTATACACTTAATTTTTAAACAGAGATTTAATTGAGACACAGCTGGTCTGATAGATCAATTCTTTTAGTTAATCTGAAAGAGAAGCAAGTCGTACTTTCAGTTATAGAATTACATATGTTTTAGTTCAGTGGGCCAGGTGGGAAATCCGTGAAGTTTTATGTAACCCTGGCTGGCTAACATTTAGAATACTTATCGAGTGCCTGGAGGCAGAGCTGTTTCTGTGCTGTGTGACTTGGACTTGTTGTTCCCTTCAGTGGGAACTATGAAGTTATGTTCTGTAGCAGGTTACCTCTAACAGATGAACTATGGTTCAAGTCTGCAAGTGGTGAGATTAAACACTGATATTTCTCAGAAAGGAAAACAGCCTATTTTAGTCCAGATAAGTGGGACAACTTTTGTTTTCTAGGATTAAGTGGGTGGAGTGTTGCCATCCCCCAACAACAAAACCCCAAACATTTTAAGAAAAATATTTATTTTCATTAGAAACCAGCTGTACCACTCAAAAATCAAGGTGGTTTTTTTTTTCTTCCTTCCACACCCCCAAGTTTTGGTATTTTAAACATGGGTTTCTCTTCCTTTATCTGTCACTCAATTTTATTTTTTTTTTTAATAGAGGAAAAGAGAGGGCATGTAGATAGTGGTAAAAGAACAAACCTAGCATTTATTTCCCATTCTAAGATAGTATTTAAAAACTTTATATGAAAGTTTATCAAAGAAACTCTTCACACAGCACTTTGCTTTTCAATGATTTTAAATATTATCTGTGAATACAAATTGTTCTTTGAAGGGTTGTAACAGGAATCTTGTGGTGTCTCTTGTGAAGCAAGTCTGACAGTTCCTTGCCTCTGGGAAACAGATACCAAGTGGTGAACGCCTTTGCCTAGTTTGAGCTCCACATCTTACTGTTTTCCACCACCTGTTTATCTTTCCATCCTATGACAAAACAAAAAGACTAATTTCAATACAGGTTAAAATATTACATTTGTTATTGTCAGATGAACTTGGCATAAAAATATGAGAGCAAGGGAAATAAACTGCAGTTTTTAAAGCATCCTTTTATTTTTCCTGGTTCTTTCTGGTTACCCAGCAGGTCTGCCTTGCTCCTTGTTGGAAACTCGAGTGGTTCCCCTTAGGAGTCTCTTAATACACGATGCACTAGTGCACAGGCATCGATACAGTTCTCTGCTTGGGACATCCAACTCCCGCTGCGGGTGGAAGATGGGCAATTCTTCTAAACATTAAAACCTCATGCTACTGTGGCTAAAGTGAGGAAGGGGCTTCTTTTAGCCGAGGTGAAAGATGCTTGTCTTTGGGGAAGCGTCTGTTCTTGCCAGCAGCCACAGAATGCAGCGTGGTCTTGGGTGTGCAGAGTGTCTGACTGCTCATCAAACACCAGCTCCTGGGAAACACTGGAAGTGTTGGCTTGTTCCTCTTAGCCAAGCTTGGCTTGCTGACCTTCATGGTGGCAGATCCAATGCTAGTGCCTGCAGAGGCAGGAGATTGTTACCCAGTGAGGCATACAGCTGAGCCCCATGGGGCAGAAGCTTGGTTGTGGGACTGTGCTATGACTTCCTTACAGAACTGCAAAAGCTCTAACTTCTTAAGATGCAACTCAAGAAAGGAGCTCACTGGGATGAAGATGTGGTATTAGAATTGCCTAGTGGAAGGGGAAAATTTTTAATTCCTAATCCCTTTTTTTTATTGGCATAGCAGAATAGTGTCTAATTTTTTTTTTATTTAAAGCAGTCACTTAGATATAAATTATGCATTGTTATTAAACAGAAATCAAATTATTCAAATGCAATTTAATTTTTAAATTAAATCATTTAAAAGCACGCTTTTTTAAGCGCACTGCTTTATTAAAGTGCTATTTTCTGCTGCTCTTTTATCAATAACTTTATTCACAATGTTGAATATTTTATGGTGCCAGGGGCATCATATTATCTCTTCTGATATTGCCAACCTGATAAAATAAAAAAGTGTCTACTGTAATTTCTTCACACAGTAGGATAGGAAACTATCTGGCAATTTGTTAAATAGGAACATATTGCTTTGAAAGTGCAAATGAATAAAACAAGATTAGCATTAGAAAATACAGTAACGTTATATCAAATAACAGCCAAGGATTTATCTGATGTATTACATAGACTATTTGCATTTAATTCAATTACTTAAGAATCTTCTTTCATTACTGGTGGATTTTGATACTGATCTCTGCTCTGGTGTCTGGATGAGTATGCTGTGCTGCTGGAGTCTGGTACAGTTGATACCCCTCTAATTTGCCCTGTGATACCAGTGAGTCTTAGCTGAGCTGCTGAACCAGTTGTGTGTACATGTGAATGTCTCTCGTGCCGTTAAATCCTGTATTGTTCTTCATACAGCATTCAAGTGTATGGGCCGTCTGTGTGTGTGTGTAAATATGCACAGCAGAGGTCTACATAAGGTCTGGGCCAGTAGCAGCCAGATCATTAGACCACCCAGAGGTGTTGTGCTGATTGAGAAGCATTGCCTGCTGACCTAAGGTATGTATCTTCTTGAATTCAGAGGAATTAGCAGAGGTAGGTTTTCCTCTGGCTTCTGGGATGCTCCTGGGCTGGGTGGCTGTGAGTGCCTACCTCAGGATGGGGGCACTGGCAGAGTGACAGATTGCCTGGAGTACAAGTCACTTTGGGCCAGACAGCACCCTGCAGACTGTGGCGGCCAGGATCATGCCAAGTGCCCAAGCAAGGGCTTCTGAGTGTAGCTTGGTTCTTCTCATGGCTCCTTTTGATCTTTTACTCCACTACAGTCATGAGATAATAAACCAGCAGCTCACTTGTACTGTGTGAGCAGCTTGAATATAAAGATGTGAATAGGGTTTAAATAGGCAGAAAATTCTGCTTAAATTGCAGCAAAAACTTCATTGCTGCAGTACTGCTGAGGGAGCTTGGGGAAGGTGGGGAGATGTTTGCTTTCTTGCTTTGTTGGCCCCAGTGATTTTCTTTCATGGCTCAAGTCTCTTGAAAATGCAGACACGTGATGTGGGCTGTTTTCATCTAGTCCTCTTAAAAATCAAGTCTGTGGTCAATACCTTTTATGTGGACATTGCTATGAAAGGGTTAAATATTTGTGATGAGCTACTGCATTGTAACTCCATAAATACTATCGTTGCATCCTATTTTAAGAGTTAGGAAATAAGGCTGCTATCTCAGATGCTCTAGGTGCCAATTTCCTGATACCTGCTGTTCCCAGCCACTCACATCTTCATCTTGTCATCTGTTTTTGGTTACATTGACCTTCCTCTTATAAAATATTGCAAAATTAATTGCTGCTGCCAGTAGTACTGGGAGATGTTTTTTGTGTTGGTCCTGCCTTTAAAAATGTAAGATGACATGAAAATTTCCCTTACTGTACTATGATGGTATGTACTGAATCACACCGGGCACAAAGGAAGGCTGTAAATAGCAAGTCTGATGAAAAACATTCAGTAAATTAGTAGTTTATTTCATGCCTGTTGGTTCAGTAGTTCTTCTGTGGCAATAATTTTTTTTTTTGTATTTCAGACTTATCCCAGGACCCTTTCTCTGTCTGGCTTGGTGAACAAACTATACTTTCTAGTGAATCCAAGCTAGGCATTTCAGAACTATTAAAAATGTTTATTCATATGGGACTAACTCAATAATGAGGGGTTTTAGGCTGGGATGGAAGACCTGTTTAAAAAGTAAAAATGTGTCAGTTGAAGTATTACTAAAAATAAAACCATTTTGTGTGAAAATAAGCTTTTTTTAAAAATTGGAACCTGGGCACAAGGTTTTGAAGAGCACAAAAATTAAATGCAACTTTTACTCTTGAACTGAGCAAACTATTTCAGTCAATGATGAATACTTCCTTCCCACCCTGCTTTTGATTCTGCTATTGAGCCACTCTTTCTCCCTCATCCTTTCCTTTGCATATCTCTGCTCCAAGCTGAACTTTGCCTCTCCCTTATTAAAAAGTGGCCATAAACCTGATGAGTATTTCTTGAGGTCAATGTAACTCATTCATGTTCTTCCATCTGTTTTATACCATTTAGACAATGTGAAATGTTGCAGTGAATCTGGTCCATGCAACTGTGTTGAATAACCAACAAGGCCTCAGTGGACGACTCCCTTTAGGTTGCTTGTCTTAGAAAAATGCTGTAAAGGTGACAAAAGAACATCATTTTCTGAAAATGTGGTAGAAAGAAAGTCAAATCCTAAATGTGTGTATGGAGGGTGGGTGTGGTGTTTTTGTGTTTGGTTGTTTTTTGGGGGATTTTTTGAGAGAGAGGGAGAAGCAGCTTTCTCCTTGCCAGCTACCAAAAAGCATGTGTTTTGAGGAATGTGGTAGATGACTAGATGAAACCCTCTGATATAAATCTATGACTTCTACCTAACTGTACCTGACTGGTATCTTCTGCCCAGGGGTTAACGGAATGGGATGTGGAAACAGCAGCTGGGCAACAGGTACTAGAGACAAGTAAAAGCTTCCTTCCTTGTTGGAGGGTGCTAAAAGGGAGGTAACTCCCAGCAAACAGAGGAGAAAAGGGATGGTGTACCCCTTCAGCTGCTTCTCTTGTATGTTTTGGGTTTGTTTCCCCCAGTAGGCTCTTCTCCTTCCAATCTCATTGAGGGCTTCCCATTGATCTTTCCCCTTCCTCAACATCTATGTTAGAAGCCTAGAGCACTTGGGTTGGAAAATATGATCAATATTTTAATCTTTTTAATTTCAGTTTTCTTTGGAGGCTACCAATTAATCTGATTTACAAGGAAGGGAGTGCCCATGAAATTTACCCTGTGAATGGTAGCATCTTTAACTCATCTCCTGGCAGTTCAGTCTTTTTTACTACTCTCCTGTAGAATAACTCGTCTCTTTTCTGATTCCTGAGCTGACTGATATGTTAAGGATGACAGAAAAATTACATTTTAAAGGAAGGGATGAAAAAGTATGGCTGCAAATCACAGAGATTGTTTAAAGAAATGGAAGTCATCGCTCCACTGTTAGAAATGAAAGAACTTAAAGCTGGTAAGTGTACTTATAATTAGCATGACCTTCATTAAACAAGTTATTGTGATGGCAACTGGACTTACTTGACATTAAGTGTAGCTTACTATAAAAAAAATAGCATTAGACACTATTTTTGCTGTTGCTTTATTAGCAGGAGGGAAACGTACAGCTTCAAATAGTTAATTTTGGGCAAAGATCTAATAAACATGAAACCACTCCAAATGTCTCTTTGATCTAGAAATGAAGCTGGATCAGATGTTGATAGCCAGGAATGCAGTCCTCCTCCACTGGAGGAGAGAACACAAGAATAGAAGCCAAGTAGTTTTCAGCATTGACCTGAGCCCTGGCATGAACTTGATTGAACTCTTGAATAGATTTTACGATAGGTACTGAGCCATTTGTTTTAAAGATGATATCCTTTTGTACTAACAGGTGTCTCTACATTCCCTTCCTCATCAGGTGCTTGTGGTTTGGTTTTTTTTTCTTTAGAGATAAAATTCAGAGATAACATTACAGTGATAAGCAGTCTTATGTTCCAATTAATAATGTGATGTGTATTTTGTTGCTAGTAAAGCTAGAGCAGTAACAACCATAACATAATTCAGTATTTTGTCTCAGTAAACTAACTCATGAAAGTGTGTCTGCATTTAATAAGTTGTCCCTTTGCCTACCTCTGCCTGCCTTGGTTCTTTGCAGAGATACCTTCAGGTAGAAAAGCTTCCCTGTCTCACCAGAGCACCAAATCTTGAATGGTTCCCATTACACTGTTGTTGTCTTTCATGACTAATTTCTGAAAGCTCTTCACATGTATAATGCTGTCTCCAAATAAACTCTTAATTTTTCCTGGGATGATTCAGTCACAAAAAAATGCTAGAGTTTTAAGTTTTAAGGTCTTGCATAGATGTGCCCAGAGGAGATGGGGGGCTCACAGCTGATGTCACATGTATTGATAGATCCTCTTCCCTTTACAGTGAGTTCTCCTTTGGACTCCTACTTGACTTATTCCTTGAGCTGCAAAAATTGTGACGCTGTGAGAAACAGGCTGACTGCCTGCTAAAAGACATGTTTGGTGCAGTCTGGTGAATTCCAACAAAGACTTTATTTCCTAAAATGACACCTAGTTCAAATAGCAGCAACATTGCTGTTGCCAGGCTGCTCTTTGTACGGTGGGTATCTGCATCTATGAACTAGATTGTTCACAAAGATCCTCTCTCCTTTGTAGGTACTCCTGTGGCCCCAGTTACCGTGTTATCTGAGCCCTGAACGAGTATAACCCCACAGTATCCCTCTGGGGTGAGAAGTGCAGTTACTGCTCTATAGATGAGGCTGAGACCTGGCTACACTGCAGAGTAAAGATGTGGTGTCCTATGGTGTTAATTGTACCACACTTGTGAAAGTGAGAATAGCTTGTGCTGGCAGGGGCCGCGCAGGCCCTCTGTGGGCCCTGGTAGACGGTGTGTATTAAAGGCCACGCCAGCTGTGTGTGACAGTCTGTGCCAGCTGCTGCGGCTGCTACAGTTACGCGGGGGAGTTTGAGTAAGCAGGCAGCGACCTACGCTGCCCTTCTGCTGTTCGGATGTACCCAAAAGTGACATGCCCAAGGTCACAAAGAGAGCCAACTCTGGGGAAGTGAATTGAGAACAAATACCATCACCTCTGAACCGCTCTTGGCAAAGCACAGCTTTCTAACTGATGGGAGAATTATTAAATGTGGAATCTTTAGGCAGCCCTCTTTGTGGGACTACGCTGCTGAAGCCTGGTGTCACTGAGTTGCTGTGGTGTAACTGAGTCTGAGTTTGTGTCGATGGTTGGATTTTGTTCTTGTTAATGCTGTGTCAAAGCAGTACTGCACTGGTAAAATCAGTGGTTAAACTGAGTGGAGAGTTTCATCCCATGTATGGTCCACATGCAGCCAAACTGTCAGGAGTGGCACTGCTCAGGAGCACTGCTACTGCAGGGGGGCAAGTACTCACCTGTCCGTCATAGAAGATGTCCATGGGATGGCTGCTGGAAGAAAGAATCATTGGATACTCTTAAGGGAGGGAAGTGATGGCTGCAGGAATTGATATGCAACACTTTCCAGAATCGTGGTGAGGTAATTTGGAATGAATGACCCCTTTAAAATTAAGCACAGACAGTAAAAGGTGCTTTACAAAATCCTGTTCTCTTTCTAAGTGTATGGGCGTTAGACCTCCCAGAAACACAGATGAATTCAGCCATTGGGCTAATTTTCAAGGCTTTCACTGTGATAGTTGGAGTAAGTGATTATCCCATCTCCTTTACTGCAGAGCATTTTTATCTGGAGTGTGGGACATGTGATTTTCCTGTTCACAGAGCACAAAGCAGACACCTCGCTTGGAGAAAAGTGTTTAGTCTGGGTGAGAACTGCTCTTTGTGTGCACGCATCTGATTTATTTATAACAGATAATTCCTGCTATCCAGATGATTTCTCCCGGCTTCCTTTCAGCCAGAGCCAGGGCGGTCTTTGTCAGTTTGTAAGGTCTAGTAAGTGTGACACATAAGCAGCAGCCTTTAATTTTCATCCCCGTTGGAAAATGAGATGAGCTATTCCACTTACCCCATGAAATAATAGGGTTGTGTTTAGAAAGGCTGCTGCCCAGCTGGGAGGACAAAGCGCAGCACACCCTAAGAAGGTGGCAGCTTGAAGGAAATCATGGTGCTTGAGCAGAGCCATTTATAAAAGGCACACCGTTGGGGCAGGTCCCAGAAAGGAGGGAGCTGCACTCTCAAATTAGCTTTCCTCCCTTTTGTGTTCTTCTGGCTTTGTCCTCATCTTCAAAGGGGAAACTGGCAGGAATTTCTAGCGGACACTCAGGAAAGGGGCAGTTTCCAGGCTACAAGAAGTAGTTGTGCAGGGGTGTAGTCCTGCGTGGGTGTTTGCTGAGTGGGTTTGGTTTACAGCCTATCTATTATATTTCAAGCATATGTTTAGTGAAAATGTGGATATCTACAAACAGAGTGGAACTATAAACCTGACTTTAAAGGTACTCTGAAAATTCATACTGAAAGTAAGATTCTAAATTGAGATTCTGATACCATTTCTGTATTCTCTCAGGAATAATATCTCTGTGTAATATTGTGGCTTCTTAAAAAAAAAAAAAAAAGAAACAACAAAATGGGAATGCTGATTTTATCTGTAAATTTTAGTTGAGGACTTTTTCCTTACCATCCTGTAGCTTGTACAGACACTTGTACCTCTGCTTAAACAAATGCAAATGGTAGCACTTTACTCCCTAACTATATTTGCCCTGTCCATAGCAATGTAAGTGACACACCAAACCTGAGAGAGTTGGGAGTGAGTCAGATTGGAGAGGAGAGGTTGGGGGTGGAGAACTTGCCTAGTAAATTCTTTGTCATGATGGCTCCAAAATACTGTACCAGTTGCTCATGTTTAGTTTCCCCTCAGGTGGGCAACTGGAGCTGAGAGTAGACCTCTATGTAACCCTGAACCTGCTTAGTCCTTGCATAGGTGTTGTGATTTACATCTGCGTGGTCGTGCGTCATTTCTGAAGTAACTACAGAACTTGTGCATTATACAGCCTTAGATATGTACCCATATTCTGGACAACATCAAGGAAGCAAAGTAGTAATAATGACTTCTATTTTTTATAGCACTTATTTGTATAGTTTGCAAAGGGCTGTGAAAGGAGGGCCTGCAGCACTTTACCAAGGGGAGGTCCAGGGGTGAGAAGAAGTTTAAGTGGTTTGGACTAAGGCCAAGTTAAGGTTAGTGGTGCCTTCAACTGGCAACCATGGTTACCCTGTTTTTACACAGAACTTCTCATCCCTGCCCAGAAAATGCATACAGAAAGGCATTGTACTGTAACAAATATGACATTACATTCCCCTCAAGTTTCAATAGACTGTTTGTGTATATGCAGAATCAGAGAGAAGGCAGATTCTAGGAGACTGTAAAAATCCTAGTGTGGGGAGCACATCTTATATCCCTGTTCTGTTATGACAAAGCAAAGCAAATGTTCACCAAATGGCTCTGAGGCACAGCCCATTCTCCTGAGTAGCATCAAGTTGCTGTTTAAGACTTTACCAGAGAGAGGAGAATGACGTGGATGTTGCAGGTATGGTTGTTAATAAGCCTGTTCCATGTGTAATCTTGAACTCCAAAATATGGTTGCTCAGGTTGAGAGGTGTCTCTCCCTTCCCCCCCCCCCCCCCCCCCCCCCCAAGTCAAGGGAAAAGGCTTTATGCAAGAAGAGAGGAAGGAAGAAAAGAATATTTAACTATAATCTGCCTCTGGCAAGTCATGTTCTATTTAAAACTTCAGTGCACCCAAACAGCCAAGCCTAGCAGGCTGTGCAATCTGAAAGCAGAAAGGGTTGGGAACATGCATAAGCGTCCCAGGCTGCTCTTTGCAACGTGGACTGCAGCACCTCCCTCCCTCTCTCCTACATCAGATTCTCTACTCTCAATCACCTCTGCAGAGCCATACTCCCTGGCGTGCATGTGAAGGACTTTAATATGCTATGCTCTTGCTGTACTCTGTTGCTGCAGCTTAAACCTGGATTTACTGTAACGTTCTCTTGCTGTTATTTTGTATCCTGCTGCTGTCTCAACACCCTTTCCATTCTTTTCCACTTATTTGAAGCCAAAGGTGATTGCACGTTCATCCCCTATAACACCTTTTTTATGCTTTATCTCCCAAAGAAATCATGAGAAAAAGACCTTGACTGATAAGTATGTGGATTTTGCACTTGATTTCCTCCTGCCTTTGAAGGATGAATTAGGGAAGGGATAACTCTTCCTCTGTTTCACCAAAGCTGGTGTTGAGAGGTCCCGTCCTTTTTTTCATTTCCTGATGGGAAGATGGAGACAGTGAGGAGCAGGATCTGTGTGTTATCATTTTCTGTTGTATGACATTGCAGAAAATCTTAATGAAGAGTGGGACATCAGTTAGAAATGTTTTAAAAATGTTAAAAATGGAAAACTACTGTTTTCTAGCACTGTCCCATAGTCTTTTTCCCACATTGCCACCCAGGAGCATCCCTGCTTGACAGGTTGGTGGGAGGCAATTTCCTGTGTAGCCCCGTTCTGTCCATCCCAGGGAGACAAAGCCATATCCCTCCTCCCTTCAGTCCCAAAATAGATCTTGTTCTGAGCTGAAAAGCAATGCCAGTAATGGATTTTCCCCAGGGACGTTTGTTTTATTTGCAATTACAATTAGAAGCACAAATATGTTTATTCTGTCCGATAATGTACGGAATGACGCTTTCATTTTGGTTTTATTTTTTGTAAGTCTCTACACTGTCAGAACTCTCAAGCTCACACTGTGCTGTCTCTTGTTACACCAGCTACTCTTTAAAATGCAGCTTAATCCATTTGTGTTGTCGATGAATACCATTACCCCTTTTTGTCCAAAGGCTGTTGTCCTGTTAGTCTGAGTCTTGCTTTTTTTTTCCATTATGAAGAGAAGTTAATGGCCAGGATCTCCTTTGTTGATAAACAAAGGTGGATGAAAAACCATAAGCTGTTTCTCACTGAAGCAAATGAGCCTGTTTCTGCAAAGACAGGCGTGGATGTCAAAAGAAATGGCTGGATAATGTCAGAACTGCTGACTAGTAATTCATCTTGGTTTGCTGTACGTGCCAGACCCCCGCTGCCCAGCTGAGCCTCAGAGAGCGGCTGTGCTGCATCCCTGTGCCCAGCATCCCTGTGTTGCTCTGTGCAGTCCTGTGAGTGAAGGAACCACCTGGCAGTGTGGTCCTGTAATGGCACACTCAGGTAGCTTGTACCAGCCCATGCCTGCTACCTGATGTCTGCCAGAGACTCAGCTGGGCTTGTCCCTGTGGGTGAAGGGGTAGAGCCTGGATCACTGAGCAAAGGGACGCCTAGCCCTGCTGAGCGGTGTCAGAGTAGCCCTTGGGGAAGCGTTGGCTGTCTTTTGCCTTTCCTACCAGCAGCCTAGTGTGAGTGGGTGATCACCCTCAGTATTGCTTTTGTGTTGCAGGGAGAGCAAAAGGGCGCAGCCAATGTCCTTGAGTTGAAACCTTGCTGGTGGCTGCTGTACACTGGTGGTGTTCTTGGGCACTCGTGCTGGTGTCTTTGCACACCCTCACTTTCCTGGCCCTGAGCATCACAAAGCTTGGTGGTGTTCTCCTTACAAGCTGACTGTAACGAGCATAAGGCATTAGGCTATAACAGCACCTTCTTTTAGTATTGAATTTTTCCCCAGAGTCCAGACCTTGAATCTGCCAGAGCATGTGCCTGCCTTTCACCTGGGCAAGGGCGACCCCAGAGGTGCCCAGTGAGTGAGAGGCTGTAGGAACTCTTTTCTCATGGAAATCTGGTAGATGTCCTGCAGTTTAGAGGCATGCTGCTGGTGTGTTGTGGTTTGGGTTTTTTTCCAGGGGTTATTTTATTTAAGCTACAAGTCTTTGTTCCAGTAATAAGTGCATTTCCTTGGAATATGAAATCTCTCATGGTCTAATTTTCTTTCATTCTGCGGATCATGAAAAATAAACAGAACTTTGAAGTAGGTACTATGGCCTGATTTAGAACTCGGTTTTCTGCAACTATGGATTTCCCTGTAAATGAGTCCATGAGAACATCCTAGTCTGCTATTGATACATATCATCCAGGTTCCACCACTTCTTGGAGAATTTTGATTTGGCTAGAACATGAGATACCGTGTGCCAGACGTCTGCAAGTTACTTTTAACAAGCTCCCAGAGATTCTGGCAACCCAACATAGCCTCTTTGTGCCTTTAATATGTGTAGATATATGCTCATGTACCAGAGGTATGACTAGGCACACGAAGCATCCATTATGAGCAGTTTCTGATTTTTCCCTGTTCATGCTGGTCCCTCTGAGTATGCCTTACACTAGTTAAGCTATCATGGTTCCTACTGCCTGGAATTTTCTCCTTTTAGTCTCTACATAAACAAAGCACTAGCTAACATCTCTTTGCCTATGCTTACACTGAAATAAGCTGCTTTTTCTTTTTTTTTTTTTTTGGAGAACTATCAGTTCTACTGGGCCTGATCCTGGTATATGTCAGAGAGTCTCCAATGTGTTTCACTGAAAATTGATTGTGATTAACCTCTTAAAAAAGCTGTTTAGAATATCAGTGGAATTGAGGTATTAAAATAGGACTATAGATAGGCATTTTAGATCCTTGACTGGATTCCCTAGCTGAGCCTCGTGCTGTTCTGCTAAATGATGTCAGTTTTACTTCTTCACTTGGCTTTTCTAAAGAGAGGTTTGACAGTCATGTAGCACTGTTACTTCTTTCCCAGAATACATGCTCAAACTACACCTCCCAGTTGTTCCAGAAAGGTAGCCCTCCCAAATTGTGTGTAACATTACCTCTATTATTTAGTAACTGAAATGCTGTATGTTACATCTAGACTCTGCTATAAAAACCAATTAAATTAAGCATTAGAAATAAGGGAAATGGCAGATTCACGGTTAATTCAGCTGCTTTTATACTTTTGTCGAGATGACCTCTCTAACTACCAGATTACACAACAATTCTTTAAACCTTTTCACTACGTATAATTACTTTATTATTTGTCTCCTCTCATATGAGACTGCATTTACTTGCTGTGAAGTGATGCAGTAGGCAGGTGAAGTGTAGGGAAAAGATCTTTATTAAGCATGACTGGCTGTGTGCTGAGGCACATGTCCAGGCATTGCCAAGTGAGCATTCCCTACCAAACTGTGCCCTACCCTCCATGAGCATTTCTTTGCCTACTTTTGGTCATCGCAGTATATACTGTTCACTAACCCAGTAGTCAGTAAGTGTTAATACTGTTATTGTACTGCTGCACAAAGGTTTTGACAGAATTTCAAGGAAGATGGCCTCTCTTAGTTCTGTGTCTTTCATTTCTATTGGCATTTTTTAGAAATACCTACTGTATCTTGAGGAACTATGCAAACTGAGCACTAAAGGTTCTCATGTCAAGCACTCCAAATGTAAGAAAAGGCAGAATGAGGGCTGCCTGTGCAGTCTGGCCTTTCCAGGCTGCATTTCTCTTTCACAAGAGTGAGTTCAAACCACATCCAGTGGTCTGCTCTGTGACTCCAGTACAGGTCAATAACTCCTTTTTCCCCTCTTTACCACTTGCTCATCCCCTTCCCCTTTCTGCAGTATGTGAAAAAATGTTTCTCAGGATTCAGAGCAATGCATGAAGATAATCCAATAATTGAGGTAATTTATGAGTTGATGATTGATAGCAGAAGATGTAATTATTCTTTTTCAACCTTAGTTAGCTCACTGTGATCAAATATGATTATATGTTAAGTTGAGTTATTGTTAAATGAATCGTATGTTGAGCACAGTGTGCCAGCCTGATGGCACCATGGTCCTTGGTGGCATTGTGTTAGGAATTAGATCATCTCTTACTTTGTTTATCAAAGGCCCTAATCCTACAGACACTTGTGAACACTTTAAAATTTACTGGCAGAATAAATCCGTGTCTGAGGATTGCGGCAACCCGAGGTGAGAGGATTTACAGTAGTCTTCAATTCCTACAGATAGGTTTTTGCTGTTTCATCCTGGGCTATGTTTATATTTGCCATCTTGTACTTTTTCTGTTTGGTTTTAGCCCAACAATTTTCAACCTAAACTGCCATCACACAAAGCCTATGAATGATATACCTTTGTTTGCCAGCACAGGAGAGGTTGTAAGTTGATTTATAGGCTTAGTCTTTTTAACAGTAGGCCCACTAGTCTTGGTACTTTCATAGAGTGTCTTTAACATCAATAGATAGTAAAGTCCAGGTTATAGGAATCCTGTGTCCTTGTGCAACCACTGTATGAGCCAGCCTACACACCACTACTACTCATCCACAATCACCTTTGTGACATCAGACCTACTTACTGATTTCTGTAGTGTGTGTATTGGTGTCTGTGTGTATTTACATACTGATGCATTTTCATTTCACATGTATGGTCCCCTTTAATTGATATTTGACTCACACTATCAAAATGAGTCTAGAAAATGCAGTGTGACAGGGAAATAGTTGGCCAGGGAATTGCACCAGGAATCTAGTTATTTTTTTATGTAAATGCAATAAAAACCATAGTAGCAGGAGTGACTCTAATTTGCTTTTGTAAGATCTGTCTTAAGAAAGCTGGTGGGAGGAAACAAAACTAAAAATTGTCTGGGGCATAGGACTTAAAAAACCTGAGGAGCATCCCTGAGGTCCATAGAAATCAGTAAATCCACAGATTTGTACCAATCTTGCCTGCTGCCCTGAGAACAGAAAATGTGGTCCTGTAGGGCAGGCTGCCAAGCAAAGCTTTTGAGACAGAAGAGAGTGAAGAATGCTGTGGGGAACCCCAGCAACAGGAGTCACCCCTAGAAAGGGGATATGGTGCTGGGTGGGAAAATAACTGTGTGAAATGCCTACTGATGGCCTGGACAGGTGAGACTTTGGGAGGAGGGAAAATGTGGTGGCTAGTACCTCAAGGACAACCTGAGGATCTGGGAGACCAGGATAGAGGCAAGAAGATGACCTGCATCTCTTGCCATCAGCCAGGCTGCAGCTGATGCTCTCAGCCTCAAAGCTAAGGCCAGTGCCCACACACTCTCCTCTGAAATATCTGGTAGTGTTGTGGTGTCCTTCACAGCTCAGGCACGTCTGACAGTGTTTGTCTGGACTGCAGAACACCTCCTGGAATGGAATAAATAAGTTCACGCTGCTTCCACTCAACTATTCGTGTTTTCCTATGGAAAAACAAGTAGGTGCGTTTTGACAGCTAACTATGGTTGTGCTGATTTGCCTGCTTCCCCTTTACCCCATGGAGAGGTTTCGTGTGTGCGCTTGTATTTAAAAAAGCCCACATTGTTTACTGTCAACTGGAGTCCCTGCTGAGCTTCTAAAGTGCTATTCTAGATGCTATTTTATTTGCTAATGAATGGCTTTGATTGTGATACCTGTCAGTGTGCTAGTCAGAAAGAAAGAAGGGTCAAACTGTTGTATTCAACAGTGTTAATATAGTGTCAAATGTTCTCATAATCCCGTTACAAACCAGTTGCCCAAAGACTCGTGTGTAGATTGCTGCAGTGTGCAGTTCCCCAGAGCAGCCCAGCAATGATGGAACTATGGGTCCTGTTTTTGGCGTAGGGCTTTTCTGCTCCCACTCACATTGTGGTGCATGAGCTTAAACTAAGAGTGTCTCAATTCTGCTCCTGATTCAAGAGAGTAGTAAATCCTCACCCATTTCCTTCCAGATACCATGCAAAGCAACCCCCCACAAGATAAAATGGATGGTGTTGCCACAGTGCCATGGGGTATCCAGCCTTCCTGCTTCGCATTCTACTGCCACTCTGCCAGAGGCTGAGGTGTGGGCAATCTACTTTTGCCACGTGGCTCTTTTGGGCAGAGGTCAATGAGAACCTAGAACGGGAAAAATATCCTCAGGATGAGTCTGCATACAAGGGCAGGCAGGTTTTCTGGGGTCTGAGGAATGAGTTTGTGAAGTCCACCTGTGACTCCAACCACAGGCTCTTCCTCATAAATAACAACAGTCTGAACTATGGTGTTCCAGAAGAGATGTTGTTTCAGCTCGAGCTTTTTAAAGACCTGGTTATGAGCACAGAGTGAATGTTGGGAAATGATTACAGTAACCATTGCAGTGGAGGGTAAACTTCACTCCCCAGGATGACACAGGGCATCGACATCCTTTGATAATTGAGTCCCTTAAGAAGGAAGTAAAGCCTTCTCTTGTCCAGGCATGACCATGTTGTGTCTGAGTAGTGTGAATGCATGAAAGATAAGCTGGCACTTGCTCTTAAGAACCTACTTCAAAGAGCATAAATGCTTGCTGAGCCAGGCCAAAGTCTTGAATGTGTAAACAGAAGTTATAGTAGCATAGCCAGTGCGTTTCCCAACATCTCTGCCCCTTGTGTAGACAGCTATCCCTGTTTGCTCTTCCTGAAAGCTTCCTAAAGGCTGTTAAAACAGCAAAGGGTAAGAGCCCAGAATGCCTAGTTTTGTTTTTTACTTTATGCACTCATGGGCTGCAGCTATAGGATATGTGCTTGAGTATCTATAGCAGGAGTAAAATACTGCATGTGTTAGTGTGCTTCCCTAAATCCTCTGGTTCCCTTTGTTTCATGCCCTGGGAACAGAAAATGAGCTTGAAGCTTCGGGGCTGATTTTTACATACTCTGTAGAGCAGCTGTAGATCTAGTGCTGTTGAAGCAAACTTATTCCGCTCCCTGATGCAAATGGGTCTCATTTTTAGTTTGGAGAGAATATTCCCAAGAGTTTCTCAGTTTATGTAAATACTTTATTCTCTGTGCTGGCAGGGGGAGCCCAGTTCAGCTATTTGTGGAGCTGAAGAAGCTTTTGATGTTGGCACCTGTAGTATAAAAATGGGTCACCAAACTATCTTTTGCTGTGGCTTTTGAGCTGACTTGAGGTTGTTTTAACTGATGATGTCTAGATAAAGAACTTGATGCCTTCTAAGAACATACTTTTATTAAGATAGCACTTTTCCTATTATTAGTGCTTGATCAGTGATAAAAATTTTGGGATCTCATCTACTATAATCTCTGTGAAGTAGTACAAAGAATAGTTATACTGAGTTATAATGGAAAAGCAAATAGAGATTTTGCATCTGAGAATTGTCCTCTACTGCCTTCTCTCTTAGGCAGCAGGGTATGCTACTGTGGCATATGAACTATATAAAGTAGAACCACGTTGATTTCATTGTCATCTATTAACCACAGCAGACGCTTCTGAATACATCTTCTTCCAATGTAAACTGCAGCATTAAGAATTCTTGAATTTTAGGGTGTGTTTGTTCTGCTTCTACTGTTCCTCTTCCATTTATCTTCTTGAACACATAATTGGTTTTAACTGGCTTTTATTTAACACAGACTTGCGTCAGCCAGCCCTTCCATAAGGAGGAAAGGACAGTCTGCTGATACAGATAAGTAAATCTAGCTCAGCCTTTACCACATTATGTAAATAGCAGATTTGTGGAGTTGCCTGAAGGAAGATTATTTTTATTTAATTGACTAATCTCTAATGTCTGTATTCCAGAAAGATCTGACCTCAAATGTACTGAAGTGGATGGAGGGACTTCCATGTGTTTGTTTTGGGGTTTGTTTTTTTTTTTTTAAGTCTGATCCAGACTCCAGTGATGCTGAACTTAGTTTCCCAGCAGCAAACACTTTTGACAGTTTTATGCTTTCATCCTCCTCCTCTGACCCTTTAATGTTTGGTTCAATGATCAAATTTCGCCATTGTGGAACATCATATAAAGCAAAGCAGAGTTTGTGCAGTTTCCATATGTGCTGGCAAAAATGAATTCTGAGTTTGCTTGTAGAGTTTGCTTGTATTTCTGACTAAAACTCTTCCCACTTTCCAAACTTTTGACGTTCTCCAGTCCAGGAAGAAAACTCTCTCAGCAACAGCTTAAGCAATCGCAACAGGAACAGAATCATCCAACTTCTGCAAATTCAAGCTCTCATAGTATACAGTTCACAAATATCCATACTGAGTATTTGAGTTGTGAACAGTTGGATATATGAATTCAAAATTAATTTCTTTATCCAAAACAATTGGATAAATAAATTCAAATTGATCCATTAAAATTTGCAGTTGCGGTCACTATGTGATTAAAAAGAAAAATTTATTGAGAAATGTATTTGTTCTCATTGTTCAGGCAACATTTACAGTCTGTATGATAATTTTCTGTTTGTTCTGTTTGTTTTTCTATGGGTAGAAAACAACAGCAGTTGGCATTCTTTTACTGTCCTTTTAAGTGAGATGCAGTGATTAGAAATACCTTTGCCACAAAATGATGACTAAGGAAAATCTCCAACCTGTATTGGATATGGGGAGAAACTTAGTGACAAAGCATGAGGAAAAGGCTGAGGTACTTAATGCCTTCTTTGCCTTAGTCTTTAGCAGTAAGATCAGTTGTTTTTTGGGTACCCAGCCCCCTGTGCTGGAAGACAGGGACTGAACGCAGAATTAAGCCCCCTTAATCCAAGGGAAATTGTTAGAGACCTGCTGCACCACTTAAACACACACACAGATCTGTGGGACTGGATGAGATGCACACCAGGGTACAGAGGGAGCTGGCAGAAGTGCTCACTGAGCAGCTTTCCATCATTTATCACCAGTCCTGACTGGAGGTTATCAAATGTGCTGCCCAGCTACAAGGAGGATCCAGGGAACTACAGGCATGGTTGAATGGTGGACTTGGCAGCGCTAGCTTAATGATTGGACTTGGTGATCTTAAAGGTCTTTTCCAACCAAAATGGTTCTATGAAATGGTGTGTGTGAGTGTGGATACATACTAGTTTTTTGTATATGTACACACATACCATGATTTGTGTTTTCCTGTAAGCTTTGGGAGGTGATACTTTCTGATGCTGCTGTTTGTTTTTTACCCCAAGGACAGTGGCACTGATATTTTCACATATGACTCTACATTGTACTCCTCTGCCTTTCCTTTTTGTGTGAATAGCTCGAAGTTTTAAAACCTTGCACGGATCCTATCCAAGTAGGAAAAAAGGATAATTGACTTTAAGAATAGCTAAAAAATTACTCAGATTAAACCAATAGAGACTAACAACTTAACATGCACTGCTTGTTGCACACAGCACTTCATCACAGTCATCAATCAGGCCAGCTCAGTCATGCTTCTGGAAAAAAATCCCCAATTTGTTGTTGTTACAACTGGATGAACATTTTCATTTACTGGGAGGGGAGGGAAGTAGGGTATTTCTTTAGACTGAGGATTTAAAAAAAAAAAAGCATAATTAAAAAATAATTAAAGAATTAAGAGCTGAATATAAGTGGACTAGCATGGGTTGATGGATGCCCTAAAGTAGTGGATTTAATAATTGATTTTATTTTGTTAGACTTATTCCATCGTGTATGCTTGGTTATTAATAGTTAATGGCACACATAGGCCAAAGACAAATAGGTTTGCATGGACCAGTTGGTCTGACTTTGAAATGTTGGCTTCCTCATGCAATATTCATGTTTAACTTACAGATAACTTGCATCAACAAATGTGTAAGTAAAAGGGCCATGTAGGAATAGCAGTGGTTACTGTTCTCGCTGATGCTTGCCAAGATATCCTTCCCCAGTCTGTCAGCTGTTTTCCTGTTGTGAGTGGCAGGAAAGCAGCTGGGGTATCCAGGATACCACTGGGTGTTAGCAGGAGGAAGAGGAAAGCTGTCTATAGCAAGCACTGCTAAGTAGCAGTTTCAGCAAGAAAACACAGGCTTGTCAGGATCCTGGGGCAGGTATTTGTACTTGACTATCAGGGTTTGAATTGGTAGTGTGGATTCATGTATTGATGCAGGCTGAAGGGTAGTGCAGGCGCACTCGTAAGCGTGCATCCAGGTAGTAACATTGTACGTGACTGTTACTTAACGTACACGTTGTAGTAGTTTATACAGGTTGATCGGGCGATGCCAGTACAGGTAGAACAAAACTGACGGTTCAGGTACTTACTACAGATTCTTTCTTGTAAAATAGTCTGAGAGGGACAAAGCCTGGGTAACCTGCGTGGCATCAGGTTGAGAGTAGCATATGTCAGTGTCCCTTTAGCACTTCTCGGTTACACAAAAAAAAGCCCCTCAAAAAAAAAAAGCCCCTGTTTTTCCTCTGATATAATCACTTGAATAATAAGTGTGAATGGCTGTCTGTTAATAATTGTTTTCTGGAAAGGCTCCTTGCCAATGTCATGCTGTTTCACTGATCTGTTATGAGTTGTTAGTCAGTTGTGACTCACAGTTTTGTAAGCCTGCTCATTCTGATATACTGTGAAGCACTTCTGGAAATAAAAGTGACTCATACTCAGTTGAGTTGGTCCCAGTGAGGCTATGAAAGGAGGTTGAATTTATCTGCAATATTTTTAAAGTGCTGTGAATTTCTTTAGGCCTAAGGAGAAGACCTGTAACACATCCCATATCTTCCTACAGATTTCTTGGGGATCTCATGCAGTTGTTCCTAAGGAGGTGGGAATGACACATCCCAACCTCTGTGTCTCAGGATATTGTAGTGAGGAATTTATGAGGAAATCCTGTATTTTGAAATATTTAGTGGAGCTGGGAATATGGGCTGCTGGAAGAGATTTAACTGAATTAGTAATTTTAAGTCTTGAAAGGAACCATGATAGAAAAAAAGTTCAACATGAGTAGTGATAAACACCATAATGCTTTTAGGGTTTCATATAAGGTCCAGAGAGTTCACTGATCACAGTTTTGGCTTTGACCTGTTTTTCAGACTTGGGTTAGAGTTTTGCTTCCTAGTTCCACTGATGAGAGGGGTAGCCTTGTCACTGACTGCATGGAGAATTAGTTCTGTCCCTGCAGGAGCACCCTGGGCGTTTCTGATCCTGGGCATTTCTGCATATTCAGAGGAGAAGCAAGAGGTCTGTAGCAATTATCAACTTCTGTGTTATACTCAACAGGTGACTCATATACATGAGCTAGCAGTGTGCCCAGGCAGCCAGGAGGGCCAATCCTATCCTTGGGGGTATCAAGCAGGGCATTGCCAGCCATTCCAGGGAGGTGACTGTCCTGCTCTACACTGTGCTGGTGAGGCCTCATCTCGAGTGCTGCGTACAGGTTTGAGTGCCACAGGACAAGAGGGATGCAAAACTACTGGAGAGTGTCCAGAGGAGTGCAACAAGGATGGTGAAGGATCTGGAGGGGAAGTCTTATGAGGAGAGGTTGAAGTCCCTTGGTTTGTTCAGCCTGGAGAAGAGGAGGCTGAGGAGAGACCTCATCACGGTCTATGGCTTCCTGACAAGGGGGAGTGAAGGGGCAGGCACCGATCTCCTCTCTTTGGTGACCAGTGATAGAACCCAAGGGAACAGCATGAAGCTGCAACAGGGGAGGTTTAGGTTGGATGTTAGGAAGAGGTTCTTTACTGAGAGGGTGGTCAGGCACTGGCACAGGTTCTCCAGGGAAGGGGTTACAGCACCGAGCTTGGCTGAGTTCAAGAAGCACCTGGACGATGTGCACAAGTGACAATTATGGGTCCCTTCCAACTCAGGATATTCCATGATTCCATACAATCTGTGTAAAATGCCTGAATATCTCTTAAAGAATCCCTTGCATTCGCATAATCATTGAGAACTGTCTGAGTGCTAGATCCACTAAAACTACTCATGTTTGGGCCACCAGTTGTCCTTCCTTCTGTATTTCTATACACTCAATTTAGTGCACGAATTATTTTAGCTGACTGAAAGAAAAAAGGAGGAAATATTCTCATTTATGTGCTTATATTGTGAGAGTATCTTGGAGCATGGCTCATTAGCCAAAATCTCAGACTGGATAACACCAAAAGTCTGATCTGTGCCTCTAGGAATTCATCATTTTAGCACAAGTTCAAATAATAGTATGGATTGGTAAATTTAAATACAGGAGAAAATAACTCAGTTTGGTGATATGAAAGGAGGGCAACACTGTAAAAAAAACCACCCCACCCTTTGGTTCCCTACATTCAGCCTGAATCAATCCCATAGTTCTCAGAACCACTGATGTTATCACTGAATTTAGTCCGGCTACAGCTAGCAAATAGTGAGTGGTGTGTCGTTAGTTGGAGCCATTTCAGAAAAATCTTGTGGCGGCAAAACCAGTTTCCAACCCAGGCCCTCATTTCCTCTGCTCTTGGGTCAGCTTCCATTAGAGATGCTGCATGCAAAGCCATTCCCCCACAGCCTAGGTCTGGAAAGGGGCATTCCCACAGCTTCCAGGGAGCATGGGATAAATGAGAGAGAATCGCTGAAGCACTAATGCTGATAGCAACAGGTATAGCTGATTAAACAGGACTCTGTGGCATTTACTGTTAGCACCTGAAAAGTAGGAAACCCAAGTGTGCACTGAGCAGGGTGTGAATCCCACCTTAATGTCCCATAATGTTATGGGCTCACGGGTCTTTGTTCCTGATGCACCTACAGATGATGAGATGAAGATATGGGGAAGTGGAATAGTAGATGCTGATCTCTTTGGCGTAATAAAAGCAATATATTTGCTAAGAGCCTAGATTAGTTTTATTAGGGTATTTAGCAGAGTAAGAAAAGAATACTGGGGAAGAAAAAAATAAAGAGAAAAGGTTGGCCAGTAGTTAAAACAGAGAGTTGTGGTTTTATACTCCCAAAGTGAATGACTTCTGTTACTTCTGGGTATCATGCTGATTTGCTATCAGACAGGAAAGATTGTGTGTAAGCTACAGAGTAGCATAACAGGTTTATTCATAAAGATGAGGCCAGTAGATGACAGTACAAATGTAGCTGCACAGGAAACCTGGGGGCACTTGGAACAGAACGTGGTCCTGCAGCACCTCTTTCCAAAGCCTCATCTGACCCCTCAGCCTTGCAGACCTCACTCCCCAAACTGTAGCTGCATAGAGGAAAAACCTCAGAGCCATTCCTGCCATTCTACCAAGCACAATGGTTTCATGTGTTTTGATTCACTGAAAGCATTTGGAAGATTACCAAGAGCAGAAAATGCTGTGAGTGGAGAGTATTTTGTAAAAGATACTGAAGTCCTGTTTTGTCTTTAGGATCTGCAAGTGTGTACCATGGGAATAGCATACTGTCCTTGGGTAAAAAGTAATCTACAAGAAGTGAGCTCTCAAACACTTCTGAGAACTTTCCAATGTCATTATTGGCTTTTAAGGAAATGCAAAGCTCCCAGTTAAGCATCAAGCATTCTTTGCACAGAGGATTTGGGTCCCTGAAGCTGAGTTTGTTTCACTTTTGTTCTTCCTGGGTGTTTGGTGCTCATAAATCAGAGAATTTCACATGTTTGCAAAGCCCAGGCACCCCGTGACAATTTGCTAGTCCTTGTTTCATTCTTGACCTGATCTGTGGTTATTTCAGTGTTGTACTTCTCTGTGCATATGGAATAACTGTCGCTTATGCAGGTGCTATATGTCCTGTGGTAGTAGAGGAAGTGACCAGGATGGATTTTGCCTGAGCATCTTATGAAAGCATAAACCACAATGACCTCAATCCACCCTGCTGCCTCCCTGATTGAAGTACTGAACATCTGTATTTCAAGGAATACCATGCAACTTATGTTTGTGAGGGCCAAGGCTATAAGAAATCAAACTTTTATATGATGACTTTAAGTATCTCATTTGTAAAATACTCAAATGCTGAGCACAGAGCAGGCTCTGTCTGCCAGATCTGATTACAATGTTGTCCTCTAACTTGCACTGAAGAGAGGGAAAGACACAGTTAAAACAGGAGCGCCGACTCAACTTTAACACTTTCTGATATTGCTGTGCTTTGTCATGCAGTCTGATGCTCTGAGCAAGCCTTTGTGGTTTCATTATTGTTTTATAAATTCACTGCATATACAAAGATATTACACTTATTAATCTGGTATTAAAAAGAGAGGAAATAAGATGAAAGTAATTATCAAATCATGAATATAGAAGAGTATTTTGATTTTAGCAACCTGTGGATTAGATAATTTGAAAACAAAGCCTTGGGTTGGATTGTTTGGTTTTTTCTTTGAAAGCTAAATTGATTTCTGTTTACATATAACTTTTTTTTTATAGTGAAGAGATGGTACTGAAAGAAGCAGCCAATAATTTCTCCTTTTCTTTGGTTACACCTGGAAAATGCTTCAGATTAATATATGTGAAGCTATGAATTTAACAGTGAAAGCTGTTTAAGATATAATCATTTTAAGGGGAACTATTTTCAAAAGTGCAAGGTATGTAATTGATGCAATTTTATCCAGATAAGAGTGTAATCAAAAACCTATTTGTTTATAATTTCAAACTTTCCTTGGAAAACAATTTCTCTATGTAATTTAGGATTTAGTTAAGCTTACTAGTGGTTGGTGTATTTTAAATGAACCCAAACCCCCCAAATAAAGAAAACCCTCCAAGAAAAGCAAGAGCCTCCAAGTCTGAACTGTTATAGTTACTCTCATATTTGGAAGCTCTTGGTCAGGGTAGTTTTAAATGGCATCCCTTTCCCTTCCTCCTTAAATTCTGATTATTCTCAAAAAATTGAATAGCTTCAAGATCGATTTTACTTTGATAAGAGGTGTGCAATATTCTCCTTGCATCCCAGGGGTAGCTTTGAGGCAGAATGTAAATCAGTTAGTTAAGTTTACCTTAATCTTTAAAGACTGGTAGTGCCACTTAGCCAAGACAATATTCCCTGGCACTGTACTTCAGCTTAACCCCTGCCTCTCCACTCTACCAAAAGGAGCCTTTTTGGGACACAGCCGCTAGAGACCTTGTCATCCACACACGCTGTGGAGAACCTGGCAGCTAGTTTCTGTTCTTCACATGTCATCGGGTCCCAGCAGGTCAGGTTGCTGGGTGTTAACAGCAGCATTCCTGCTGGCACACACCCTCGGAAGTTTGCTGGATTTGCAGGAAACTGGATTTGTGAAGACTGCTATAAAACACAAGCAGCAAGGAAACGGGCTGGCAAAAGAGTTTGGGGTATTTTTTTCCCTTTTTTTCTTTCTCCTGCCTCCAGACCACCAGGATTCTGAGGTAGTTTTAAGCATTGTGAATGTTTCCAGCTGTTTCCAGATCCTCCTAGCTGAACACAAAGCAGCACAGTTAAAATTCAGGTGTGCTGCCCTATTCACTACTGTTCTTCTTTGTGGGAGCCAAGTGAAGTCGCAGGAGGCAGTACAAAGCTCATCAGTTACGTAGGCAGGTAGAGCTGTGGGAAAGCCATTTTAGGAACAGTTTTGTTTGGAAAAAGGAGTATAGAAGAACCTGAAATATTTTGTGAACTTGTCAGTGCAGAAGTTCAGTTACAGAGGAAAAATCCTTACGCATCCTGTGTTGATGTATTCTACTCATGCATGTTGAGGATGAAATATTCCTCTTTTGAGGAACAGACTTTGCAAGGACTTCTGTAATCTGCAAGTGTGTGTCCACAAAGCTAAGGAAGATATAATATGTTTTCCCCTTTTAAATTGAAACAAATTCTGTTACTTAATATCTCTCAGTCTTTTCCTTGGCAGGATTCCTAGCCCTTTTCACACCTCTAATCTCAAACCCCAAGGCCCTCATCTTGGGTGTGAACTCCAGGTACTACAACCCAAATACAGATGACAGTGGTGGAGTGTCATCATCAAGTACACTTGAGAAATTGCACAATCTTCAGCACTAACTCCCACTTCTGACTTAGTTTCTCAGACTGTAGTGCACTAAAACCTTTGGGAATGTTTCTTCTGGGTTGGCAGGGATTGACCAGCCCATCTTTCATGTGTATGCTCCAGTATTTACTAAGGAACAGACTGGTAAAGCTGAATGTTTTTCATGGGTGAGAATATTAATAACATTTCTATCTTTTACCTGGCCACTTATTTCTGGGAAAATTGTAGGAACTTAGTTCACTTGGAGACTCACTCCTTTTTCAGATTTCACTGATTCTGAGCAAAGGCCTTCGAAGTCACTAGGCAAGAGATATGAGCAGAAATGCAAGCAGATAGAGGGAGCAACTGTACAAACCTTGTTTCTGTAGGGCTTTAGGTTGACAGGAAAATCACAACAAACAAGATGCACTTATGGCCAGGAAGATAAGGTGCAGTGGTTTGCCCTTTTGTGTCACTGGAGCTGTGACTCTAAGCCACAGCCTGGACATGCAGTAGAAAAAGAGGAAGAGGCATTTTGCAGGTTGAGGGCAGCCACCTGGATTTCTGAAGCCTCAGAGAATAAAATCTACTTTAGGCTGACACTCTGGCAGTACTGGACTATTCTCAGTTTAAAAGGAAGCAACCTTGGAAGCAATACAGGTCAGGCTGTTGTTCTGAGCCAGTTAAATCACCAACGGGACTTAAAACCAGGAACAGTTTTAGTCCTGTGCTAGGTAAAAGCCACAGCTTTTTCTTTTTTCCCCCATCCATTATTTAGATCAGCTTTTGCATAAATGACTGCCATGCTGAACAGCTTTTATAGCTATTTTGTACCAAGGCTGAAGGGGTAAAATATATCTATTCAAAAAGAAAAGGAAATAAGAAGAAAAAATATCTTGAGTGCTTTTGTTATTAGCCAGTCTCTAGGCAACTCTGGGCTGAGGGCACAGCTAAATTAAATTTTCTAGTAGCAGACATATACACACACACACACCTTAGGAGCTATTTTTAACACATGTGCATCTACCATACCTCACATCTGACAGCTTTATTTGAATCCAGGCTATTCATTTGGAATAACCAGCTAATTAATTTATCTCATGAATATCAAATATGCAATTAGTCACAGAGCACTCGCTATTCCAGCCATTACCCACGGATGTAGTCTCGGGGCTGCCAACAATGACTCCAGGAAATGAGTCCCATTCAGTACCTGACCTGCCACAGAAAGACGCAAATGGATTTACCGTGTGCTGCTTAATGTCCTGCTTCCCATTCTTTCTTTCTTCCTGTGTGCATGTGTGTGTGCGCTCTGCTAATGGGTTCCCTTCAAGGGAGTAAGGGAGTGTTCTGAAGATTAAATAATATTGTAATCTCAAAGTCCTGAGATGAATATTTCTGCTGAAAGACAACTCCAAAGGAAACGCACGTGTGTCCATCTTCGGGTGCGCTGCGGGTAATAGGCTAAAATTGCGGACAGGGAGATGAAAGTTGGATCTTGGATGAAAAGCTTTGAAACAGTAATGATATTTATGCATTGTTAAATAGATGTGTGCAAGGGGAGACTGTAGTCTCTGTCACTGGCACTTACTGGGTGTGATGTGACAGGTACCTGGAGAACGGCTCAGGCTCAGCGTCCTGGAGAGGTGCAGGCTGTAAACTCTCAGGCTCCCATCTACCATTTCAGCTGCATATGTCTGTCTTCAAAATCCTCATCGTCTTTGGCAGCTGTATTGCCTTTCTCAATAGCAGGCTCAAGGATCAGACAAGCTTGTAAACCGAAATATCAGATGAAGTTGAAGCACATTTATTTACTGTAAAGCAAACGTCATTAGTATTGCCTTGAGATAGTTTGTGATTAAGTACAATTTCCCACGCTGGTAAATCTAGTGCCATTTTTAGAAATGCTAACTTCCCTTATTCCATGGCTAGCTCCTACTCTTTAACCTTGGAGAAGATTCTGGGTGTTGAACAATTTTAAAGATTGGTAAATTGTAGGAAAGCCTTGCAAGACAGGGTCCAGCTCAATTCATTGTAGTGTTTTGGCAGTACCTACAGCATAGCAATTAGAAATTGTTTCTGTGAGAGTGGAGCATTAGAAGATATCCTACTGTTATACAGCACTGGAGCATTTGGTCATAAATCTTGCAATTTGTGGTAGAATCTGAGCTAATAAAGGAGTAAAAAGAGGGCAAAGATTTTTAAGTACTCTTTTTCAAAGTTTTACAAGGGTGATGTGAGGCTTAACAGGAGTAGGAATCTATTAGTGCGTTTGTTTATATTAAGTTGTACTTCGTTTCTTAATGTTTAATCTCTGTGGCTTTTGATAGATATTTTCATAAATTGCTAAACCAATAGCTTGTAAATAAATCACAGCAACCATTCTTGGAGTTGCAAAATGTAGGTCATTGTGTTCTTGGCATCAGGCTGCTCCTTTAAATGTGTAGTTTGGAAATAATTTCTTCAGATTAATCATCAAATACAGCAGAGGATGAAATACTGGATTTAAGCATCTGAATCAAAGTCTTTGGTGGGGAAAAGAGTTCATTAATAGCATGGGTGTGTATGTACACTAGTTTTTTATATCAGCATATATATACACAGATACCATTCTCTGTTTTCTTATAAGATTTGAGAGGAGATGCTTTCTGTTGCTGCTGTTTTCTCCATACCCCAAGGACAGTGGCCGCTGGTATTTTCATATTAGTCTACATTGCACTCCTCTATGGTCAAGTTGAAGTTCTCGAGCACTCCAGTGTTTAAAAGAAAGAAAGAAAAGCCACTCTGTGTACGTGGCCCTATTGCAGTGTTCTGAAACTCCAACAAGATTTAACATGCTTCAGGTTGTTGGCACTATTGTTAATATTCACCTTTTTCTTTCCATGATTTGAGGTAATATTGAGAAATCATAGAATCTTTAAGGTTGGAAAAGACTTCCAAGATCATCAAGTCCAGTCATCAGCCCAACACCACCATGTCAGGTAAAACGTGTCCTGGAGTGCCACACCTACGTGGTTTTTGGACATCTCCAGAGATGGCTCCTCCACCTCTTGAAGCAGGCTGTTCTGATGCCGGCCCACTTAGTGAAGAAATATCCAATCTAAACCTCCCCTAATACAACTTGAGAAGAACTTTTTCACAGTGAGGGTGACAGAGCCCTGGGACAGGCTGCCCAGGGAGGTGGTGGAGTCTCCTTCTGTGGAGATATTCAGGACCCGTCTGGACGCCTATCTGTGCAATATGAGCTAGGGAGCCACTTTGGCAGGGGGGTTGGACACGATGATCTCTTGAGGTCCCTTCCAACCCCTACAATTCTGTGATTCTGTGATTCCTCTTGTCCTGTTGCTAGCTGGGAGGAGGGGCCAACACCCACCTCACTATAATCTCCTTTTAGGTAGCTGTAGTGATAACATCTCCTCTCAGCCTCCTCCAGGCTAAACGACTTCAGTTCCTTCAGCCACTGCTTGTAAAACTTGTTTACCATCTTTGTTGCCCTTCTCTGGACCCATTCCAGTACTTCAATGTCTTTCCTGCAGTGAGGGGCCCAAAACTGAACACAGTACTTGAGGTGTGGCCTCACCAGGGTGAAGTACAGTAAAACAATCACTTCCTTAGACCTGCAGGCCACACCATGTCTGAAATGAGCCAGGATGCTGTTGGCCTTCTTGTCTACCTGAGCACGCTGCTGGCTCACATTCAACCAGCCGTGCAGCTTTCCAGCTGCTCTTCCCCAGGCCTGTTGCACTGCATGGCATTGTGGTGACTCGAGTGCAGGACCTGGCAGTTGGCTTTGTTAACCTCATACAATGCAATACAAAAGTATCACAATGCCCCTGCATTTCCACCAGCTCTGGAGGGCAAGTATGGGAAATGATTCCTCAGAGCCAGCTTCTGGTATGGATACTGTGAAACAAGGGTTAAAGGGACAGCTCTTGCTCATGTGAAGGATCACCATCCGCCCCACGAGTACATTGCTCCGGATATCCCTTCCTTCCTCCAAGGCCTGTGTCTGGTAGAGAAGTAACTACCAGAGCAGGCATCGTGGTTCCCACTTGCTAGTATGGAGAACCAGGCTTTAACCCAGACTTGCACGACTGTGCCATCTCCCACATCTGAGGAGCACTGGGCTGCCCAGGTGAGGGTTACGTGCTCTCTCTGTGTGCAGGCAGAAGTGGGACACTCCAGCCTGAGCCCCTGGAAAGTCTGAAACCGCTCTGGGACCAGGAGGTTGCACCGTGTTTTGAATTCACACACGGTGGACCCATCAGTCAGTCTCAGCAGTGTCATTAAGGGAGTTTAATAGCAACTTTTCTGTAGCTGTAATAACTGCTCTGCAAGCCAACTCTAATCTCTTAAGGTGTTGAATGTAAACAAATGCTACTGCATTTCTATAGAAATGTCTTTTTTTTTTTTGGCAAAATATAAAAATTGAAGGAAATGCTTTATAAAAACAATTCTCTTTAAACCCTTAAGGGACACTAATTACTTTTAATTTCATTGTGTGATGGTCCTTATCCAGGGGAAGTATGCTGCATGGGCTATAAATGATTTTTATAGCATACAGCATTTAACAGAGCATGCCTGGAGTTAGCTGAGCTGTCTCCCTGGTTCTCTGATGTCTATTATCCTTCACCATGATTAAACATGCAGTGTTTCACTGCCTAATCGTGAAGGGCACCCAGAAAAGTTAACTGAGCTCCTCTCTCCTACCTGCCTGAGCGGCTGTGTTTCTCTCTGCATTTGCTGTACCACCTCTGTAACAGAGCACCACTCTGGGGGAGCTCAGAGGGTGGCCACAGCCGTGCAGATGCAGTTCATGTCCTGTTGCTGTTCTCACAGCAGAAAGATCAGCTCCAGACAGCATCATCCTCAGCAGCCAGGAGCTGTGGCTCTGGAGCTTGCTTTCCAAGTTACTTATAAAAATGATGTACACTCCTCTCCCCTCCTCAGAAGCAGCAGAGACTAATATCCTCTCTATAAAGAGGTGGCAGTGATTGTTTTCGCTCTTTCTCTTGTCTCCTCTTTACTTGTGGAAAGTGCTGCACATTGACATCCACATTCCACAAAGCAGCAACTGCAGAGAAAAGCTTGGGCGTATGCTGGCCCTACTCAGATCTGGATCTCATTTAATTTAAGGTCAACCCAATTATCTCATCTCTTTCCAGGAGGCCAGCCCGTTTGCCATGTTTTCATGTGTTAGTGTTCCTGCTCCCTCTGTGCCCAGCCTTGCTGCTGCCTCATGGAAATCCTGAAGATGCACTTTTCCACGGTCATCCCTGTAGGAAAAGAGCAGATAGACACAGTTGTACAAATAGTTGGGCACAGGTCTATTCAAGCTTAAAATAAAATCCACACTATAACCATACTCTGTATTGATGTTAGAATGGCTACTCACCATGTCTGCATTACTGGAAAGTTGCTACTGGCAGCTCTTAAACTCTCAAGCATCACATCCTTTCTAACTTCAACGTGTTTGTTCAGGTTGCAGTCAGTTCTCCTTTTTTTTGTTTAGAAATCTCTCAAGATATTACCAGAAATAAATACCACTTTCTTAAGCTGTTTTGCTACACACCTTGGCGAGTGTTGAAGTGCATACTTCTGTAGATGTTTTCACTCTACTTGCAGGAAGCCCTGGAAATCAGCACAGTTTAATCATTAAACTCAGGTGTAGCACATGGAAAACTGTAAGCAGTGGCCTTTCATTGCTATCCATGAAAGTGTCCGGGGCATCCTCTTGTCCTCAGGCATTCCTGTGTTTGGTGAAGCACTTCTCTGAAGCATCTGATTCTTTCTGTGGAAGGGGTGGTCCTGATGCCTGGTCAGTAGATCAATCATTCATAAGACCAGGTGGATAATTTTAAAGCTTCTAATGCAAGTTCTGGTCCTGACCAGAAATCAGAAGTCAGAAATACGAATCCAAATATTGCAAATTTATGCTTGTTAATGTCTTTTCACAGATAGATGAAGGTTGTAAAGTGATTGTGCATTTTTATTAAACTGCCAGAGGGTCTTAACACCACTAAACCATGACTCTGTCCTGAAAACAGAATTTCTTTTTTCTTCCAGTCTTATTTAAGTGGCTTAAAAGTCTTTTGCCTTCTCTTTGTTACAGAACCAAGTTGACACGTGATTACTTTTAAGAAAATACACCAGCAGCACTGAAAACACCAGTAAAAATTGTATATAGGCCTGAGAAAGGGTAACTGGTTTATGGCTAAGGATATGTGCTGGTTTGGTTCTTGATACCTGTGATTAAGTGATTGCTATTTTAAAACAAAGATTTACACTAGATCAGTACCATGACTTTAAAAAGATCTCCCCAAAATACGTAGTAAAATCGAACCTTCACTGCTATTCTCAGCAATCTCCAACCTTGCTCACCACCTCAGCACAGATTATGATGTTCAAATTTGCAGAGACTTGAGCCCTTTCTCACGGTAATAGTTTCTAGTTGCTCCTCAGCCTAAGTAGGAACTGAAGCAGTGACCAGGAGATGAAAGTCTCCCTAAGCCATTTTCAATCCCCTAAGCCATCTACCCACTTTCTGCATTTATTTTTCAGAAATTAATTTTTTAAAAAAGCAATTGTTTTTGCAAACAGCCCTTTGAATTCCATCCTGGTAGCATGTTAGAGCATTACTGCAAATTATTCAATTTATATGCATAGTCAAGCCTACATCGTTATTCCTATATTCTACTACAGCAGGAAGAGACAAAAAACCACTCAGAAAAGACAAGAAAAACACAGGCAGAAAACAGACCACTATTCTAGAAAAATATTTGTCACCAGGCTGAAAACAAACCTAAACCCTCTTCATCATGGTGATCTGTTTTAGAAAGTCATCGTGAGGAGAGATTCCAATGACTGCAGTAAAACTCAAAAGATATTATGAACACTAATTAATGCGAGTATTAATGTTTTTGGCTTCAGATGAGATGATCCAGCATTCTTAAAAATTAATAAAAACCGATTACAGAGACTTACGCACATACCTGAACATGTTCCAACTTAGCAGCTCATCATTATTCACAGAATAATTTGGTGCTCATTTACATCCTGTGAATTTCAAGGCCTTTTAACTACACATATATAGCTTTCTCATATACGTTCCTTTGCGGTCCACGCTTCTGATGGGAAAGATGAAGTAACACAGGCATCATTAGCCCCAGAAAAACTGTAAGGCACGGCACTATTCCTCCAGCAAATACCAACTGTTTGAGTGGTTCAGTGTTCTCCCTAAATTCCTATGTGATTCTATGGACGTGTCCCTGTGTGAAACAGTGATTCCCCATCCCTCTTTGTTTTGATTTGTATGTACAGCGGACCTGAGCCCAGGCACCGGACTGCCCCATATCGCTGTCAGAAATGTTGTGGTAATTCAAGTTCAGAAATATGCTGCTGAAAAGAGAGCTGAGAAAGAGTGTGGTGGTGGAGCTGAGTTCCTGGCCTGTAAGGTGTTACGATACATGTTCAAAACCCAGGGCAGATTCATAAGTGTCAATGAATGTGCAAGCATTTATGGTGTCTTTTTTCAACTGCAATCAATTAGAGAAATGGGTGAGTTTTCTGCAGTGCTGTGCCAAATTAACTCTACGGACAAACCCCCTTCATTTCAGCTAAGAAGAAAGGGAAGTTTGATGCTTTTAGCTGGAAGTATTTGCACTTACTGAGACCTGTGAAGAGACATAGAGTAAAACTAGAACCGGAGTAGTTTGAGGGGGAGTGAGCATCTTCAGCCATTCCCACAGAGGAGTGATTTCAGCAAGGTGCTTCACATTGGCTTTCCTGATTGCTGTGTCTTGAGAACTACAGGAATGGTTCTGTTCCTCTGAGCTTTAAAGGAAAGGCAGAACGGGTGGGTTCTGAGGTATCTGCATTTCTGCTTGTGCTGTCTTCTGCTCGTGGCCCTGCAATATGGATTTTTGGAGGTGGAAGAGCTTCTAACTGTTTGCATCTCCTCAGAAAAGACTGAGACATTTCTGTTTGCTCCTGCTGGTTTTGCAAATGCCCCGTGGTCTGTTAAAGCCCAGTGGAAGGAGCACAGCTGGGAGCCTGATGCTCACCCAAAGGGAATCAGCTCAGACTTGCTTTCTCTACACCATGTCCTGGCTGAGAGCTTAAGGCTTTTTGCTGGGAGGCAGTTTTGAATTACTTTTTGCTGGCTTTCTGATTTAGTTTACTTACAGAAGCTATTAATTACAAGTTGGTAATGCCTCAAAATGAGGTCTAGACCAGCTGCTCCAAAGACACAGATAAGCTATGGGGTCATAATGGCTTTTGGCTGCTCCTGACCTGGGCTGAATTTGGGCACTCGCTTTGTTCTGTAATGAGCAATCCCACAAGCCATCCAGTCTCCAAAAACCAGGCTTTTTAAAAATTAAAGTGCACTTCTAAGACTTAACTCACACTGTTTATAGAGTTGATTGCCCTCAAGTTCACCTTGGGCCTAATTGGCTTACTGGCTTAATTAACAAAGTGCTTATTAATGTCTAGTGGCAATTAATTTTCAAGGGATTATTTTCTATTAAGATCATGAGTATAGTATTACCATTGTGCAACTGTGATTCAGGAGCACCAACCAGTACAGGGTGTGGGGTGTTATTTTCTTTCATGTACCCAGCAAAATTTATTTCTTTGGTCATGTGCTGATTTCCCCTGCAGTTGTAATGATTAGCATCTGTATAAAACCAAGAACTGCATACTGAGATTACAGCCATTTTGGAAGCAATGGCATGATAGTTTTTACTGGGTTTGCGTAAATCATGATGGGCTGATGAGTAAATAAATTAATTTTGTAAGGTAACACAGTATCATACTAACAAAAGGCACATTTCTGAATGGTTATGACCCTACATTTTACAATTTCAAATGCATTGTTTTGGTATTTTAATTTTCATATGTGCATGTGTCCTGGTTTTCAGATGGCATAGAGTTAATTTTCACAAGAGGGTGGGAGGGGACACATCTGTGATATCTGACCCAAACTAGCCAAAAAGATATTCCATACCATACTATGTCATGCTCAGTTTATAAAGGGGAGATCTGGCCAGGGAAGAGGAGTTGCTGCCTGGGGATGGGCTGGGCATCAAGTTCCAGGTACTGAGCAAATTGCACTGTGTATCACCCAATTCATAAATGCTGCTCTAAGCACTGCTGGTATTTTCTTCTTGTTTTGCTGTCCCAGTAAATTGTCCTTATCCCAGCTCTTGAGTTCTACCTTTTTCCTTCTGATTCTCCTCCCCATCCCACCAGGTAGGGAGTGGTGAGCAAGCAGCTGTGTGGTATAATATTATACTTCAAGTATAACGTTTTACTTCTGATAAACTCTGCAGTTTACTGTGACACCTTCTCTCTGGGGAAGGTGGGAGGGAGTTGCTTTACTGTTGGGTTGGTTTTTTTGCCCCCCATGATATATATTTTGGGGTGTGTGAATATGTGGCTTGCAGAAAGTCTTTGAAAGACCTGTTTGATCCTCAGCGTAGAACAGGTTTTTCACCCCTTTTTCACAAGAGTGAAAAAAAAAACCCAAACAATTTTGGAGTTCTTGTTAACTGATCATGTGGCATTTTGTCAGCCAAGTCAGCTGTGTCTGGAACTGTAGCTCAAAGCTTGTGAAATTTGGGAATAGAAGGAAGAAGGTGGGAATTCACACCTCCTGAGAGCCACCACCAGGACTGCATCCTGTAAGACCCACCCGTGCTTTTCTATAGAGCTAGCAAGAGGTTGGTATGCTGCTCCAGCTCTGTGTTGGCCTTTGCCAATGGGACAGTTTCACCCCCAGTGTCTGCTTTATCAAATTTAGTGGGCAAGTGGCAGGGGGATACTCATGGCTGGCTGCCTCACCATAGCATGTCACCAGCAAGATAAAGCTATGGAACATATTTTTTCTATGTTTTGATGCTAAAACATAACCCAAAATAATAACAGCAACAACTATAGAGTCATTAGCGGTTACGTGTCAGTGATAAAAGGGCCACCTGTGGGTTAGCATGAAGTATGTTAATCACCATTCTACGGCAGGCAAACATTCACATTTAATTTTGTTTTACAGTTTTGCAATAAAAGCTTAATTTTACTCCCTCCCCTATACAAAATGTGCTATAAAATAACCAAAAGTAACCATCCAAGTGTGAATGCGACAGAAAGCTCCATTCCAATTTATTATGCAAACAGGAAAGGGAAAGTTTAATATACAGTATATGGCCAAATGAGGCAAATACATTCAGCTAGCATGCAATTGCATTTAAATTTTATAACTTGACTGGTATTGTGAGGTACATCCTGACAACGAGTCACTGATTTATATGTATCATCCCATTGTTGTTAACTTCTGTTTCTGTGTCTTGTATCCCAATTGGTTTAAGGCCTTCAAATGCTGTATGGATGGGGAACAGTTCATCCCTGTAAGGGCATGATGCAGCAGTTGTTTCTTGTCGTGCAGTAACTCTTCAGGACAGGCAGTGGAGAGTAATGCTTTAGTGGTTTAAGCTGCAGGAGTACACAAGGCAACGCACTGTCATTTGGCTCAATATCTTGGCAAAATGCTGCTTCAAACAATGTCATTAATTATCAAGCAGTATTTGCATGTAACACAGGTGGAAGTTGTTGCAATAACACATTGGCAGCAGTGAGTTTGTTGTAGTGGATGCCCAAGGGGATGAAGCTCTTAAGATGTATGTTGGATTTGGAGAATCCTGCCTCATCCCTATTGCCTGGCACAGGGATGGCACAGATCTGTTTGGGCCACGTGTGCAAGCAGCTGATGCCATCATAACTAACCATCAGCTTTCCCTCCCCTGACTGGCTATAGTGGGGCAAAACCAGCCCTGATGACGTAGAGGTGAGCCCCATCCCTTGGCTCTGGTCACAGCTTCACTTCTCTCCTGCAGTTCCTGTCTGTCATTAAAAGAAGTCAGGCTTGGGGATCTAGTCAGAGTTTGGAGAGGGAGCAGGGATTTGTCATTCCTCTCATGTGGATTACGATCCAAAGCATGGCATGTTAATTTTATGCTAATTTGCCCTTGCTGCCTCTGCACATAGTTGAAAACCATAGCTCCCATGAGTGCCTGTGAGAAATACAGACATGCATATGGACAGAATAGAAACCTAATGTTCCAGCGGTCCCACGGGCAAAATGTCTTGCTGGTGGATGAATTTTTCCTGAGCAGTATACACACAAAAATGGACAGTCTGTTCCTGTAACACACTTCCAGTTTAAGGTTGCATTAGCAACACTCACTGCTTAGTTCCTAGGAAATTAAATGCGTGAGCTATAATATAAGGTACTTTGGCTTCCTTTTATTCAAGTGCCTACATCCAGAAATGATGGAAAAGGGCAAGGACAAAATGTCTTTATTGCTGAATTAAGCTCTCCAGGACACAGACTGCCCCTTATTTTTACCATGGCAGGAATCAGCATGAAGAAATACTAGCTTCTGTTTTAACAGAAATAAATCAGGCTGACCATATGCTGAGTGCCAGCAGTACTGCAACAAGCATTTTGTATCTGTACGTCTGGTAAGTGCTAAGGCTGGTTTTCCCTTGGCCTGCAAATAGAGCAGCACATGTGTGTACACCCCTAAAAGGCACAAGGAGATAGCTGCAGCTGTTGGCTGGGTCTGTGTAATGTCTCACCCCTGAAAAAGGCTTTTGTCTGCTTGTTGTGCGGCCACAAGAAGGGTTGGCAGCTTGCTGAAGATTACATAGGAAGAAGCTAATTACCCCACTTCATCCTCTTTTGTTGGGTGTTTTCCTTCTAACAGATTTGGGTGTTTTCCTCACTCAGCTCCTCTCCACAGAGGCCAGGGACTGTATGTGCTCTGCAAGGCATGGGTCAGAGCTGGCACAGCACGGCCTGGCCTCTCCAGCCAGGCCACAGGTTAGTCACCTTGTGCAGGTGTTCTCCTCAGCCTCACCATGGCCAGCCCCTGGACACAGGGACTCTTCCAATGATTTACACACACACCCCGCACCCCAGAGGAGCGTGAAATAAAAAATTAAAACATATTCCGTTGCCTTAGGTATAAATGCAGTTGTGGGGCCCTATTTGTGAGATGTACGTTAGGCACAGGTCAGGCGTAGGGATGCAGTGCTCCTAGCTGACACCACTGTTGACCACGATGGAATGCAGGCATCTCCTTGGTTGGAGACCATGAAGGGATCTTGGTTGTTCCCTGATGGGATTATTCTGCAAGCAGAATAACCAAACTCTGGTTTTGTGTATCACTGCCATAGTAGTTGATACAGAAAAAGATGGAGCCCAACACGGCAATCCGTGCACGCGCTGCTCCGAGTCCAAATCTAGGGCAAGAAGTTAGGCAGTCCTAGGTGGTTCTCCGGTGTGACCGTGACTACCAGAAGCTGCAGAAGGTCTTGTTATGTAAATAGTTCTGTCCTTTGGACCTGGTCCCAGCTACTAGAGAGACCAGGTGTACTTTGCAGAACAGACACGACTGTGCTCTAACCATGCCTGCAATTCATGCTGTTGCCCTTGGCCTAAAAAGCAAGTGGTGCACAAGGCAGTACTTCACCAAAGCAAAGCCATAAAACACGTAGTTTTCCTTTGCTTTGCGGAACACAGTTCCGCTGAGTCCATGTCGGGGAGAACCCTGGGCAGGGCTGGGGTTTCTGCGTGGAGGAGAGGTCTCTGGGGCTAGGCGCAAGGGGGCGGCGTGTGTCGGGGGTGGGGGGAGTATAAACCCAAGCCTGTGTTTGGTATGCCAGGCTCTACAGACTTTGTGGGTTTTACAGAAATGAATTCTGTAGCTAAAAAAAATCTCTGGATTCACTTCCAGTTTCCCTGTGGTTGGTGAATGTGATTGTAAGGACTTTGGATGGCCTTCTTGGTGAAAGCATCTTCGAGTGTCACCTTGGTGTAGAGAATATGGGAAAATGGGCTCTTTTGTGGTTTGACCCCTACTCCCTTTGTCTCATTCAGTCAATAACCCTAGAATTAGCCATTTTGCTTAGTATTTTTGTAGATCTACTAGCTGTCACCAGGGAATGCAGGGGAATGTGACAGTGTGAAGAGGGTTGCTTTGTTGCTTGCTTTTATAAAAAACCCCATGGTTTTAATCTTTAACATGGAGTTATATTTGAAATAAATAGTTTAAGGTGTTTGGGTTGTTTTTTGGCTTTTTTTTCATTTTAATTTCTGTGACTACTTTCACTTACCCCAGCAAAATTTAGGCAGCCTGGCAGAAAGAGTCAACTATTTTTACTGGTTGAATAATATAGTACCCAAAGCAGCAGTTCTTGCTGCTTGAGTACCACAAAGTACTTGACAAATGTTAAAACGCTGTACTTCACTGTATCCAGGATGGAAAGCAGTTGTTCACTGCATTTTACAGAAAGCAGGAGTTGAAATTAATGGTTATATGGATATGTTCCCTTAAAACTTATGCCTTTGTATTTGAGCATCATTAAATTTCAGCAAGTAGCTGTGGTGTGAGGGTCTTTAGAACTTACTATTAGCCTTTACTGGAGCTGAGCACGTGGATTTAAAGTACAACAGAACATCTTTTGTCTGAATCTTCATAAGTACACAACTAATTTTGTCCTTGCTTACCAGAGTATTGATTTAACTAGGCCTTGTGCCCCCTAAGTATTCCACTGATCTGTCAGGTCTGACTGGAAGAGGTGGTTTTCACATGGCTGATGGATATCTTTGGCCTGTTTCCCCTGTCTTGTTTGTTTGAATGTGGTATGCCCCTCGAAGTAATGTCCCTCCCTTCCCAAACATTAAGGGGTGAGAAATATGTGTGAGAAAATGCGAATATGCGCTGAAGTATTCTCTTCTCTTCACCACCACACCCTACCGCATCCCATTTCCTTCTTCTGGGCAAATCTACCTGGCAGGTTTTCAGCTGTTTCTGCCAGCTTTGTTAAAGATGCTGCGGAGTGCCAAGAATATCATTCTAAAACCATCCTCGCTGGCCAGGGCTGGCACTGCTGCCAGTGCTGGGGTTCCTATCTCCTTCTGATAGAACCTACTGGCTTATGAAATGTTGACTTAGGACCCGTCACAGTATCGGCACTTCTGTGGGTGTAGTGGGATGGGTTGGCTGTGGTGGACAGGATAGGAGAGGATGGATCAGATAGTAGCTTGTACAACATGTGAAGTAAGCCCTAGGCAGTGGATAGCAATAGATCAAAAAGAAGAAGTACAAGGGTGAAGAGAGGTAGCAATGAAATACCCTGCAGCACCCTGGATCGTTTTGCATGCCTCCAGAGGATCCTATATTCTAAACCAAATAAAACTGGATGTGGTGTCAAACTGAGCTGCCTACATTTCCAGCATCTTAGGGAAAGTGCTTCCTCAGTGCTCACTAAGGGCCGTGCTCAGACTTGCAGCATTCTGTGCTCAGCCTCCAAATGCTGAATATTTTATTTGAGATTAGATTTACTTCTTGAGGAAGTAGACTAGAAAAGCTCCCGGTGTGTTGCCTCTAGTTACTAATTTAAATTGAGATTAGAGCAGGAGAGTATCCAACACCATTAGTTTGCCTTAAAACTTTCTGCATCTGGCAGTGTCTCCTGGCTGGCACTAGTGCTCTCTAAATTGTGAAGAAAGCCTGAGAGACTTCCTACATCTGGCACAGGAGTAAGCTGACAGTCGGGTGTTCCTGCCTGAGCACTGGAGCTACAATAGCAGTAATATCTTGATGCTTATGGGAAGGCTTTTTTCCTTCCTCTTTCTCTTATGACACAGTTTCTTGAAGTCCTTCCTCTCCAGAGCAGTTATATATCCATGAGTACAGGAGAGGCTCTGAAAAACTCCAGGAAGCTGTACTGGTGACTAGGAGATGCAGCCTGGACTCATTTCTGTTGCTCACCTCCTTGAGGAATCATGGGCTGGCTGCATATTCCCATTTAAATTCAGGGCACCCCTGATGCTGCCACGATGATCTTCTCAGCAGTTAGGACTCTCAAGACTTGTCCTGTGGAAAGAAACACCAGAAGGAGAGCACAGGCTGGGCAACTAAGTGCTGTCCTTTTACGGCCCACAGCTCACAGGGTGAGCTCCATTTCTGAGCACCATTTGAGCACCGTGTACCTGTGTGCTCCAAATGATGATTCTTCAGCCAAGTCACCCTGAGCAGAGAAGTTTTTGCTGAATTAAAATTTGTATTGGGTAAGACTTACAGAGAAGTGTGTAAAAACTTTATGCTGCAGTCTGAAAGACAAACTGCAGCATAATGTCACTCTCCTTAATTGCACAGAGCTGTATTTTTTAAAAATGATGATGCATGTTTATTAGAGGAAAAAAAAAAACCCTGAGCAGAGCAAGGCCATGATGTAGTGAGGCAAAACAGAGCTTAAAAATATTTTTTGTTGTAGGAAAGAATCAGAAATTGGGAGGAAAAAAAAGTTGATTATTTGAAATTGTGAATTGCCATCATGCAAAAGACCAGGGGCTTTTAAAAGTTCAGAGAAACAGCAAGAATACCTGGCCTGAAAGTACAGGCATCTGGCACACAAGTCAAATGGCTTAGGAATCTCAGCCAAGCTGTTCTGATTCTATCTAGAGGAATGTGCTGGTTCATTAACTCACAAGCCAGTCCATTAAAGTATATTTCATAGTTTTAAAGTGTTTATCAGTCAAATAAACCCTGTGGGTTTGCTTGTCAATAGATGAGGGATTTTAGCTTCACTGTTTCTGCTTTGCTATTTGGATGACCTTGAATTCGTCTCCTGTTAAAGTTCCGTGTTCCCGTATTGGCATTTGTGGCTTTTCACTGCAGATATGAACACCAGCTCAGGCTCACCGACAGCTTCTTCATTTATAGGATCAACAGAATTTCCTTTCCTAGAACAAATTTTTCTGCCACTGGATTCACATTCTCTATGACCCAAACCCTATTTGGTAGCTGATTTTCACTCCTATTATTAGAATTGCAAGTCTAAGCATTGTCCTTCTCTGGACAATGGACTATTTTACTCCATCTTGTTAGTTTTGTCTTTCTTAGCACCTATTGAGAGACCAGAGTTATATCCAAGAACTTCCAGAGTAAAAGATTCTGGTAAAGGTTTCTAACAATATTTTTCCACTCACTGTATTTACTTCATAGAGTAATTTGTGTTTGGTTTGGGTTTTGTAATTTTTTTTTATTATACACGCCACAGGATTTTATTTACCCAACAACATCTTGATTTTCACAGTCCATCTCTACTGTACAAGCACTATGCAATTTGAGGAAAGGATGACATCATATGTTTTCTGCTACTTCTAAGTAGCAGAATTTTTCTCTGAACATTTTGATGCCAGTGCATGAACTGCTTTTCCCTGCTGTTTCTGTTGCCCAACTTAATTTTTGTTTTCCTCAGCACATCCAACAAGATTCATTTAATCTTTTCTCCTCACAGTTTGTAAGTGGCTGGTGAATGTGATTCTAAATAAATTCTGCAGTCACTTTATCACATGTTTTCAAGCTTCATGTTGTGCTCTTGATGGGAAATCAAATACTAAAACAAAGGAACTCAGAGTATATAGTAGTTCCAGAGTGGTTGGGGGTAAAACAACATTTCTCACCTAATCTAGAGCAACTAAATTTTAGTTATTCATCCTCTTTTCTTGTACATGTGATAGGACAACTTACTGATTGATTAATCAGAAGTTTTTAACCTTTTTTTTTTTTAGCAAAGAAAAGAATTAGGATTGAGATCTGGCAATATTTTCTACAGTTGCCCATGAAAGGGAATCTGAGCAGCTTCTTTTATGATAGCTGGCCAAAGTTAGGTGGGATGAATACTATGTGCTATAGTTGCATACATCATTTGTCTTCTAGATATATGAGGTTTACTAGCAGGAGCTGGATGTTTCTGCTGTAATTCTCCTAGTGGGAGATGGATGTGTGTTGAATTTGCTTACAGCATTCAACTTCTGTCTGTACCTATGCTTACTCCTTTCTCAATAACAAAAAAATGTGACACAGCTTTCCCTAAATGTATTCAACACCCTTTTTGTATCCAAATAGGGGTCCCACTATGCATTTTTCAGCTTTTAATATTTCCTTCTTCCTCCAGATTCTCAAAAGCATTAGCAGATGAAAAATCTCTGTGTTAGTGCATTACCTTCCTTAGCAGGGCTGAATCTCTGGATCCAAACTACAGACTCCGCTGCTTCAGTAAGAAACAGGAGTAGCAGAGGTCTGTCTAATGTGTGAGTAGGTGTTGGAGGAGGCATAGGATGGAGTTTCACAGATAGGTGCCCATAGCTCATTTGGCAGTTCTGGGGACCTGGTTTCTACTCCAGAGGAAAAAGCCTTCAGAGGAGGCTGTGTCTCCTCAGCCTCAGCAGTACCAATGCAGTTTTCTTGTCCCAGTTTCAATTTTCACCCATCTGAATTTCATGTTTGACCACTTGTTCCCAGCCTCTCTTAGGACCTTGGGAGCTCAAGCCTTTTGATAAACAGGAATATGTGGAGTCCATGTGCTTTTTCAGACTAAACAATCATGGGGAAGAGGACAAGGCCATAAGAGCCAGTCCTGTGTTCCCATCTTGATTGATTTTACTGCACACCAGCCACTGTTGTTATTGTGTTGTCTGCTTTTCTACTGTTTCATCCCATTTCCATCCTCCATGCCCAAAGATCTCTTACCCCCATCTGAAGAAGTCATAGCCTTCCTCAGGTCTGTTCTAAATTACTTCCTCAGTTGCCGCTCCTTCTATCCAATATTATGTCCTTTGACTATCCCAGTAAGCCCACTTTTTCCAACCTCTGTGCCACACAGGTGGCATGACAGAATGAGATGGACGGTCTTTTAGCAGTTCCAGGCAGCGGGCACAGGAGGGTGAGCTCCGCTCAGCCCAGTGTGTCTGGCAGATAGGGATGCTTGGTGCAGAGGAAGCCTGGGGAAAACCTAGCTGCTGGCCTGACAGTGCTGAGCCTTTCATGAGTGGGGCTCGAATTCAGTCTGAAATGGGCAGTATTTTTACAGGGGTGGCAAAGGACACGTCTTGCATGCTTGAACCCAGCCTCTTAAATTTAATTTTCTTACTGCAGAGCATAAAGTCATGCGAATTTTGTGAAGAACAGTTATGAGAGCTCTTTTAAAACAGCCAGTGTGTGTCTTCATAAGCCTGTATGAAAAAACCTGTTACTGCTCATGCTTCCAAAACAGTATCCTGAAGCACTCACGGTGCTTCAGCACTTTTAGGTGACTGGCAAGGGTGCTGAAACAAGGCACTGGAAACACACAGCCTTACCATAGGCACTTTTTCCCACCTCACAAAGCTTTGATTTCACATTGTCCTGAAATCCTTTGCTTCTGGCTGGAAATGTTCAGCTTTCATTGCCTCCTGTGTTGCGTAGCACACTACTGATGTGGTTCAATGAAAACAGCAGTGCTCATGAGAGAGGCTGCTGGAGGTGACCTTTGGAAAGCAGTGAGCTCTTGGCCCAGAATCCTCTTGGGAATCAGGGGCCTTCAGGCAGCAGGAATTAAAAGTAACTTTTAGTACTTCAGAAATTCAGATTTCTGAATGCTTGCAGAGGAAAAGCTATTAATTAATAAGTGAAAGATGTTGATAAATTGGTGGGTGTTCAGTGGAGGGCCACAGAGGTAGTTGGGAGCTGGAGCCACCTGCTTGTGTTAAAAGACAAGTTTGATTGTACCACCACTGTTGTATCATCATTCTAGTGGGAATCCTTGAAGAATCTGTCTGTCCTCATAGTGTTGTGCCACCCTGCCCTCTGAGGAGAGGCTGAGGGAACTGGAGAGCTCTACCTGGTGAGGAGGTAGCCTCAGGGGTCCTGGCAGCTGCCTTGCCTGGCCCTGCAGGTAGGTTACAGAGAGGCTGGAGCCAGGTGCTTTATGGCAGTGTCTAGCAGGAGGACAGGATGCAATGGTCAAAAATTGGAAAAGAGAAGGCTTGAGAGAAGGAGTAAAAAAGTCACTGTGAAGGCAAGATCAGGTTTTTCCAGAGAGGCTGTGGATCTCTGCCATGGGAGATCTTCCAGACTTGACTGGAAGACCTGGAGGAACTTGGTCTTAATTCACAGTTGCCCCATGTGCAGAAGGCTATTCTCCTGAAGTGCCTTCCCATCTGGCTGATTCTGTGTTTCTGAGAAAATGCAGAAATATCTAGAACTACAAGGCCAGCAAAGCTGTAGATGGGTGTCCCACTCCAAGGGTATAACCAAATCTGCTGACATAGCAGGTTTAGATTTTACCACTGATGTTCACAGAAAGCACCTGAATTTATCTCATTTTCTAGTCATAAGTCTGACTGAATTTTGGCCACCCTGAGCCTTTGCTCTGGGGTTGGTCACATCCAAAATAGTTCTATAGATTACTAAGCACGGTGCTGTTGGAATGCTGACAGCGTTACTAGACATCTGTGTGCCCCAGCAGAACCTGTTTTATTTGAATATAATATTAAGAGATCCTCATAACAAGCATGGAAGAGTTAAAATGCTATGTCACCATCAACACTTTAAATAATAACTTTTCAAATTGACGGCTGATTGCTTAGATGCCGTGGAAAGAGATCCTTACTGCAGTGATAGAAGGCTGTGCCTGAATTATACCTTAAAAATAAGAAATGACAGACTTATCAGCTTGTTTGATGCGGCATTTGAATGGAAGCTACAGCTTCCATTTCAAATGTTGATAGCAAACTGTTGGAGGAGGAGAAATTTCTGCACTTAATAGGAGAAACTCATGTCAGTCACGCCAGAGCGTTGGGAAACATTATGAGGTCTGGATGAAATCTGCCAAAAAATGCACACCACCGTTCTCTAAATACTCAGCCAGTCTGTAGTGGTGTGCTCTGGAGGCTTGGAAATGCTGGCTTTATTAGAAAACAAAAATGTATAGATAGATGGTTTCAAGTGTGGTTACATTTTTAGCAGAAAGGGTTTAGTTGTCATGAAAAATTAATTCCCCTTTTGTGCATTTTTACATTAAAACACTAATTAATTTGTATGCCAAAACAGACCCTCCTTAATTATGCATGATATATATTCATTAGGCCCCAGAGGGAAGGGGGGAAGCTCACGTGACCAGCATGTGTCTCATTACCATGCGTGAAACGATAATGAAATTAGCAATGGCTGGACAATGAATTGGAAGCAAGTTTGTTGTAACTGGAGGGAAAGAGTTTGCTGGAATCTTTTTGTGCCTCATGTCTGCCTCTGCACTTCACGGGCAGAGTGACTGCAGTGAGTGTGACAGCCCCCGCGCCATCCCCACACAGGGCTGCTGTAACGGGAACGTAGCACATCTGTGCGTGTACCGCCGCTCCGCAGCTGAGGAAATGGCTTCGGAGCAGGTGGATTGTTTTAATTATGCAATGGCTAGGAACAGCCCGTGGGGGGCTGTGGGAGCTGCTTATGGTCAATGGGGACTGCGCTGGGACAAATCTCAGAACATCCAGATCATTTCAAACGCATCCAAACTTTGAGTACACCAGTTTTCTGGTCATCTTGCAGCAAAGAGCTGGAGTGCTGCAAGAACCAGAAGCTATAGGATGCTTCTGAAGTCAACTGAGGCATTTTTTCCAAATGTGCCATTGCTGGTGCTTACTTAACCCTTCAGCAACTGGAGAGGCACTGAAAAGTTTAGACAGAATATATGGCACAAGACTCTGTGAAGTTTTAGATTATCTTGTGTGCTGATGAAGTGGCCGTGCTCCTATTACATTCTCATTGCACTAACATCTTTATCCTAAAGCACGGCAGCAAAGCTTGACTTGCAGACATGCGTTTGGGCCAGTAAGCATAAATGCTGAGTAGGTCTGGGAGGCTTTCTCTTGTGTTCTTACAGAACAATACAAACCCAAGCCACCCCCTACAAAATTCAGACTGAGATACTTCATATTCCTGTTCCCGTTTTACTGTGCAAAAGCAGAGGAAGTGTTTATGTTGGTTAAATGAGACTTAGACTGTCTTTAAGGGGAGTACCTTACATTACAAACTCTTGTCAACCAAAGCAGCAAAGGCAGTTACCCAGTTCTGCGACACTGAAATGAAGACGACTTCTTTCCTGTCCATCATCTTAACGGCTGTCAATCTAGGGTGTTTACGGAAAGCTCGTTGGGAATGTTCAATTGGGATAGTCAGTTAAGATCACAACAAGGTCTTGTGATTGTCAGTCTGCTTTGGAACGAAACGCTGCCTGCAAGTGCCACCTTGCTTTCCCTGCAGGGTTTTGAGTTTGGGGAACATGGGCACAACTCTTCTGGGGCGTCTGTACCCGCTGCGAGAGCGGCGCGCTCTGCTTCCCTGCCCGGGGCTGGCTAACCTCGGTTAGCAAACTGCCTTCTGGAGGAGTGAGGTTCCAATTATGATTATGGCCAAGATTTCTTAGTGCCCAAAAGGCAAACTGGGTATGTTTTTATTACAGGTATTTTTGTCAGTTATGATAAAAGGAGTATTAATCACAATTATGAAGGGAATACCATACTACATGTGTGTAATCCTCCCCTTACGATAACAGAGAAAATATATCTCATGAAAATACAGGTAACATTTTCCCAGTATTTACAATGTTTGATATATTCAAGTTATTGCAAGTATTTTTCTCTGACTTTAAAATTATATAGAGAGATATTATTCTGAGTTCTTCTCCCAAAATATTCCATTGTCCTGCACATCTTGGACTTTTTCTGAAGAGGAGTGATTTTTCACATCACTTGTGAAACTAGAAAACACAATAAACAAATGGTTTTCAACCATTTTTTTCTGCCTCATGTTATTGTGTGTGGGGAAAATGCTTTTTCTCCTTTGTTCTCTATACATACCCTTTTTGTTTTTTAATAGTTATTGTTCTTTCTGATATAATTTATTTTTCTAGTTCTCCCTGATGAGATGTAGCTATCTGTCACTTACAGGCCATGCTGAAAAGTACTGGCTAATGGCTGCAGAGCTCAGGTCATGAACAAGATTCTTTGATCTTTCTTCTAGGCAGGCGCTCTTTTGGAAAGCAGGACATGACTCTGCCGTCATATAAAGAGGTTATGATAAGCTGGATGCTATCGATGGAGTAATATCAACAGTAATGTCATTAGGAGAGAGGGATGTTTATCTTTTAATGAAACCAATTATCTAGTCATCAGTTTTTTTATGCATTTATTATCCATTCTTTAGGTTTTCTATCTATTTTGTGTTAGGAGCTCTTTCATTTTCCTTTGAACCTTCTAAATGTGTGTCCTTGATGTGTTGCATTCAGTGTGTGACCAGGACTTACATTTGTGAGCTGGGGGTGTGGAGGGCCAGAAAGATTGCTGGAAAAGCTGATAATACCAGCATGGTGGCCTAAGAAGGCAGCTTTTTCTGAGAGCCTGATCTGCCTTAAAATTGCAACTTGGTACATTTTGCTTTGCATTAAAAAATAAGTGTTAAGATACAATGCTTTTTAAAGACTGGGTTTTTTGTTTTGTTTTTTTTTTTTCCTCCAAATGTGCTCCAGAGGTAGTGGGTCAGCCTGTTATGGGTACAAGGTTTTGCTGATTGTTCCAGCATGGTTCAGTGAGACCAAGATGTTCAGGTGCTTTAGAGATCTTAAGAACATTTATCACGCTCAATACCTGCCTCTAGAAGACATGATTTATTACCTTGTGACATGCAATGAGGCAGTGCTTCCTAGAAATTATGTGTAAACGAGAAGTTTTTACTTCTTAAAACTCTCCAGGCTAGTTCATTTCCTCAGGTCAAACTGTCCTTCAACTGACTTATACCCATCCAAAGTAACTCCCTTCCTCAGGACAAGTGTCCCACTGCTCTGGTGAGTGTAATTACAGATACATCTTTTTTCCACACGTGGAAGCTTTTGTGATGTGCTGGTTTTGCAGTCCTTGTAAAACCCTGACCGAGCTGTGCTGCAGTCACAGCTTTCTCTCCAGTTGGATGAATCGTTTTGGAGGAGATGGTGGAGTTGGTTTTTAGTGTGTATAAATGTCTTTGTGTGAAGCCATCCATGATCTTTTCTCAGGGTCTTGTGGCAAAACACCAGACACGTTTGCCCCATTTTATTTCATATTACTTGGCACATTACCCCATTATTTCAGTTGTGCTTTTGGTTTGTTTCTGCAGAATTCAGTGGGATCCCCTTACAGCCAGCAAGGACCTTTTGCTTATTATCTAACCAGCTTCAAATTCTCTTTAGAGGATTAGAAATCCCTTCCTGGCCTCTGCATGTTAGCATCAAGTACTAGGAAATTGGTGGCTAATTAAGCCTTTATCAATATTTTAATTTACTGTGAGCAATTTCCTAGAGACCAGGCCAGCCTATCAGTTGGTAACTCTCCATAAAAATGGATTTAACTGCTCCACATAAAATCTGCATCATGTCAGAATTCAAGACCCAGCAGTCAGAGAGAAATGCAGCATCCTCCTGATCTGGGTCTGCTGTTTACAGAAAACACTGTTAGGTGGTACAATACTGTTTATATGGGTTTTTTTCTACAGACTGAGCAGCTGAAGATGGGCTAAACTGGTGACCGAATTGCAGGAGTGAATCAAAAGATCTGGAGAGACAATTCCATGTATGCTAAAGGGAGAGCCCTGACATTTGTCATGAAGCAGATCTTTGCGGTGAAGCCTGTGGTTGGCATTGTGTTTGGATGTTACAGAATGAAACATTTCATTTTTAAACTAGAAAAAGGTAGATTTAGTTTGGATATTAGGAAAAAGTTCTTCAATGTGAGGGTGGTAGATCACTGGAACAGGTTGCCCAGGGAGGCAGTGGAGGCCCCATCCCTGGAGATATTCAAGGTCAATTTTTGATGGGGCTCTGAGCTACCTGATCTAGTGAAGATGTCCCTGCTTACTGCAGAGGGGTTGGTCTAGACGATCTTTAAAGGTCCCTTCCAACCTAACACTTTCTGTGATTCTATATGGAGTTCTAGATATGCTTCCAACAGTGCTTTTGAGCCGCCAGTTTAAAACATGTACTCATATCTAAATTCAGCTAGTTTTCTTTTCCAGTCCATCTTTTCTTTGTTTCCAAGGATGATAACAGAAATGCATCTTAGTTCTGCCTGCCTTGTGTGATTCCCCCACCACTCAGATGGCACTTCTGAAGATCTAATTCTGGGGTATAGGAAATTTTAGGGGAAAAATTCCTAACCAAGCAAACAAAAAAACCCCAAATAAAAAAAGTTATAAACTCAGTTAAAATTACATTGTTCTGATCTACTAATTTCTTTTGCTGTGATTGTACCTGCAACATCTCCATCTTTATGGCAGTATTCAGCCTAGCCTTCATCAGCACTGCCTGCAGAGCTGTCCCTGCCCTTTTTTGAGGTAGCATTTGTGGAGAGGGGCCACAACATTCCCACTGAGCCAGCACTGGAGATCACTGTCTCCTGGCTCTGCCTCCAGTCAGGCTGGAGATCAGTTTCTTGTACTGATGGTTCCCACATTCAAATCCTACTCCTATCAATAATCAGTTTGACTACCTTAAACAGATCAGCTGAAACCAGGCAGGTGGTCTTATATCAAAAAGTATAAACACAGAGCTTCCAAATAAATTTTTGTCCAGCTGGTTAAATCCTCATTTTGCCAGAAAACCTGTAAAGCTGCAGGTGAAAACTTTCTGAAGCTGTTATAAACAAACACCTGAGTTATGTTTTGCCAGCTACGTTGTTATCTATTTTTGAGATGTCTCTGTGGGCAAGGATTTCATCACACCAAGCCCAAATTAAATTTGGTGAAAAATTTGAGAGTGCAGCTATAAGTCACAGCTGCTTTTCAGCATAGGGACTGCTGTCTTTGCACAAGCATGCAGGTGCTTCAGCAAAGGATATAATTTTACCCTCAGCATTTGTGGAGCTGCTGCTGCCTTGTAGGGAAGGGCTGGGAACGAAGGTGTGAGACTGGGAGCTCCTGTGAACATCCTTATTCCTTGGGGCAGTAAATTGTGTTGCTTCCTGTCCCTCCATAAATCCTTGAGCCAGCTTTGCTCCTCCTGACTATGCTTAGGTTATGAGGTGAGAGTGGCGGCTCCCCTTTCCTAATCTTTCTCCTCTTCCTTTCTTGCATGGAGCTCAGCTGCAGAGCTGCCCTATCAGCCCCATACAGTGGTACAGGGCAGGTGCTGAACGGAGGTGGGAGAAGGGCAAATGGGACTGTGCTGGCCGGGAACGGGCTCAGTGTGGTGAGAGCACATCTGTCCAGCTGGTGAGGGGCTCCATAGAGGGGAAGGGAGGTGCACTGAGAGGTCAGGAAGTGAGAGAACCAGAGACTGAAATTAAAAGTGTGCACTTCTGGCATATCGTCACCTGCCTATGGATCTCTGTAAAAGGGGGGCAGCTGCAATTGCTGTGCAAGAGGGGGAAGAGAGATAAAACATTTGGAAATAATTGCAGAGCGTTTCACTCGTGGTTGTTCAGATTGTGTTATCTCAGCCTTTGTGCTCAGTTATCTGATGGCTGCCAAACAGTAGGGGGAAAAATGCAGATCTAGCTATGGGAGTAATTTAACATCATCTATGTAATGGGGGTGATTTGTGAGCCTGTCCCAGGGAGGATGGGAAGATTGCCCCTTCCCCAGAGATCCCCAGGATCCAGGCCAGACCCATACAGCTTCCAGTGCCATCAATGCTGTTACACAGACGTGCTTTTTGGGTGCGAGCTGTGGGACTTTCCCACTCGAGAGGTGCTCTGAGGTGCAGAATGGCGGGAGAAACAGTGGCAAGTCCTGATGCTTCCTCCTGACTGCAAGGGATAGGGATACCTGCTGCGGGTGAAAGGCCACCCCAACCCCCTCTCTTCCCTGAGTAAGCTCCCAGAGTCCAATTGCTCTGCATGGTTGCAAGTCTCAACTTGCCATGGCTCTCCTGAAGGCATGGCTCATGCCTAGCTCCAGCTCTGGTATTGCAGTAGCTGATCTGGCTTTCAGACTGAGCAGGGACAGTGATAGCACCCGAATCTAGGTGCTGGGTGTCCTTTTTTGTCAGTGCTGTCAGGTCTACAGAGTTACAGCTCAGCACAGCATAGGCCTTACCAAGAGCTCTGTCAGTAGGGATGTGTTCCCATGGCTATAAGTCCAGACCCTTCCCAGCAGTAGAACTGCTGTCAGTTTGTCTCTCTCTTGCCATTAATATAATTGCTTTGAGAGTGTTGCTTTGTTATTTATTGACCTGGATGGAAGGTTAGTGCCATGTCAATGTGTAGAAAAGAAAATAAGACCCTAATTAAAAAAAACCCTTGTGGTGAAATCCTGACCCTGCTGTAAACAAGAGGGAGTTGAACCATTGACTTGGACCCTGCTGGGGTTATACCTGTTGTGCAGAACATCAGCTCACCTCTGTGCTGCCTCTGTGCAGACATCTTCAGCCTCAATTCGCTCCTCAGCTGCCTGTGGTGCCTGTGCTGCCTGAAACCTCAACCGACTCATTTCCCAGCGTACAAGCCGTGGGCAGTTTATGGCTAAGCTGTGACTCAGCCCATGTTTCTGTGCAGGCAGGCAAGGCTACAGAAGTGCCTGATGCAGTGATCTGACTCGGTCATGTGGAAATCCAAGTATTCCCTTCCCCTGCATCATGGGAGTCCCAGGAAAGAAAGGATTGGAGAAGCTTTTGCTCCCCTGCCCCTGCAAAGTGGCTCACTCCTTGCAGTGTGGGCAGTGATTTCCCAGTGGCAAAAGCACAGACAGAAACAAAATTCCTGCCCCCAGCCCTTTGCTCTAGGGATAAGCAGGTGGCAAGGAAGGCCTGGTGAGTCAGTGATGGACTGAGTCACAGCACTTCCCAGCCTCCTGCTACCTGAAGACTACCCTCTCCTTCACGTTGTGCCTTCAGGCACTTTCTAGCCCCAGTACACACCTTGCATTTTGATGAGCAATCTGCCTAGTTTCCCCCTTATTTGGCACTGTGGGTTTCTTCACTACATAAGATGAAAATATTCTAGAAGATTGGAAAAAACTCAAAGCACAGAACCAAGTAGAGCCAAATGCAGGAGTTGAGTGTGAGAAAGTAGTATGGAACTGCATGATTGCTGTGCAAACAGCTTCTGTCTTTTGTCTCTTGAATTCTTATGCTCTTGAGTATTTTTTATTCTTCTACCTAAAACTTTTATTCAGTGTTTGCTTTTAGTTCTGTATCTTTTAACACTCTACTTTTGTATTTGTTTCCAATATTTTGATGGAAGGCCACATGCTTTCCCTTTGAGAATCAGATGTCAGAGAAACAAAGCGCCTCTGGTGTTGGAACTGCAATGGGTCTTAGCAGCACCCTCCCCTTTCAGTCTTTCACTGACAGATGCTACATCACCTCAGACCCTCCTCTGACTTGTGCAGTGGATCCTTCTGTCATGCATGAATGTCAGTTCCTTTTCTAGCATGTTACCATGGCATCCCACCTCAGGTAATTTAACAAGGCAGAAAAAGAAGCATGTTCATCATCTATTGATCCCTTCAGGAGAGTGATACAAAACGAGTAAGAGAAACTACTATGGAGGATGTCATTGTGTTGGGTTCTTGGTTGCTCCATTGCTACTTATTCGGGCCTGCAAATGAAGCAACCCATATCCCTGCCTGGATACATCATGTTACCATCACCACAGGTAAATGTGTCAGTAGCCTGTCCCTCTGCCCCTTCAAAGACTAAAAGTCAAGTCCTGTGAAAAGACTGAGAAATGCAGGGCAGCTGGGCTGTACATCATGCCAATGCCTTCATCCTGTAGAGGTCACTTGGGGTATTTTATTTTTAAAAGTTTCTTTGCATCATGCTCCCCAGGACAATATTCCCGTTCTTCCTGGAGAATCTGCTTTTGCCTGCACTTGCTAATTTCTAGTACAGCCTGGTTTTCAGGGGGTTTTAGTTTGAACTCCTTGCTGGTCTTACATAAGGGAGGCAACAATTGAATCTTTGTAGTTGAGGCTGCACTAGGAAAGTACTTAAAATAGCAGTAAAATCTCTCAGTGTACACTTTAATTATTAAATTTTGATCTGCTGCAGAGCAGAGTAATTTCTTTTTGGGATAATTGCCTTTTGAAAGCAATTTTTGCATTAAAGATTCACCGGCTTTGCAGAAGAAACTAGGTGCTTCTAAATGCTCCTTATTAAAAATTTAGCCTGAGTCTTGTCTTGTCTTTCCTCTTTTTGCTTTTTACTTTCTCTAACCCACAAAGAGTAGCCTTCATTCACTTCTAGCCTCATCCCTTCTCTGGTGCTTATTTGTGTTGGGAGTTGCACATTAAAGCAGAAAAATAATGCCTTATCTGTTCGTTGGCATTCAGTTCTTGTAAATCAGGGATGGCTGAGGGACAGCTTAGTTTGTGTGTCCTCTTGCCTCACAGTCCAAGCTCCCTCACTGAAATGTTTCCCTTCTTAATTAAGCTGCTTGGACCACTTTTTATTTGTGATACTTCACAGGGGAAGAAAAAAAAAGTTATGGAAGGATACTGATTAAATTTCCCAGCTTGTGATTGAAAATGCAACATCAACTCCCAATCCAGCAAGATGGATGTGCTGTTTCTTGAAGTAAGCCCACGGTCTGTCTTGGCCACTGTTCATCACATTGCTGCTGATCTCACCAGCAAATTTTTGCATGTCCCAAAGGAAGGAGGAGTTATGTGAAGGAAGCTGCAGAGACCCCTACCACGCTGGAAACAAAGCTGCCCTCCGTATTCATTGGGGAACTTCTTTAAAATAATCTTGGTGATTCTAGGCAGGGGAAGTAGGTACTTGCTGAGCAAGGACCTTCTGGCTGCTGGTGTCCTAGCCAGATGTTTCAGCAGGGAGAGTTCAATCAGGAGAGTGTTTTAGAATAGCTCATATCTGCTAAAAGAGATCAGAATCACTATTCCTATTAGTGCATCGCTAATGCTACATCAGGACAGCTCAAGGTTTCTTCCTATCCCTATATCTGAGTAATTCAGAAATTAATGGAATTTTAATAGCCAGGGTTTGTCTCAAAAGCAGAAGTAAAGATGACATGGCTTCCATCTGATAACTCTTTTTTTGCTGCTTGTCCTGACACTCTTCAGTTGATTTAAATAGAGTTACTCCAGATTTTCGGTAGTATAAACCAGGTTGAAATCAAATCATTGATAAACCTCAAAGGATTAGATTTCTTTTCCCCTCCCGTTTCCCTGCCAGCACCCCAGTTAAGTGGATAGCTGCAGACTTTGGGAAAAAACACTTCTTTCAAGCATAGCCTCTCTGATAGGGAGTTCAGACTGGGAGAGAACGTTAAAAATTCTGCTGCAATGCCCAGCGAGGATTCAGATGTGTATTCAGTTCTGATACTGCTGAACCTTCATATGTTTGTACTCATGTGGTCAGCTGAAAGTGAAAAAAGTACTGAGACAAACTCATCCTGTGACATTTTATCTGCACTTTCCACACTGAAATAAGATTAAAAAAACTTAAGTCTCCATCTAACTGAACCTGATCTGGAGCCCCAGGTGTAGATCTGGGTTTTCACTGAAGATCTCCAGGGAAGTAAGAAGAAAACAGGGTCTTTGAAGCTCTCACTCAGGTGTGCCTCTCCCTGCAGCGGGCTGCGTTACGTGTGCTGTAGAGTCTGTCTTGCCCAGAACAGCTGTGGCTGTCATCCACTAGTGTAGTGTTAAAATTAAGACTGATTGCATTTCCATCCATACAGTTAGCTGCTGTCAGTCTCAAACGTGGCAAGCAATTGGAGCAGTGTTTTGGCCTGGAACTAGTTTGTTTAACCTTGAATAAAGCCAGTAAATATATATCACAGCAACTGGAGTTTGGTAACAACTAAATAACATTATCTGCAAAACTCTGTTTCAGCTTCCAGCTGGCACCTCTCAAGGGGCAGCAACACAATTGAGATTGGCAGTAAGTTGATTTCAGGGGTTGAATTCTGGCAAAGCACCCAACTACCTGCTTGGTAGTTGTGTTAATGACTGTTGCCTTTCTCAGAAGCGAAAATGCTTTCACTTCCTCATTTTTTTTCAGACTTATCTCTGGTACATGTCAACTTTTGAACTAATTACAGCTTCTTTCTAGAAGGGTCTGGCCTTTTGTAGTCATTACACATGTGCTCTATCAACAAGGTAGGAACCCTCTCTTGTGACTGGCTCAATGGCTCTGACGTCTTCCCCTTCTTTGCTTCCAGCTGGGTTTTGCCCTGAGCCTTCACAATCAGCTTTCCAGTGTGCTTTGTTTGCAGCTCATAGCAAATGAATGGGAAGGTGCAGAAGGGAGCTGCTGTTGTGACATTGAAATAGATACAGGATTGAGCAAACGGGGTGCTCAGGCTCAGGAGACATCTGGCTTTCACCTTTTGGCTTTCAGCTGTCTGTTCTGTGATCACCTCTGCAAACAGCTTGGCATCAGAAAACCTCTTATTTAGTGCTTCTCCACAATGAAAGCTTCAGGCCTGTTGTCAACACCAGGCATTTCTTCCCCTTAGGGAAGGGTTTCAGCAGCAGTTTTCTGTCTGTGTCATTTCTTTTTGTACCCGTGTCCCAGAACGATTTTGTGAGCCTGGGACTGCACCACATGCTCTCAGTCACTGTGCAAGTCCCCCAACCTTGCCTGAGACTGCCCAGCTCTCTCAAAGGTCCATTGTCCACCAGCACAACAGAGGCCATAAAAGCAACAGGAAGATCTGAGTAGCTGCCTGATGGGGGCTGTGGGAAAGCAAGAGGAACCCAAGGTTATTCCAGTGCCTGGCCAGGCTGGTTTTTTTAACAAAAAAAGGCAACAGACTGAGCCCATTAAGCAGGTCTTGGTCAACTGGGGAAAAAATGTGGTCTTTGGTATTGTTGCCTCTTAATTATTTGTGTTATGGTACCACCAGGAGGCCCTGTCCTCCTCTGGGACAAGACCATAGGTGGCAGTTTGCGCTCTGTCAGATTCAGTGAAATGTGAGAAGGTGACAAGGATCCAACTGTACTTTCTGCCATGCTGCTTCTTGCTGCCAGCACACACCATACCCCTGCAAGTGATTTCCTTCGTGGAGGGTCCATAGGCTGACTTAATTGCCGGTGCAGCAGAGCTGATAACACAGGGTACACACCCCTGTTTGTTGTCATGTTCTTAAGAAGTGGGTAAAAGGAGCTAAAAGCAAAGCAAAAATAGGTTCTCTTTTCTTAAGAGGTTTCATGATCTAATGCATCTGGACAGTGTAAGCTACACTGTCTGGACTAAAGATTTATCCATCTTTGGTTTTTGTAATATGCTCCTTGGTATTTTTAGTGGCTGGTACTCTCCTGCTCCTGTCGTCATGACCCATGGTTGGTCCTCTGCAGCAGTTTGCTCTGCCTCATTTGCTCTCTTGCATTTAAGTTAATTTGTATTCTGAAGATTTCCAAGTGCTTTAAAAAAGGTCATTAAGTATAACTTTGTACATCTTTGAAAAATATTATTAATTCCATGCTTTGGATTTTAGATGTCCCCATAGAATATCTTCACCACATCATGCTGGGGATGGATCCTTTCCATCCCTTTTCCTCCTTCAGATTTGCAGATCCAGACCCCTGAAGCTTATTCTGTTCGGAGTCTAAACTGTTCTCTTTATCATTAGGATTTTTTAAAGGGGTTGACGGGTGATTAATAAGTTAAAATTTAGGTCTGGCTTTAAAAAGATTCACTAAACCCACCAAACAGAGCAGTATTATCTTGTATGATCACTTCAAGAACCCTTTTTATTGCCAGAATGAGTAAGCCCTTTCTGGTCTCTGTACAGTGGGATCAGAGACAGTAGAAATAATAAACAGTTGTCACTGATGAAAAGAAAGGAAGATGTGAGCCGTTTTGTTGGTGGACCAGGAGTTAGGAAGTGAAACACTCTTTTGAACTGCTGAGAAATCTGTATGCAGCTATTTTGTGCTCGAGGTAGGAAGTGAACAATGAAAATCATTATGTTAGTGTCTTTCTCAAGGTACCGTGAAATAAACCAAGCAAAACAGGGTGGTGGTGGTGGTGGGGGGAATAATGGAATTAACAGAAGTTACATTATAATGAGCCAAGGAAGCAACGACATAATGAAGGGATAATATTCTAGCTGTGTGGTAATATTTGTTCACTTGGCATTTGTGTGATGACTTTATGTTGAAGAGACAAAAATAAAATTTCCCTCCAATTATACATAAGAAGTGTTTGAACAAAAGAGGCAAATTAGTTGAAATCAGCTGCTGAGTCAGAGACAGGGACACGTCGGCGCGTCGTAGGTGGCAAGGAAGAATATCAACATGCATGGCCGCCTGGCTTTGTGGCAGCTCCGAGGTGCTGAGCCTGAAGAAGCAGCTACAAACAGGAGGCTTATGGGTTACCTAAGGACTGAAGAGAAGCAACTTACTGTTCTTGTCAAGGGGCGCAAGTTGAAGGACATTTCTTCCATTTATTTCCCCCCAGGTAATACCCTGCTTCCTGTCTGTTCTGCACCACAGAGCTCATTTAGCTGACTTCAGCGAGACGGTCAAGATTCAGATTTCCATTTCCCCTGCTTTGCAGGAAAACACAGGCATAATACATCATTAGTCCTGAGACTCAGCTGGTCCTAATAGCCCCATATACACACACCCTGGGAGAGCTGGATGCTACTTTCCACCCCCAGGGGATTCTCCCGAGTCTATCCTTCAAATATTTCTTTTTCTATGTTAATTTCAATTTATGGTAGAAGAACAGGATGTGAACAGGTTGGCAAGCTACCCTGCCACCTCCTGCACAGGTTGAGGTTCATGAGCAGCATACTAGGTAGGGTTCAGTAAAACCTGGACAAGAGTCAGCTTTGACAAAGTACAGGGACGGGGAGCAAGAAGGGCTCCTAATTCAGCCTAACTTTTCTCACATCTCTCAAGAGAAGAGTTGGCTATCTAAGCCACAGTAAAAAGATGGAGCATGCTTTTTTCCTTATCATAGATCCTGGTGACAAGTGGGGTTTGGGATGTGGAGGGAGGCCTTCGCTTTTCAAGGCTGCAGCCCCTGAGTCTGTTTCCCATGTGCCCCTGAGCCTGTTTCCCATGCTGGGGTCTCTTTCCTGGGCTACAAGGTGACGGGACAGGCTGTCTCTGGTTTGAGCTCTCCTGAAGACTGATCCAGTTGTGTTTTGTATCTAACTTACACATGCCTTCAGTGTTCAAAAAAGCAAACTGTAATATAAGTGGGATTTCATAAGCTGTGCTGCAGCGTTTAACACCATTCTTTAGTACCTAGCATGGGGGGCATGAATCCATACCCCAAACTGGTCCTGCTGTGGCTGCAGTTAGCAAGCTTACCTGTGACTCACAGGAAAGCTTCTCTAAGCTTGCCTCCTGTGAGGATGGGAGTTGGTTCTAAAAAGAGGTTTGCACGTGTTGAATAGTCACAGGATAAAACTCACTGTCAGGTCTCTGCTGAGCTGGGGCAGCTCTTCATCACTGTAGGCAAAGATACTGGCACAACCTGCTGTATAGCCAGGGAGCCTTTTGGTAGGCAGATTTGCACAGTAAGGATGCTGGAACGTGCTTTGGTTTCTGCCACGCTGATGCTAATGGCATTATTTTGGTCTTTGCAAGTGGAGCTGGTATCAGACAAAAGCCTGCTGTCTTTTCTTTATCTTTAGACCTCACATTTTTCCCCCAGCCCAGGGAGCTGTGAATACACTATGTGTGATAATAATGTAATTATACTTAAGAACAATGTAATTGCTTTTGTTTAGTGCAGAGCTATTTTGTGACTTTGGATTTTTTTCTAAAGAAGTTTTAAATGTTAAATATTTAAAAAAAATAATTCTTCAATAATGAAAAAACCCTGCCTGGAGCCAGATTACTTCTACCTGCTGCTCAGCAGAACTGCAGTCAGTGAAGTTCTGCCACTGAGGTCATTGCAGACCTGCCATTTGAAAAAGATGAAGAAATCTTATGCTCCTGGACAGTGTCTTTGGAGTTGGGGAGCAATAGGTTTCCTATCATCTTAGTATTGATTTTGTCTTGCATGGGGCACTGCAATTAACTTGTCTGGAATGAAATCTATGTTAATTTCATTTGTCAAAATATTTTCATTTGTCATATTTTCATTCCTCAAAACAGGCATTTAACCCGTTGTGACTGAGGACAGCACTACAGTGCTGGGGAGGATATCACAGCAGGAATCGAAGCAGAAAAAGGGTGAATAATAATGCTCTGGGCATCCCCTCCTGCAGTCAGTTGTCAGCATGTGCTCGATTTGCCACTGTTGTGTCCTGCTCTTCATTCCCCTTGTTGCTGCTTTTCTCAGAGTAGTGCCTGGGGAGATGTGTCCTGTGGACCACCGGCAGCACCCAGGCGCTTTTGGCAGGCGGCTGCCTCCCTGGTGTAGTGCAGGCTGGAGCTGAATGCAAGGGGGGACTCTGGGTTACTGTAGGGGAGGCTCAGGAACATCTGAATGTTTCCTAGCTCTTTGCCATAGCTTGAATCTTCCTGTGTGCAAGATGCAGACAATTGTCCTGGGGCTGAATCCCACAGAGGTCTCCTAAAGCTGGCAGCTAGCTCGTGGCATCAGGGAAAACCAGTGCAAACACCTCTCTTCAGGTGTCCAGGGAAGAATGTAAAGAAGTGCCAGCTCCCTGGTGGCTGCTGATCCCTCTACCCTGCTGGGAAAGGGGGACTGCAGAGCTAGTGATGATCCCTCTGCCATGCTGGGAGAGGGGGACTGTGGAGCCGGTCACCCCAGACCAAAAGAAAGAGACTGAGCTCACCATATTTCTGCTGTGCCTGTTGGAGTGTGCTAGCCTGCAGGTTGGGGTACGCTATAACTTAAAAGCCTCTTTTGCAGAAACCATCAACTGTTTCATCCCTCATGCTCAGAAAACTATTCAAATGAGTGTTTTCCCCAAGCCATCCCCATTCAGTTTGTTATCATTTTTGTTATTAAACATTTATATAAGCACTGTAACATTTTATAGTGTTTGACAGAGATTTCCAAGTCTGCCTAATTAGCACAGTCCCTGCCACATGGAATATACTTTTATTATTACCCATTTGTGGCCTTGCTGTTCAGAAGAGGTTCTCTTGTGAATGGAAACGTGCATTACTGCACTTCAGGCTAATAAGTGTGACATAAAATATGACACACAAAATTAACTACTGCACTACAGGATCCAGCAATTGGGGGTGATGTGCATATGGTCACACTGAGACTCTGTTTGTTTGCATCATTGCTTTTCTGCCTTGCTGCCTTATTAAAAGTCTAAGAGAGGAAAATATTGGGAGAAGGAGGAGGGGGAGAAGAAATGAACAAATCTATCTTGGCATAAATAGGTTTGGCTCAACAATACAACAGTTGTTCAGCAGCCTTTTCCACAAGCCTGTTCCCTCAATGAGGAGAGCACAAAACGAGTGATTGAAAAGTCAGTTCATGTCCTTACAGCATTCTTGGAAAGAATCTGGGGAGAAAGAAAGGGGGGGGGAGGAAAGAAGGAAAAAGAAAGTAGCAGTTACGTGTTTGTAAAATGAAATGTGCTTTATGCTTCTGCATGTCCAGTGCCAAAGCAGACTCTTGCCAAGCCGAGGTGCAGTTCTGCGTTCACCCTGAGTGTCTCGTCCAAAGATCTGATAAAAAAAAAAGGTGTCTCTTCCTTTTACCTCTCCCTCTGCCTATTCCTTCTCTGATTTGCTTTTCTGAAATCATACCTAGCACAAAACTACTAAGAGCAGTGGCAACTTTTGGGGCTCTCAAACAGTAAAGTATGAAGAAGGAGCATACAACAAGTCACTATGTGTCTGTTAAATATCCATGTGCATATCTCTCCAGCTATCTGCTCTGTGTATCTGCATTGACTGGTGAGTAGGTTGGTGTGCCTGGCATTCCTTAGCTCTGTGTCCTGGGAGATCAGAAGGAGCCTCTAGCAAGGGTACTGCTCTTCCCCCAGCTCTGCACTGCAGGGCAGGTCTCCCTGGCTCTGGGCTCATCCCAAGGCCTTCAGCACCTCCACCTCAGGCCTGAAGGAGAACAGAGAAGGCAGCAAAGTGATGCCTTACCCCAACGGCACAAATGAGTTACCTCTTTGATGAGCCATGTATGGACTGGAAAATGCTTGGGTGCCAAATATTGAGGTGTGAGCTAAGCCAGAGGGGGGATGAACTTGAAGTGGTAGGAGATGGATTTCTGAGACTGAGGGGAGAAATCGTTGCAGCAGACAGTCAGATCGGTTTTGACACAGCTTGGAAGACCTACATAACGTACTGCAGTCAGTCATTTCACTTGCCTATATTCATAATTACTATATGATAAGTAAAATTGAAAATGCTGAATATTTTGGATTTCCTTTCTTTGCCTCACCTTGCAAGCATGGCTGATTTCTCTGGCCTGCCAGCCTGCAGTTCCTGCACTGAGCCTTGGCTTTATCCAAACTGATTTCTCTCCTGCTACAGGCAATGCAGATATCTGTCTGTTCTTTAAAAGGAGGCTCAAAACTCAAAATCTTGACTTTGGTCATTAAACATCTGGACTTTCTAGTAGTGTTGAAAAGCTGTTGCTCTCCTTGTTGGAGGTGTGCCTGGGAAACCAGCACCTGAGAATAAATGAACTGAGGGTGCTCAGCTTCACTTAGTGCCTTTGCACCCCTTTCCCTGGTGCCTTGTGTCTGAGGAGACCAAAGGAGAGTTACACTGTACTCCTGCAGTCTTCAGACAAGTTTGGGGGGGAAATCCATATTTATGGCAAAATCCTGAATACCTCGGCTGTTAGAGGGCTGTTAGATCTGTGCTGCACCTATCAGAGTGGAGATGGGGGCTCTCATGGGAGACATGTACCATGTAACTGGGAGGCTGATCTTGTGCCTGGTCAGTGTGCTCTGCTGGATGCTACTCTTAGTGATATAACTCAGACCCCTAATTTTGTACTTAATAGCACATTGTGGCTTTGGAAAAGGAAAGAAAGAAAATCTAACATCTTGTGCATGTGTTTATCCACAGCCCAAACGGCGTGGTTTATTGAGAAACCTATTTTTCACTTATTCTTCTGCTAGGAAACAAAGTTGCCGCTCCTGAGGCAGAGCAGCTGGCTTTAGCTGAGCACTGCAAAGCGTGAAACGCGGGTGCTTGCTGGTTCTGGGGTAGCTGGGACAGCTGCTGCAGGCCTTGACAGTGATTTGTGAGGACGCTGAGCATTTGCTCTGCAAAAATCTGGCCAGCGGTGTGCAGGGCGCAGTGCTCTGCTGATGTGGAGAAACGCTGTGTGCGCCTTCACACATGGAAGGTATTAGCTGTACTGTTGCATCTTCTCTAAGAAAAAAAACCCTTCCTCTTCAAAATGTCCTGAACTGAAACATTTCATGAGAGAGAATACATGGAAAGCTCTCAGGGTGCAGATGACATGTTGAGTCTCAACAGCAGCACAGTAAAATAAAAGGTAAGAGTCAGTCGAAAGCAACTTGAAAATTATGTAGGCTGGCCATGGCTGGATTCAAATGTCATCATTTATAGTTGGGTCCATTTTTAATAGAAATTGACGGGCTGCAGGGAAGATACATGATTTTTTGCACCAAGTTAATTTGGTCCATGTGCATGCATATATTAGGCATAATGCAGTTGTGGTGTCCGGATGTATAGATGGCAGCATACATATACATAAATTTAGATGATTTATGAATCACGGTTGTGGGTTGGGGGTTTTTTTTGTGAGCACAAATGACAGAAAACGTCCCCTGGCGTGGAAATAACCTTGCTAATTTAACTGCATCAGCTAGTGTATGGATCAGCCTTTCCCTCATGGGGCGGTGGCTTTGTGTTGTTAGCAAACAGGCATTCCTCAGCAGCCGGAGACACACGGCCCTTTCTTTGTTCATGTCTTCCACATGTTCTTGAAGGATATTTAATGACATCTGAATGTTTCTGATACCGCTTAAAATGAACCACAATTACTGCAATTTCCCAGGCTTTAAGGAAAGAGTGAGCAGGGAGGAGGATGCAGAGAGGCATGAGCAGAGTCAGAGCAGTTGCTTGTGACAGAATGACGTAGCTCTGTAAAGTTTTTCAAGGATACTGTTTAAACAGAAAGAAATAGAACAAGTGGCCTCACCCGAGGTGCCTCTTGCAAATACATTATTGGTGAAGAAAGATTTGAACAGGGCCTCATGATCTGTCCATCAGTGGTGGCAGTTTCCCAGTGCTGACAGGGGCTGCCTTTCAAAAAGGACAGGATGTCAAAAAAAAAAAAAAAAATTAAAAAATCACAGAATCACAAGGTTAAAAAGACCTTGAGATCATCGAGTTCAACCACGCCTGTCCTCTACTAAACCCTAAGTACCTTGTCTACACATCTTTTAAATAAATCCATGATCCGTGACTCAACCACCTCCCTGGGCAGCCTGTTCCAATGCCAAATAACCCTTGTGGTGAAGAATTTTTTCCTAATGTCTAATCTGAACCTGCCCTGGAACAGCTTGAGCCCATTCCCCCTTGCCCCATCACCTGTTGCTTGGGGGAAGAGACAAACATCCACTTCTCTGCAACCTTCTTTCAGGTAATTGTAGGTGGTGATAAGGTCTCCCCTCAGCCTCCCCTTCTCCAGGCTAAACATGCCCAACTGCTCCTCATAAGGTTTGCTCTCCAGCCCCTTCACCAGCCTGGTTGCCCTTGTCTGGACACACTCCAGGACCTCAAAGTCTTTCTTGTAGTGAGGGGCCCAGAACTGGACACAGTACTCAGGTGCAGCCGCACCAATGCTGTGTGCAGGAGCACAATCACCTCCCTGAACTTGCTGGCCACACTGTTTCGGATACATGCCAAGATGCCATTAGCCTTCTTGGCCACCTGGGCACACTGCTGGCTCATGTTCAGTCGGCTGTCACCCAAAACCCCCAGGTCCTTCTCTGCCAGCCAGCTTTCCTGCCTTTGTTTTTTGTCACAAAATGGATTTGATCTGACAGGCATGTCATCCAGCAACTATCCCCTTTGCACTCCCAGCCTGAGCCTGAAAGGATTGCCAAGTGGACCATCCCACTCTGTGCTAGGAACAGCAGAGGGGCTGCTGCAACCTGTTGGGTTTCAGTGACGTGTGATAAGGCTTCTCTTCCTCTACAGACCCATAGATAGTGAACACAGCCAGTGTGCTGAGGGTGGATTTGCATGCAAGGGAGCAGGCTGTCACACACAAGCTGTGCAGGGACCAAAGCCAGCTGAAGGTGAGCTGGTTCTGCCTCACTGCTTGTATGACAAGATCAGCGCATGCTCAACCTGGGCAAGTTGGTGCCACTGGAGAGGATCTCCACTTCCCAGAAGCCAGCTCACAGCTCACTGCCACCATCCCTCCCTTGAAACTCCAGCAGCACCAGTTAGAAGAATTCAGCTGTCTCCACTCTGCTAAAATAAATATTGCCACCTGACTGTTGGAGTAGCTTCCATAACCTGCCAAATTGTGCACATGGGTTTTTCCAGGAGAACCGTGCTCACCGTCCCGGTCTGCCCCCAGGATGTACAGGATGTATTGGTGATTCAGCAACCGTGTTGGAGATTGGCCTTGCCTGGACCCTTAGTGAGGGAAGAGACTTCAGCCCCTGCCAGCTTAGACTGGTTCAGTGTGCGAGCTGTTCAACACTGAGGTGTCTGAACACAGGCACCCCTCCTGTGCTTCTCCCTTGGCACTTTTTCATCCATGAATATCAAGTCGCCATCCACGAGTCTTACAAGACCTTGGCTGTGACTCAGACAGTTCTCAGTGTCTCAGAAGCACCATGGAAATCCTAGCCTGAGGAGCTGGTATTTTTTTTTTGAGAGAGAGCTTTTCTGATGGTAATCTCAGACAACAAGGTTCATCCCGTGGGATGTTAGCACTATAGTCTTGTTACCTTTGGATAAAAACTCAGGCTATTTCTCACAGCCATCTTCCTCTTCTGGCTGGGGACATGGTCTCTGTAGGTGAACATCACAGTGTTACTTCTAGACTTTATTGACAGGCACAGTCAGACATGTACTTTAGACTAATTCAGAGGTTTCTACACTTCATGCTAAGACAGAGTAACTGTTTGTTTGAGCAACTCCAGCTCATTTCAGTGAGGGGGAAAAAAAAAGGATTTGCCTTCAGCATTAGCACCTCCACAGATGTCCATGAGGACTTCACAAACCATTTGAGTGGGTGTGCTTGAAATGGGTTCTGTTGTGATGAGCCTAGAGAAAAACAAGGAGAATCCTGATGGATGAAGGGAAAAGGTTAAACAGAACTGTTACAGTCTGGCAAAGGGAGTTGCCTGCCTGGCCAAGTCCTTCTCTTTAGTTTCTCTCTTTCTTTATGCCTTGCAAATTGTCCTGTAGAGAAGATTTAGGAAAACAAAAAAGTCCTAAACTTCCCAAGAAACTGTTGGCAAAATTAATACCTAGATTTTAAGTCAGGGTTTACTTGTGTGTAAGTGTACATATTCAGAGGGCAACTGAAAAGGGAAGTGTGTATGCATGGGTGGGTATACAGACATATATATGTGTCTGTGTGTAATATACATGTCAGTGACTAGGGGACATGGTTAAGAGCATTTAATACTTTTTGCTATTACTGTGTGGCTGCTAATTGAACAAAGTACAGTTTACTTCAGGTTTATCCTGATAAAGACTCCAAGTGAAAGACTCCCAATGAACGTGGGTGTGTTCGCGGTTTTGGATATGTAGTTTGAAATGCCTGAAAAGCTTCATTAGACTTATTTTTAAAGTGAGGGAAGGACTGCTTCCATTTAAATGCAGCATCCCACAGTTTTTCAGGGTCTCCCACACCAGTGTGGCTAGCCACAAGCATGCTTGGGGCTGTAAAGCCATTGAGAGTAATTAAATACTTACACTGCTGGACTCCAGTGCTCTCCTGAGCGCAGCAAGCCAGTTCACAACCCACCTGTATTCCTGTGGAAAATAGTCTGTAAGTTGTGGAGAATCTGCTGGCAATAGGCTCCCCCAGATGCTAATTAATGCTGCAAGTCTGCAATAGGACTGCTGAAACACCTGGCTTTGAACCCTGGCTTGGGAGGTGGCCTGGGCACATCACCTTCTTAGAAAGGCATCATGTGGCACACGGTGCTGTTTTATTTTTGACTCAGTGAGCTGATACCTGGGCACTAGTGGAACATGTACCACCTCCGGGCCCACGGCAGCCGCTGCCAGCTTCTGCTCTCCCTGGCCTCAGCACCCCGTTACCAGCAGGCAGCATAGCTGTTAATCCTCACTTTTAAGGTGACAAGGCAGGCTGTGCTCGCAGGTTGGGAAACTCTGAGCTCTCATCACGCAGGGGCTGCTGCCAGGCAGGCATCTGCACTCTGCCAGAGCCCCACTGATGCTGCTCAAGCAGCTCTGTGCAGGCAGGACCCGGTGGGGTGGCATATGCCTAAAGGAGGGAAGGAGGGAGGGATGGATGGATGCCTGTTCATTTCTGCTCTGTGTGTGATGAGATTTTCACTGGTGCACTGCAGCAATAGGGGACCAGCAGATATTGCTGCAGTTTGGGACTTGGTTTGCAGAGCCTGTGGCAAAACTGCTCTGTCTGCAGCCTCTTAGGAAGGGTGTTCCCAGAACTGCTCTTTAAAGCAGATACAGTGAGAAATACTAGGCTAAAATGTGTGCCTAGCACGTTTTAGAAGCACTTTAACTGGTAATTTTCCCTCATCATATGTTGGGTGTTCCCAAACGTCTGAGGTTGATCTTTGCTCCCAACTGTGTGATTTCAGGAAATGGAAGTAGATGGAAGTTTTGGGGCTGTAATAGATTCGTTACTGCTTCCAGCATGTCAATTCAAGATCACCTCACATCCAACCACATCATCCTTGTGGTGTTTGTTGTTCATAGGGAAAGGATAAGAAAGAAAGAGTGCCCTAAATGAAGTATAGAAATGAGAAAATAACATCTGCTTCCTCTTCCTGAATATATTCCAGTCCATCGATTTGTTTTCACACCAGTCAGATATTGCTGGTAAACTAATCTGTCTGCTCCACAGCAAATCTGTGATACAGAAAATCCAGATCTGCAGAAGAGGAATACCAGTCCTAGTACAAGGGCTTAAAATAGGTCAAGGGAGTTTTATCTAGCAAAATTTAGAAGCCTTTTTTGGAAAGGTTTAGGTAGTTTTCAGCTCAGGCAGATACTATCCGTACACATCATCTGGTTACTGAGAAATACAATCTAGAGAGACATAAAAAAAGATGCCTATATAGTTTGGAAAAAGGAAGGAGCTGTTTTGGAGCATACAGTGCCTTGCACACCATAAACATATTTATATATACCAGGTTTTGGAGATGAAGTGAAGTAAACCATCTGCATATGATAAGGATTTGGGTCTATTTTGGATCTACAATTTGATTACAGTTCTCAGGAATTCCCACTCCTTTTCCAATAATAGCTCCTTGAGATAAATTTCCCCACTGCAAGTATTTTATTTTATTAAGTTCTGTGAAGGTGGAGGCCTGGCTGTCTGAGAGCATCAGTACAAACCCTTATAATGGAAGGCCATAGCCAGCAGCTACTCTACAGATGGTATAAGAGGGTCAATTTCAGTTTGTTACTTTTTCATGTGCTCCCTTTTGGTAAAGGGGTAGAAAAATATTTCATTCTTCTGCAGAGAGAACATTTATGGAGAGATTTCTGAGTCTGATCGCACTTGTGATAGGCTTGGTTCAGTTCTTGCTGTACTTGACATTGAGTACCAGCTGCTTGCAGAAGCAGTCTTCCAAGGCAGTTGTAGATCTGGCAGGGCCTGCATCCCACCCACCTTCTGCCATTGCCTCCCAGAGTACCTGTGCCAGCATGCCTAGTGGCCTGCTCATCCCTCAGGCGTCTTGGGTGATGCTCCAGTTAGAACTGACAGCGCAGATGTTGCTGCGCGGGCAGGGAGGTGGGTGAGGTGCCTTAGGAAATCAGCTCTCCTGTTGTCCCTCTTACAGACACTGCCGCTGGCTTCAGCCCACAAACTGCCCCCTCCACTAGGCAAAGCCCATTAGCACTGCCCTGAGTGTTAAACACATGCTTAGGTCCTGCCCACGCCAGCTGGACCTCACACTCCTCTCTCCGTGTGTAGGTACAGGTAGCCCATCAGCCCACTGAGTAGGTTGTTTGAGCTGCTTGCCATCGTCTTGAGCGAGATCCTTAGTGGCATAAATGTGGCCTAAGGTCTGTTCTGATCCTGCTGTCGGTGAGGTGGCTATAATGTTTTATATGATGTAACTGCAAAGAACCAAAGGTATACTTTATGGAGAAGAGGCTAAAGTAGCTGTTATTGAAATAGGGCCAGGAAGCAGCAAGCACACTTTGCATCACAGGGATATGTAGGGGAGGGGACTAAAGTCAGCTGAGAGTGTGCCGGTGTTAGGAAAGAGATGGGCCCAGGAACAGGCTACCAGCACATGCTGCCGTCCTGGAAGGGCTGTCGGACCGAGCCCAGAGGGTTGTGATTCGAGGAGCAGAATCTGACTGGAGGCCTGTTACTAGCAGTGTTCCCCAGGGCTCAGTGTTGGGTCCAGTCCTGTTTAATATCTTCATTGACAACCTTGATGAGGGAATAGCATCCACCCTCAGCACGTACACCGATGATACAAAGCTGGGAGGGGTGGCTGACGTGCAGGAACACTGCGCTGCCATCCAGAGAGACCTGGACAGGCTGGAGAGCTGGGCAGGGAGAAACCAGATGAAGTTCAACAAAAGCAAGTGTAGAGTCTTGCACCTGGGAAGGAACAACCATTTGTATCAGTACAGGCTGGGGGATGACCTGCTGGAGAAGAGCTCAGTGGAGAAGGACCTGGGGGTCCTGGTTGATGACAGGTTGGCCATGAGCCAGCAGTGTGCTCTGGTGGCTAAGAGAGCCAATAGGATCCTGGGGTGCATCCGGAGGAGTGTAGCCAGCAGGTCAAAGGAGGTGATCCTCCCCCTCTACTCTGCCCTGGTCAGGCCCCACCTGGAGTATTGTGTCCAGTTCTGGGCTCCTTGGTATAAAAAGGACAGGGATCTCCTGGAGAGAGTCCAAAGAAGGGCCACGAAGATGATTAGGGGCCTGGAACATCTCCCCTATGAGGATAGGCTGAGTAAGCTGGGACTCTTTAGCCTTGAGAAGAGAAGACTAAGGGGGGACCTAATTAAAGTTTATAATTATCTGAAGCAGGGGCTGCAGGGGGAATCAGCCAGCCCCTTTTCAGTGGTCTGTGGGGACAGGACAAGGGGCAATGGCTGCAAGTTGGAGCACAGGAAGTTCCGCACCAACATGCGGAAGAACTTTTTCACAGTGAGGGTGACAGAGCCCTGGGACAGGCTGCCCAGGGAGGGGGTGGAGTCTCCATCTCTGGAGATATTCAAGACCCGCCTGGACGTCTATCTGAGTGATATGTCCTAGGGAGCTGCTTTGGCAGGGGGCTTGGACCTGATGATCTCTTGAGGTCCCTTCCAACCCCTACAATTCTATGATCAGTGGATCTGGGTATCAATTACAAAAGATTTGCTGAAACAAGGTCAAAATCCATATAATACCTGAAAAACTAGATCCCTTCACTGGTCACACACACAAAAACAGGCTAAGTAGTCTTGCAGTCATGAAAACTGTCAGTGTGTTTTTATTGGAGAGGTATGAGAGATGAATTGAATTTACTTGATTGCTGTGGGCCAAATTAGAAAGCTGGGGGATAAAAGCAGCCAAGTTGGGAAGGACATGGTGGTTCAGACTGAAAACAGAGTTCTACCCAGTCCTTTTTCACAAAGGGAAGCTGAAACTAAAAGTTGAGCTCTTTCTTGAGGACTGGTGTATCCATGTGTCTGTGTGGGCACATGCCTGTGCCTTTTGCAGTTTTTAGGACAGTGGGCAGTAAAAACAGTTATTGTGATGTCAGGTGGGTAGGTGGCATTCTTGTTTGTATCGTGGGCTAACATTGTCAAAGCATGTATGATCAGCTATGGGGAGAGTGCATTTGGTTTGAGTTGTGAGAAGGATGCTCTGCAGGCTTGTTTTGTATAATCGATTGGGATTGCTGAAGATGAGATGTACATCCAAGCCTTTTACCATTGGTCGGGTTTTTTTGCATCGCTGCACTTATTTGTGTACAAAGTTCAGAGATGCTGAGCTGCTTGAGAAGGCCTCCTTTTGAACTGGCTGCACACATTTTAACACCAGAAGAAGAGACTGGTTTGTAACTGTGGTTCTGAGCCCTGTAACTTTCCCATGATCAGGCAATGGCATAGACTGAATTTGAATTATTTCCTAATCTTCATGCCAGGTTCTTGGGGATTGTGGTGGATGAGAAACTTAACCTGAGCCAGCGGTGTGCTCTTGCAGCTCACAAGGCCAATGGTATCTTGGGCTCCATCAGAAGAGGGGTGGCCAGCAGGGACAGGGAGGTGATTGTCCCTCTCTACTCTGCCCTCATGAGGCCCCATCTGGAGTACTGTGTCCAGATCTGGGGCCCCCAATACAAGAAGGATGTGGAACTGTTGGAGAGGGTTCAGAAGAGGGCCACAAGGATGATTAGAGGGCTGGACCACCTGCCCTACAAAGAGAGGCTGAGGGAACTGGGCTTGTTCAGCCTGGAGAAGAGAAGGCTGTGGGGGGACCTCATTGCAGCCTTCCAGTATCTGAAGGGAGCTTATAGGCAGGAGGGGATTCAACTTTTTAAAAGAGCAGATAATGGCAGGACAAGGGGGAATGGACTAAAGCTAAAAGAGGGAAGATTTAGATTAGATATTAGGGGGAAGTTTTTTACAGAGAGAGTGGCGAGGTGCTGGAACAGGCTGCCCAGAGAAGTAGTAGATTCCCCATCCCTGGAGGTGTTCAAGGCCAGGTTGGATGGGGCCCTGGGCAGCCTTGTGTAGATCCAGGCCTGGAGGTTGGTGTCCCTGCCTGTGGCAGGGGGGTTGGAGCTCTATGATCCTTGGGGTCCCTTCCAACCCAGACCATTCTATGATTCTATGATTCTATGATTCTGGTTCAAGTCGGAGTGCTCAGAACCTTGCTTAGAAGAGGAGAGAGTTTAACAAACCTAGGATATGCAAATCTGTTTCAGACCTGGAATTTCCAACTCTTAGATCATAACTTTAACCTCCCCTGGAAAAGCTATTTAACTTTAAAAACCGTTATGATGATATTACCTTAAATTACATATATTATCAAGCCAATGGCAGGAAGTGAAGGCAAAGTTTATGATTTTGGCACTGCAGTGCTGATGAAGTAGACGCTTCCGTAGCACAACAGCACCCACAAAGGTCTGATCTGCTCTTTGTGCCTGGGTAAAAATTGCTGGGTAAGAAGTTCTTTTGGAAAAATTTAGGTTTTTGGAAAACCTAAGGCAGCTGGTTAATGTCTTGTGGCTCAGCTCTGAAATTCTTTTGTGGACTCCTGGATGTAGTCCTTAACTTGCCAATACAAATCTCCATTTGTGTCACTGGTACATTTTTATTAAAGTTAAAAAATAATGCTTATGTTTTAGTAGGATTTGGTCTTAAATGTAACTAGTTACTTAAAAACATGAGCAAGAAATTAGCTGGAAAGTGTTCAAAATCCTTTACAAATAAAATTAGAAATGAAATGAAGTAGGAAGAGTCAATGTGTGGTAAAACTCAACGACATCAAGTATCATGGGAGCAAGCAAAAAGTCTCCTTTTATTGTTTTGCTCTGAGGCATATCTGTGTTTCTTGCATATTAGCATGCCTCAGACAGGACTAAACATTTCACATAACATGATGACCCTGGCAAGCATACTGCAATTTTGGGATAATTCCTGATGAGGGCTTGTGAATTCATAAGCATCTTGTACAAGTAAATGAACCAGTTCTCCAAGTCACAAAATCCTGTGCTGCTGTATGTCCCTGTAAGAGGCACTTAGTGCAAAGACTGTTTTGCTCCAGTGCAATGAATAGGATCTCTGTTATTCAGAGGCAATAGGAAGGCTCAAGGAATCACATAAGAGAGCAACTGACTTTCTTGTTTTGCTGGTTTTGCAGGTTTTTTTGCTGGTTTGGAAGTTCTATGCTGCCATCTATTAACTTTCTGTTACTGTCACTTGGAGCCAGGAGCAGGTAACTCCCTCCCCTGCCTCTCTCTGAACAGGAGGAGAATTATAGTCCTCTGTGATAGTGTCCCAGCAGCTCAGGGCATCTGATTGCATCAAAAAATAGGTGTTTGGGGTTACTGTTTCATACAGTGCAATGCTGCTGAATGGGAGGGAGTTTAGGTGAATGACTGTGTTTGAGTAGCTGCAGCTCTGGTGGAGATGAACAACTGGAAAAAGTGAAGACCAGAGGAAGAGGGCTTTCTAACCTCTGGGAAAAGGGGAGATGGCATATGCCCTGTCATTGTTGTTCTTCCTTAATGCTTATGTGTTTCTGTTACAGATCAAGGCTTCACTTAGTGCTTTTCAGGCAAAATGAATATTGTCATGCAACTGTTTCCAGATGCTTATAACTTTGGCCTGGGGGTGAAACATCAGATCCTTTCTTTAAGAGGTGACAGAGAAAATCTGGCTGGGATCAAACACCAAAATGAGGATCTTAGTAGAGAAGGTATAGGGAACAGTATGAGGTTCTTAGTGAGAAGGCATAGGGAACGATAAACTGGTGTGTTGGCATCATCTGGCAACTAGCTCATGGACAGAGTGTCTTTTATGTCCTTCTGCACTAAGCGTGTATTGTGCAGCCACTGACTGCAGCACCAGCCCTTTCAGTGATGTAGCTATAGGTCCCTGCTAGCCTGTGCTGCTCATTTGAAACTTTCTCATAGAATCTAAATATTTTCTAAAAAGTTTTAATTCCTGTCAGTCCCTCTAGCTTTCATTCTTATTCAGATTTCAGTATATGTATTTTTTTCATAGCAAAAGCATCCTGCGTGTGTTTAAAGCAAGTATGTGTGTGCTTGATGCAGCGGTGCTGCCTTAGGTCAGAGTGATGTGATTGAAATGTCACTGTAGAGCTCTGCAAAGAGTGTCAGGGGGTAATGTCTGATTTCCATAGGCTCTGCTGGCCTGAAGTCCTTCTTTTGTCTCATAACAGAGCTGTGTCCTGATTGCAGAATGGCAATTATCCATACCTCCCTATTTCCCCTACTCCTTATGCGTCAGCCCACCTAGAAGCTCTCTATTATCAAATTGTCATTGAGCTCACTTTGTTACTTTGCAACTGTTAGCCTGTCCATTTGCTTAATTGGTCCATTTCCCATTTTTTTACTTATTCAGTCTGTGAATCATCATTTGAATAATTTTTAGCTAACTATTATTCAAATGCCATTTATAATGTGATTATATTATCTGCAATCTCATTTTTGCATGATCAGTAAGAGAAAGGCATCTTTATTATGATGCATATGAGAGTCTGTGGTTAATTGGTGGTTGGAAAATGGGAAGAAAGTGATGGCTGTGTCCAGTAATCACAGACTTGAGGAGCCCAAGATTGTTTTAACCAGTTACATGTTCAGAGTTATTTCATGTTTCTGCTTCTGCTTTTAGCTGAAGAAGGCCACGGGAACGAAAGGGTAGCTAAGAAGGTGTGTGATCTTACCAAGCTTGTTAGGCCTTGATGGATCAGAAACTGTTTTAACCCTGCCTCTGTGCCTGTTAGGGCAGTATCCTGATTAATGTTAGGAATGCTGAGGCTCCACTATTCGCATCCTACTTTGTGCCTTCAGAAATACAAATAGTACTGAACCTACGTGTTGGTCTCCTAAGCTGTCACAGTTGGCAGGAGTTCCCCAGCTGCCTTGCCCTCACATCTAGTGGAGGACAAAGGTTGGGGTAAAGGCTGATCGCCCACCGCTACATTCAGTTTTGGGTAGGAGAGCAGTGTCCTGTAGCTGGTATCCCACACGCCTCTTCTCCTGGCCTGTTTTTGACATGGTGAGCTCAGCGTCCAGGCAATGAAGAAGGAACAGTTAAGGAGAACAACCTGTTCTTTGTTATTCATTCATGTCCAATGTCATCCCTGTGTTGAAAAGTGGAGCCTGTATGAGAAGTTGATCCGTAGGAGTTGACTGAACCTCACTGACTCTTTTGTGCTAATCCAGCAACAGTTCAAGGTTTACACAGTGGCTGCCTCTGCAACAGCCTGTGATTCATAAGGAACTTGGTAGCAAATACACTGTTAGAAATGATCTGATGGAAGAAAGAAAGTACAATGAATTTTGTGGGAGAAAATTAAAGCTACAGAGAGCTCCAGGGCCGCACAGTGAGACAGAGAAAAGTTCCTCTTCAGTAGGTCAGTAGCATCTGAGATTCACCTGAGCTTAAATTTGCAAGGATAGGGCTTGCACTCACAGAGGGTTGGTGTGACTATTGAACCCAACTTGAAGTCCTGGCTTTCTTCCCAGTTGGGACTAGGAAGATCTGGGCTATTGATTCAGTTGGAGTTTGGGGTCTGTAGTCACCAGAGCCAGATTTTGGAGGAGAGTTAAGTTCTCAGTCAAGGCACCATTCCCAGAAACAGTTGCCTCCCCTGTTGGGTAAGCAGACAGAGATTGGATGCTGGACAAAGAGGGTGCTGGGCTCTTCCTCAGGCTGGTGGGGAACTTCTGAAGTACTGTCCTGAAGTATTGTTTTTGGCTACAGCAGAAAAAGACTGCTGTAAAACCAGAGAGTGGCATAAAGATGCCTCAGTGCTAAATTCAGGCAGGGTGGGAATCTGTCCATCACCCAGGTATTTTTGTGTGCCCAGCTTGGTTCTGGTGACTGTAAACATCCACAGAAAGAGCCATCTGCGCCTGTGGTACTGACATAATAGGCAGCATCTAGGCTTAATTCTTGGCTAGATTATTTAAAAAGAAAACTTACAGGTTTAGCCAAATGTAGAATTATTATTTTGGCCAGTGACAAAACTACGGGGCTGTAAACCATCTAAATACAATCGCCGTCTGGCCGAGGAAATATCCTAACTACAAACAAAGGCAACTCTCAAGTTAGAGTCACCCACAGACTGACAGCCATTCTACAGCAGTTGCTCATCACAGACATGTGTAAAGTCTTCTCTGAAAAATACATCAGGAAGCAACAGGTTTCAAGGTTGCAGTAGTGCAGAGAGAATAATTCTATTTACACTTTGTGTCGGGTGCTGAGCGGCTCATTCTCCACTAATAAACTCAAACAGGATGATATTGCACCCCTGGCACAAAGGGAAGGGAGACAGTTAAAGGTTGACTGGGCTGAGCTAAACACCACCCAGACTGAATTTTGGGAGGTTCCTTACCCTTTGCTCTCCAGGTCATAGTGCTGCCAGTACTTAAACTCTTCTACCTCCACAAAGCCGGTAGGCTGTGGAGCGTACCATTGCGCTCGGTTACCTCCAGCTCTGGGAGGGCCCCTTGCTTCAAGCGCCTCCCCCTGCCACCCTCTCCCATTAAGCAGAGTGGGCCAGGTCAGTTCAGCCTGCAAACAATGATGTCAGTATTGTAAAAGAAATGAAAAGCTCAGCGGGAAGCCAGGAGACAGACCCCCAAATTAAGGGTTTTTTTGCTAAATACAAGCGTTAAGAGAGACTTATACAGATCAAAATAGTGTTGCATGCCAGTGTGGCATTTGATGTCAAAGATAAAAGGGGAACTTATTTCAGAAGTGAGATTGTTTTAACAAGAGAAAGAAATCTTAGTATCTGTGTTGGAATGCATAAAAGCACATGTTTCCGATATTGTTTTCTCATATGCTAAATGAACAGGACATCTGGTTATGTTTCTAAATATTAAATTAAGTGACACTAAATCAGTGCTTTACAAAGCAAAAGGTAGTAAACCAAGAATATCTAATAAGGTAACAATGTAATATCTGGCAGGACTTCAGAGAATTAGAAACTTGCACAACCAAAAGAAGCTGAAATATCTTATTGTGATATATAGGAGGCCTTAACTTCTCATTTATCTGTGCTATTTCTTACTACACTTCACAGCAATACGTTGTGTTCCCATCGGTATAGATTTCTATACAAAGAGCCAAAAGTCCAGATGTTTTCTAGGTGAATCTCTGGAGACTATTTTATTGTGTTCCATTTCTTCTTATTTACAATTCACTCATCTTGAACTCCAGCCGCCAGTAATAAAAATCCATGGAGTCTGCAGCTGAGCCAAGTGGACACTATTGTCCTGTTTTTTCAAGTCAGGGATGGGTTGATTCAAGCCTTGAACAGAATCCAAACCACCAGAGTTTTCAAAGAGTTCATCTCTTGCCTTTTTATTTAACCCTTTATGCTCCAGGGAATCAAGAGACAATAACTTTGTCTTTCCTTTCCCCCCCCCCCACTCTCTCACAAGGTCCAACTGCTCTTCAGCACATCAGCCTTTCCACTACTGCTGCCCGCAGGACTGTCCTTTAGCCAAGCCCTTCTGCAAAGACTGGCTCCCACCTTTCGCTTTCCACGCTGTCCCCATTCAGTCATTTGATAAATCACGTAGAGGGCTTCACTCATCGCACAAAAGAGCAGCGTTTGGGCAAGAACTCTTCTTTTTTGCTCACTTCAGCACACCCACAGAGATCAGAGACCTGATGTTGCCTTAGTGTGAGTCAAAGAGATGGCTGCCCCAGCCGCGGTGTGCCCGGCGGCCGTGGGGCTTTCTGTGCTCAGCTGCGAGGCTGCCTGCGCCACCGACCTGCCTTCTCTCTCTGCTTTGCTCTGGGGTAAAACAAAAAAGTGATGCAGAGGCAGTCTGCCCTTATCCCTGAGGCACTTTGTGCTTCTCAACCTAATAAGAATGGCTCCTTTTCTGCCTTGCAGGTACTGCACAGCGTTCCAACCGGACACTTAACAAACCCAAGCTCCACTTCCCCTTCCAGGGATTGTTGAAGGCCTTTATTAAGGAATTAAAATACACTAAAGTCTTGTATCTCCTCCCTTTCTTGTTTTGCTGTCTATTTAGGCTGTAAACACCTTGAGGTTCTGTGGTACATCAGAGAGATTCTGGTGCCTGACTCCACCGAAATCAGTCTGCGGTTACTGGGGAATTCGGGTCTCTACATGCTGACAAAACCCCTGCCTAATGACGTAGAAATAATTAGCCAGCCACTTTGCTGCAGAGGGAATTCAGTTAATTTTAAAGAGCTGAGAAGTTTCTTTCCAGCGTTGCTGCAATCAGTGGTACATTTTATACTCCATCACAGGCATGTTTGATTAGTGGACATCAAACAGATTTTTATATGAATCCATCCACCCACCCTGTGTATATAAACATAAATCATCCCACAGCATAATCTGATGGTGTTTTCGTAGTGGATCTGGGCTCAACAGATCCTTCAGGGGACAGCAGCGCTGGTCAGAGAACGCTACTCGGCAGGCAAGACCTGCTCAGATCCTCATAAGCACTGCTCTGCTACCTTCTCACTTCAGGTGGAAAGGTGAATGGAAGGAAGTTGTTGTAGATCCAAAAAGGTGATTTGTTTCTCCGCATGTGCCCAGGTAAAGTTGACTGACTCTGAGTCCAGCCTCTTCCCTGCCCTGCGCTGGCATTCAGGGACTGTGCAGTGCCTGAGACCTGCAGCTGCAATGCAGCTAACTGGTAACTTCAGCTCTCTGCAAGGCTGCAGGGAGTTCTTTCTTGTTCTAGTATGCAGCTAGAGTGGTGTGTGCCAGCCTACCAGATTTTTTGAAGGATTATTTTCTTTTTCCTTGCTTTCTCGTGACTGAAATACAGTAGGCAAAGCAGATATCAATCATCCTTTTTGCTTTCTGTTATTGCTTGTGAATTATTTACTTATCTGTGAAGTTAGTTATGGAGTGTAAATTTTTTCTTCACATGTAAGTAGATCTGACTGTGTTTGTTGGCACTCTAGTTACCTGAAGAACCGAATATTTATTGTGAGTAAATTTCAAAATGAAACAAGTTCATATGGACCAAATCCAAAATGCCAGACAGGAGCACTCTCACAGTGAATCTAAGAAAACCACAACGATTTCCAGGCACCAAACTCAAGTTGGAGAAATTACATTACAAAATGAAGGTACTATTATCATCAGCTTTACTTTCAAACAGAGAAACACAGGTATAAAATGATGAAAATATTTTCTTAAGGCACTGCAGTTCCATGGCAGTGTTAAGCAGTTCATCTTCACTCCTGTATCCTAGCTAGTGGCATTAAAACCTTGGGTGCACTGTCTCCTGAACTTCAGAGACAACCACCTCCAAATGCTGTGCCTCAAGCTCATCTCTAGAAATATTTAATGAGCAGAATTTTAATTCCAGTTGCATTAAAATAATTAACGAAGACAGCATCAAAGCACAGTATCTTCCCAAGCTAGCAGTATTATACAAAACCTAAATCTCCAGCAAACCAGAGAAAGCATTATGCTGATGAACTGTTTTCAGCAGGGAGAAATTAATACAAGGCAGGCATTAAGAATCAGGAACCATGCCTGCTATTTGGTTTTATTTTCTTCTCATTTGGAAGCAAGTGCCGTGTCTGTAGCCTGCGGCTCTATTTGCTAACAGTGAGGCTGCAGCCTGGACTGAAGTCACAGCCACATGGGTCACAGATTCCTCATCTGAAAGCCAGTGGATCTTCTGTCATGGTGTCCTTTGGGTGCATCACGTAAAGGTCACCATTCTGGGTACTTTCCCTCTCTCCCTCCATTTTTCAACTCATTCGAGCTCTACTTGTTCCCTACTAAGGACTGGCTATAGAGAGGAAATAATTCTGCAGTGTGAAGCCGGGTACACATATAGTACTCAACATTTTTATGTTATCTGTCCTTAAAATGTCAATGTTCACAAAGCAATTCTGTGTATTGGCATTTCAGAATGACACAAACACCCCTCTGAAGTCAACTGAAAGGTTTCAAGGCTTTCAGTGATTTCAATGTATTGTTGATTACACCATTATTTTCCTGCAGTGAGAAAGGAAAAAACCCAACCCTGTGGCGTCTGAAATGCCATGTGTATCTTCTTGCAAATGCAGTCATCTCACGTTAGCCTGTTCTTTCCAACACGATGTTGTCTCAGCCAATCCTCTGCGTCAGAGAGGAAAATCTGTGATAAGTTCCCAAATTCCAGTAGCCAATGACCTGCTCCCTCTGGCCTCCCTGCTGTCTGTCCCTAAAAAATGCAGAGTTTGACAGGGTTTTTTAAAACGTTCCTTAAAATGAAAAGAATGACTGTCAGCCAGGGAAGAGGGGAAAAAAATACACGTTTTGCTCATCATCATTCTCAACAGCACTTGAATTTTTAGTGTGAAATACTTGGAATAAATTGTGTAAGATCAGTCTTGTGAAGTAATAACATTTCAAGAGAAGGAAAGATTTTTAAGTAATTTCAAAGACAGATTTGAAGATCCTTGCCTGGACACAAAAAGAGGATAACTCTTGAGAAATCATTCCGAAAAAAAAGGCAAAGAGGCTAAATTGATTGAATAAGTTATTAGTGTTAAATTATTTAATTCAGGTCTGAGTCAGCTTCTAACTACTTACTAGGAATTAATTGATACAGATATTTTGTAAAATGTACAGCTAATTTTCATAAATACTTCTGAGCACTTTTTTACTGGATGCTAAATGATGGGCACGTGGAAACGCAGGCTTCGTCTTAATCTGCATTGTTGTAATGTGCTAGTTAGATTAACAGAGAAGGGAGATGGGCACTGCTGTGCTGGGTAAGGAGCAAAGCCTTGAGAAGCCCTTCCTCTGCTGGTTACTGGAGAGGACCAGTGACAACATCTTTCAGCACAGAAGAAACTGTGTCCGTCCTCTTGATTGTGTTTGGTTGCGGTCATCTACCGAGGGAAGTCCCTGCCCAAGGGTTCTGGGGTTCTGGCTGTTTGAGCACGTGGGGTCCATACTATGAATAAAGCAGAAGGAGACTGCTAGAAGTATTAAACAAAGAGAGATTGCTACAGCAGGAGTGGTAGTTTTCCCTACACAGTCTGGGAAGAATCAGAACTTGACAAAGCAGAGGAGGATGCTGTCTCTCTACTGCAAACTGTCCCATCTTTTCTGGCATCAAAAAGCAGGGAGGGCCCATAGAATGGTGGAAGGAGATACATCCATGAAGGGAAAAGAGTTGAGGAGTGGTGAGTTTTTGCAGCCTGATCTTCTAGGCTGGAAATCTTCTGCACTGACCCTCAGGTCCTTCTCTGTGGCAGCCACTCCCCAGCACAAGAGCCTGCTGTGGGATTTTCCAGTGCTCTGTGTTGGATCCCATCTGGTCTCACTCAGGCCAGTGCTCAGTGCAGGAGGTGTTTGGCCACCCGTGAAATCTTCTGGAAATCCCATTCTTTCTGTAATGCACATTTGAGTTTGTTCCCATTCCAGGAGAGCAGGAACTTCACTTATTACTTTTTGGAAGTTCTTTGAAGATACAGAATGTACTTATTCTGATCTTTTCCACATGCTCCTTTTACTTTCATCACCTAATTTAAAGTCTGATTAATCATCAAGGAAAAATATTTTCCTATTCTGTCACCTCCTCTATCTAACCCATCTTTCCGCTCAGCTGAGCAGTTTCTATAGGGTTAATAATTATACTTACACACCAAATGAAGAATATATCCTTAAGACAAGGAAAAACACCCTGTAAATGACATTTTTTACTGTTCAGTGAGAGGCCAGTTGAAATGATACTCTGCCACCCATAAAAATGCACCAGAGTGGTTGCTGAAAGACGCGCACCCTTGTGCACATGTACACACACTCACCAGAGACATGGAAGCATCTGTTCAAAAACTGCCACTGATTTTCTGCATCAGGTTTGCATTTAGATAATACATTTGTGCAGTGTTAGGTGCCTTACAGCAATGTGCAAAAACGCTTCTGTCCTTTCACAGATGAGGGCACAGGGACACGAGAGTTCCTCAGGAGCTGATATTCCCGTGATTTAGGAACCTGTACCACATTGACCTCTAGCAGAGCTTTGGTTCTTGTGAACCTAAATCACTCCTGAAATCAGATTCTTACTTTGGTGGATATTACATTGTTACTATCACCAAGGTGACTTCGTTTAAATCACTGTCAAGTCTGCTGGTGGGCATGGGAACATTAAGATTTGCCTAGCTTATTTTGGGTTATACTGAGAACTTGGTTTGCACCTAGAAAGAGGAATCAACCAGGCAGCACTGAAACACACAGATTTTCAAATACCCACAAGACTTTTCCTCATGCAGATTTATCTCATTCACTCTATTTCTCTTCATCTCCCCTCCAGTGACTGAACTGAAGTCTCTGAAAATTTTCACCACCTTTGGTGACTAAATAAAGGTGGTGTTCCAATGGTACAGATCTGCATGCTGCATGCTATTTAATTTAACCTGAAAGGACTAATAAATGTTTTCTCAGTAAAAGTTATCAAGAGTAATTCAAGGCATAGAGTAGAAGAAGAGATAATTCATAAGGACTGTACCCCAGTCAGGACACATGTTTTTATTCCTACAGGTCCCACCCTTGGGGAAGGTACATCTGTTTCTGTGCCTAAGTTGCCTCCGTGCCTTTGGTTTGTGTGTTAGGACAGGAAAAATGTCTGTCACTAGTCTCACATTGTGAATTTCAAAACTGCCTGGTACAAATCTCAGTAGGGATTCTAGGAATAAACGTAACACAAATAATAATAATGGTTATCTTCAGAGAAATAATGCACTAAAAGTTTCTCATCTGTTAAAACATGCTTGCTGCAGCGTAACCAAACACAGCACAAAGGCATCAATGCTCTAATACATGCAATGCTATAATGGGAATTTTTATATAACTAATAAAATATGAAGAGCAACATCAACTAGAGTACATTTTAGGAGAGGGTAATCCATTTAAATGATTACACAACCAAGGAAACTGGTGGGAATCAAGTAGGGAAGGGAGCTGGGGATGTACTTTAGTGATGTCAGGCGCCTCATTCTGTTCTGAAAAGTATGAATTCCTGTCATGTGTTTGTATCTACCGGGAACCAGAGAAGTTCCTGCTGATCTTGGGAGAAAGATGTCTTTGAGAATGTATGTTTGCAAATGTTAGTTTGGGATTTTCAGTCAACAGTTTGGTCAGAATAGTACTTTATTTTTTTATTTCCCCACTTATTGGTTTTCAAAGAAAAAACAAACCCAAAAATTTTTCTCAGCCCTTTTGTCATTTCTTGATGGGTATGAGTAACAGGAGCACAGAGTCATGGCAGTCTGTTCCTTTCCCATTTATTCACTTGTGTGTGTATATATATGTATCAATGACTGCTTTATGTCATGGCTTTGTCTGTCTATCACTTTTTAATAATGTTTTTAAAATTTAGGGTTTGTTCTGAAAAATAACTTCTCTGTCCTTCCTGAGGTGTGCTTAACCATCAGGCAATTTGTGCTGATGTCACAACAGGAAACTTGAATGATCTCAGCTGTCGTGTTTTCAGTCCTGGCTCTCAGTCCGCAATCTGTAGGTCCTGAGGTCATTCTTGCCTCTCCAAGGTCACACTTTAAACTAGGGAGCAACATGAAGTTCTTTCCCTGTGACAAAATGCTAGAAAACCATAGAAAATGGTTTGGATCATGAAGCAAGCGTCACTCCAGATGCCCAGCCAATCTTTTCTCCTTCCTTCTGAGAGTTAGTGCTGTTAGGAGTCTACTTGAGGGAGGCAGGAATGGTCCATGGAAGAGGTTTTAAAGTTTGGACCTAAACAGTACAATTTGCTCTTGAGATGAAAACCCCTTTTTTCCACTCTGAGTTTTAAGTATTACCTGCATGCTCTGGAATACTTAAAAGTAGAAAACCAAAATACCTTTGAGTTTCACTCTTGCTTCTACTCAGACCTGTGCGTATGACCACATTTGTCCTGTCAACCTGAGTTTTGAAAATAGTGTTTTCACAACCTGAAAACAGTGTTTCCAGTCTGACTTCAAGCTTTATAGGTCTCAGATTTAAAACTATTCTTTTAATCTTTGAAGGCCTGTGGAGAGCTGAAATCAAAACATGTCAGGATGTGCATGGTGGTAGTAACCCAACTCTAAGCCACAGAAGCCAAAACCAAGAGTGCGAGTAGTAGGAAATGCACCGTGCATCCAGGTGTGTCCAGGTGTGCATCTGAGCAGTGCTGTTAATGATCCCCTGGGTGCATCACTATTGTAACCCCAGCATCGCATGCTGCGTTCAGCCTGGAGCTGGCTCTGTGCACCACCTGAAATCAAACTGGGGAAGTGAACCAAACCTCGCAGCATTTGTCACCTCGGAGGTGCTTATATCACAGAATCGTAGGGGTTGGAAGGGACCTGCCTTGCGTTCACCCCACTGACTGGGGCTCGCACGGGCATCCCCCAGGCTGCCTTCTGCATACAGCGGGCTCAGGTAGTGCTACAGGAGTAGCCATAGCAACAGGGCGCTCAGTAGGGCCTGCACATCCGGCCAGAGAGCGGGATAAATACGGAGGCTGCGTGGTGAACGCACTCAAAGCTGCCACTCCTTCCACCTGTGCGCTGGATCCTCAAGAGACTCCTACAGCACTTTTCTGATGAGAAAATACATTGACATTAGAAAAAAAATACATTAAAAATTGCTAAGATATTATTTCAGTCCCAAGTACTTTTCCCCATTCAAGCCTGGCTGGTCCATTTCCTTTGTGCTTAAGTCTTCAGCTTAGCGAAGCGTCTCAGTCTAAAGCATTTTGCAGGTCTAAATGACATCAGTCTGGCCATGATGTTGTGGGACAAGGCATCCCATGCCCGGGATGCTACGGCCTCTCTCTGAAAGAACCAGCACCAGTGGCAGACTTCAGACATACATGTTTCTTGACGCAGATTCTGCTCCAGGGGCCTAAGGCTTCATCAGCCATAAATGGGGCTGATCACTGGTGGGTGTTGGGGCTCTCATCGATCTCCTTCAGCTGGGTACCTTGCATCCTGGGCCAAAGCCTCTGCCTGAGCACAGGACCTCATGCTAGATGAGACAAGGTGTTGCTGAGGGTTGTTAGATGGGTTTGAAATGGTCTCATAATTATGAGGCTTCAAATTAATACATTGCTTTTGATCTCCTGTTGACAAATGGTTTTATGAAGCTCAGGTTTGTCTGTTCAGTTTCTAATAGCACCTTTAAAGGCAGTCCCAACATTGTTGCCAAGTTGTAATTACGCAGACAAGAATAGCTCTTTTCTCCCAATGCTTAATATCACAGAAGAAGATAAAGGTTATACTTAGGAAAACTTGCTCCATCGAGTATTTCTTGGTCGTAAGACCACATATGCCCTCTGCTGTCTCTTCAAACTCTGTGGAGTGAAAGCATATTATCAGAATATTGCTGCTGCTGTTATGATTACTGATATTAATGTAATGGTTATAGGAAAACTAAGAAAAGCAGAAATATACAGAACCAAAATAGTATTCTTTGTTAGGAATCAGTCTGAACCAAATCTCAGGTTTGTATCTAAACCCCGATTGCTGGGTATTAGGGAATGTCACTGAAAGCTTGCTCCTGTAATATTTAATAGCTGAATCAGAATGAAGGTATCAGATGCTGCTTTTCCTTGCAAATGTTTCCCAAAAGGGCACACAGCGAATGTTACACACTGGTACAGTGTTGCCATCGCATCGCCCTTCAAACTGGCAGCCCCACCAAGCTCTGACTCGGCCCTAATATAAGAATCAACAAAAGCAGCATTTTTTAAATGTAACTCAAGCCCCTGCAGAATTACCATCACACTTTGTCAGAGAGCTACAGAAACAAAGGATCCTTGCTGCGGGGCTTGAGGGAGTTCCTCAGGGAGTACAGAGCCCTGTTTATAGCTGATGAAGGGACCCTGCAGACAAGTTGAAGTCTGTATCAATCTTATCTAGCGAACCCAAGGCCCAAACCTTTGCATTTGCAGAAGTAAGCAGAGCACAGACCCTCTTCAGCCCTGCTGTGTTTCCTTGACTTTGCAGGGGGTGTTGGCTCTTGTGCAGGGCCATCTGCATGGCTGCCTGCCCCAGGGAAGGCACTGCAGTGCCTGGAGGGGTTCAGGTAGCCCCATCTTGGAGTCTCCAGCTTTACACTAGATGCAGAGTAGTACAAGGCAGTCTCTCAGGAAAGCTCCACAGAAATTACGTTTGTCAGATTCTGGGTTTTCATACTTTGTAAGCACGTTGTCTGATGTGCTTCACAGTTCTGGAGAGTCATCTGGAATAAGATCATATATGCCTTTAAAAATAGATCTATAACAAAAACCTAGATAAGTCTCTAAATATAGATGACATTCCATTTCTCCACTAAGCAAACAGCTAGCTGTTTTTGCATGCTGATTTTTCAGAGCAGGCTAGTCTTAAGAAACTAATTTCTTGGTAGCAAGCAAGCCTTTAACAATCTCGGGTAGACTTGATATGGTGCTTAATTTACTCTAGCAGCACATAATGGAAACAAAGTGTTGACTGGAATGCACTTTTTCAAATTAAGTCCTGTCTTCTGACAACACATACTTTTCTTGACAAAGATGTTTCCAAGCACTATTTGAATTGCTCTGTTTGTGCTAATTGTACACATGGCATTATTTTAATGTTTAATGACAGCTGAGTGACTGCTTGACACCCCACTTTTAAATTACAGCCTAATCCAGGTCTCACTGGCCCCTAGTAACTCTCATTTTGGATAGCACTTCTGAAGAGCATGGGTCCCTGTGGGAATGTCAGGCAGCAGTGGTTAGCTGAGGTTTGGAGTTACCTTCTCTTCCCCAGCCATGGGGAACATGGTGGAGTTCTAACAGATCTTGATTTTGGTAACTGGGAGAGCAGACTCAAGATGTCAACAGTTTTCCATGAATTGATGCTACTTTGGCACAGGGCAGCACAGAACTGGGTTGATAAGCTGCTATTTGAGCTACTGTGATTACTTACATGGACTAAATTGTACCCCCTGCCCAAACTCTTGGATAGACCCATAAGTTAATTGCTGTGCCTGTCTAGCTAGCTAGTGTGTGATCGTGTGGCCACGTGCAGCGCCTTCATACAGATTATTTCCAGTAATTCTCTAATTAAAATGCCTCCTAAGACACTGTTCTCAGTGCCTATATTGGCATTGAATGCTCAGCCAAAATTATCTGTTAGGGTGCAATTAGCTGTGAGCAGAGCACTGAAACCTAGAATATTTTTGACTAAGAGGTCAATTAGTGTGTTTGGGAAGCAGAGGAAGCAGCCAGCCATAGGATGGTCAGAGAGAGCAATCAAGTGAATTGAACAGCCAACTGATTAGGAAACAACTAGTAAGAGCAAGATGAATTTTCACCTGGGAAGTGATGAATGTCAACCCGCCTGGAGCATTCAGCCAAACTGAACACTCAATCAGCATTTGATTAACCTGAGCTGCCCCTAAGTGAAGGCACATACATAGGATTTAAATATATATATGATAGTCTTGTCATCTGTGACGCTCCCAAGAACTGGCCTATATGTAATAAACTATTAGGAAAATTAGTAAATAATAATAACAATTTAAAAATACTAAGTAAAAGTGAGATAACTGTGTATTCAAGCTAAATATTTTTGTATCAAATAGATGACTCCTTTACCTTGCAAGTCATCTGTCCTTAGATTGCATTTGTGTCTTAAATCTAAATATCTGAAATTTTTAAATTGTCTAGTAATACATCTTAAAGTAAAATAAGACAAGGCTTTGAGGTTAATTAAAGTTCACTAGAAATGAACTTTTTAATATCAGACCTATGCCTTTGTAATTAACATTTAGGATGCAGGGTTAATTATTACTGTCCTCTTTGTTAGTTTGCAATGTAGAATGAAGAAATCAAAAGCTTTGAGTTTGATGCTGAGGGCACCTTTTATTAACAGAGAAACCACCCTGACCCATCAATATTGCTGTGGAGTCCCCAGTCAAGTTCTGGAGGAAGAAGGGGAGAGATAGGTTGGCCTAAGGATTTCTTCACTCCTCAGCCCTGCTGTCAGTGACACATCTGCCCTGGACCCTGGGGACAGTCCCTACAGGATGGTGGCACTGGGGTGATGCAGCAGCCAAAGGTCACTTTTCCCTGCTGTGTAAGAGTGGTTGGTTTGACATCTTTGCCAGCTTCCTGACTGTCATGTGAGAGTTGTGTGGCTGAGGGTGGGCAGCTTTGCCCACCCTGCAGTTGTGCAGCAGTGGAGGCATGGGCTGAACTGGAAGTTGATGAGTATCATCTCTCTGTTCTGGTATTCAGCTGCAGCCAGGTGACAGGAACAGCAGTTTTTCCAAAACTGGAAAGTTTTTTCCAACCACTCAAGGCTTTGGTGGCAGGAGCTGGTGGGCACCCGTGTTTCCAGCGCTGCCACTGTTCCCACAGAACGTGCAGCAGGCACAGAGATGAAGCAGGGCACGCTCTTCTGAACAAATTCCTTCACTTCCTCTATACAGCACAACGTTGGTCAGGCAAATGAGTAAGTATGTGCAAGGAGAATTCTGGCAGGCAGTGGAGCAGGCTGGCTGGAAACTCCTCCAGGTCCCTGCAGCAGAGACAGCTGTCAAGAGGGCTTGCCTGCCTGAATGTGAGCAGCGAGCCAGCTCTGTCCCTGAACCCCTGCTCCCTCAGGGAGAGGAGGTTGGCCCAACAGCGGCTGCGTTTCAGCTGGACCTTTGCAGGTATGCAAAAAAAAAAAAACCCAAACCCCTCCTCCATTTTGCAGAAGAAACATCAGGGAAACCTCTGGGGAAGGAAGAGTCAGAGGTGTGCTTAAGTTTGGCTCTTGTAAAGGCTACCCCAGTTAACTTCATTTGGTTTATCTCCATGACTCAGAAATGTATGAACAATAGTCTGGGTTTTATTTTTTTTTTTTTAAATGAGGTCATAAATGGCATCATGCCAAGCAGAGCAAAGGCAAAGCTTTCTTACGTTAGCCAGCAAGATCATCTTTCCTTGAAGTGGAAATTGTGACTCCCTACGTTCATTTCTTATCCCTGTTTATATGTGAGAAGTATTTGTTTAACATTTGGGATCAGTCTTTCAACCCAGACTAGTTCTGTTTATAAATGCATTGTGGTACTATTGGGTTTTATGTTGCAAAATTTCCTTTATTAGTTCCTCACCCTTAACCAAAGTTGTATTATTTTAGCATTGAGATGGTTGTTCTTTTTTCAAAATATTTATATTGCAAAACTCATGCTTCCAGATTTAGTCTGGTGTAGCAGCCACAAGTTCGCTTCTCACGCGTATGGATCTGGCAGCAATCAAACCAAGTGGAGGTCAGTGAGACCTACTCATTTATTGTGGAGAGGGATGAGATCACCAGGGGCTATACAAACAAGCCTGATTTAAGATTTGTTTTCCAGAAATGTTTCAACCACCATGTACTATGTGTACACAGTTAATACAGAGTCTCTTAATCTCTGAAACCATAGTTTGTGTTACTGATTGCACAAATCATCTGGGATGCCACCATAATAAAATTCTGGATGGTCTTCTCATGGTAAAAGAAAAATGATGACACTGGGTGCGTGATGCTCAGGAACAGGGCACTGACCTGTCTGTCCTACTCAAGCTAAGAAGTAGCTCACTTCACTTCCACATTACGAGACTGTTGCCTTCTGTCCAGAGACTAAAGAAGGTCAAAACACTCAGTGACCAAAGTGTTCCTGCATGTCAAATGACAGTCTGGGGTAATGGTTGTTGTAGCTTCCAGAATCCTGTCCATGGCAAAGCTCAGTGGTGTGTTATTGGACTGATGCTTATTGCCCGTTGTGCCAGCTGACACTGAGATTTGCTGGCCCTGCCTAGGGACAGGTAGATGGCTTCCTGACCTGCACTGTATCAGGAGGGTTGTGTGCTTACGGTCAGGCTTGATGATTTTAAGGGTCTTTCCCAACTTAAATGACCCTGTGATTCTATGCGTTGTGCAGAGACTGCCTTGTGCTGCTCTCCCTGCTCTGTAACACAGAGTAGCAATTTCCCAGAAGCCTGAGGAATTTCTTTTCCCAACACCATTGCATGTGCCTTGATTTACATTGTTACCCTCTCAGAGCATCAGTATTAACCTTCTTCAGAAATGGTCAGTGCATAACTTGAGAGGTGCCTATACGTTCTATAGAACGTTTTGCCCAGTTGTTCAGTGCAACACACAGTGCATCTTTGGGTGTGCATTTGGGATGGTGTACCTGACTCACACTGTCCCCAGGGAAGCATCTTCCAGCGGTGTGGAGTAACTGGGTGTGTGTGTGTGTGTGTGTGTGTAGAGGTCAGTTCTTCCAGCTATTTCCTGTCTGAGAGTTGAGTCTGTGTTGGTAGGATGTGAGGTTGCTGTTTTTCTGGTTTGTATTTAAAGTGTACACTACTATATGGTTGTTTGTAAGAACTCCTTTTCTGTGTGTATGTACATATGAGATAATTTCCAACCTAGTACCATCAAGTTAGATCCAAAAAATTGACTCTATTTATCTTCCTTGCACTGTGTTTGACTACAGCAAGTATTGATGGCAAATAGGGACACACACTTACCTGAGAAACTAATGTCAAACAGCTGAATTTTAAGATTTAGTGAAGGTAGAACCACTTTTGAAAGACTGCAATTCACAGGGACACCTTCCTGTTTGGCTTATAAAATCAATATTGCAGGTAGCCAAACTTACAAAACATTTGAAGTCTCCTTGGCACAATGATCAAAATATGAATGAAGTTCTTGTTCTTCGGATCTGAAGCCCATGTTAGGGTAGCTGGTGTGACAATCACAAGTTTCAAAACCATTTTCCCTCTGATTTCATATGATTGTTTTCTTAGGAGGCACAAGATCTTCTTGCCAAGAAGGAAGCACTGATGGAGGTTCAGGAGAGTAACATCTTCCTGGAAAGTGAAATTGAGCCACCCAGAGATATGCCTGGAGGAGGAAACAGGTGGGAGAGTTAACTGAAAGAAATCAGTCACTGTTTGCCTTATTTCCTGTCTTACTGTGCATCTCCCTAAAAAGTATATTTGAATAGTGATGCCCCATTTTTTCTGAGTTTTAGAATAGAGAAAGAAAGGTCTGTGCCAGAGTCCTTCACAACTAATTAGTCCTTTACCTCAGGAAAAAGAGTATCAGCTTTGTAAAAGCATCACTGCAAGAATGTAACATAGCATTTCCTTGTCACGTTGTTCAAAAAGCCACTGAAATCCCACAGGTGCTGGGCACAATTTTGCCTCCCAAGTTCCTACCAGTTCTTCTTTTCTGGAGAGGCTGTTATTACCCTGTCTGATCTCCACACGCAGAGCACGGTGTTCATATGCTGTTGGCCCATTTGTCTGTGTTTATTTCAAGAGTGCTCAGAGGACTGTGGTAGAGCTTGCATTGGATCCTCAGTTTTCTCAGGCTTCCAGCTTGAAATTTGAATTCACAGAATCACAGAATCACAAGGTTGGAAAAGACCTTTGAAGATCATCAAGTCCAACCATTCCCATCCTAAGCTAAACCATATCCTTAAGTACCTCATCTTTTTTTGAACACATCCAGGGAAGGTGACTCAACCCCCTCCCTGGGCAGCCTGTTCCAGGCCCAGACAACTCTTTCAGTAAAAAATTTATTTCTAATATCCAACCTAAATCTGCCCTGGCACAGCTTCATCCCATTTCCCCTTGTTCTACCTCCTGTCACCTGGCTGAAGAGACCATTGCCCATCTCTCTACAACCTCCCTTCAGGTAGTTGTAGGTGGTGATAAGGTCTCCCCTCAGCCTCCTCTTCTCTGGACTAAACATCCCCAGCTCCCTCCAGTACTGTGAGTACTCTCACTCTTACACTTTGCCATGCTCTATATCCCTTCCCTGCTCAGTTAAACAGACTCTGTGCCCTTTGGGGACAGCAGTTTTGTAAAGCCCTGAAAAGCCCCAGCCATCCCTCTTAGCTTCTTCCTTGCATTCTTCCAAGCCAATTTCCAGTCTGCTGCACGCTGAGTTACCAAAAATCCTCTCTTTGGGATGCACGGAGGTTCACACAAAGCAAAGCAGCCTGTTTAGACTTGCCAGCCTAACCTGACCCCAGCTGTGTTTGAGCTCCACATGACTGAATTCAAGGAGCCCTTTACCTCTGCAACTAGACTCTGAGAATGGAAACCATCACCTGGAATTACTGAAGCTCATGCCCAGCCTCCTAGCCCAGGTCCTTATCACCTTATTTATTCCCTTTACATAAAAAGTTGCACATCTGCTTCCTTCTCTTAGAGCAAAGCAAGACAGCCACAAGCATGTGCTGGAAGGTCTGTGTCTGGAAAAGGCAGAACAGTTGTGAGAGGAATTACTGAAATGATTATGCCAATTTTCATTCTGCTTTCTCCATCCACTTAGGAAGAACTGTTTGCTCAGCTTCCACCCAGCAGTCAGTAGCTGAACTGTGTTGCAGGTTCCTGGAGTAGGTTTGAGTTTCACTTGTGCAGTTCTCCTTCTGCTGTACTCCCTGTAGTTCAAAACAGTGTGTTCTTGAGATCTGAAGAGTGATGGGAAGGGGATTCACTAACCAGCTCTGGTGTCAAACCCCACAAAATTAAAGGTCCTATGGAAGGAATGGATAACTTGAAGTAACATATGAGAGCTGCATACCCATCAGTAAACACAGGCCCATCGAATGTCTTGAGATTAGAAGGTCTAAAGGAGCAAGAAGCAATTTCTGAAAGGTGGCCCTGCTTCAGTGATCTGACCTCCCTGTCACAAACTGTGGGTTACACCCACATGGCTTGTTGCTGTCATGCAGCAGTGCGGGGCCTGCTTAATCCAGCTGACCATTCATTTCTTCACAGACATATATCTATATAGGTAAATATATATTACAAAAAAAATACACTAGACAATATAGTATATGTAATATACCATAATAGCATATGATTAACATAGTATAATTTATCTATTATATAAAGCAATCCATAAAGCTTATGCTTTTCTGTCTGTTGGAGCCATCTCCTAGCTGATAAACCAAAGAGCTCCCCAGCCTCTTTATCCCACATGAGCTCATCTTTGCCTTTCTGATTAGAATCTGCAGAGATTTATGTGGAAAACAAATCCCAGTGGTTTTGGTTGGGATATATCATCCCCAGTACTACTGCTGTCATTGGCCGCCGCCTCTAACGCAGGGAGACTTTGATCCCCTCCTCTGTTTAACCACAACAAATGGTTCCAGCATTGAGCTCTGTGTTCTAAGCAATGACAGGGTGGGGTGGAGATTTTAATGTCCTCTTGTTCTATCCAGTATCAAGGCTGCAACAACTTTATCTGTATTTTAGAATTCATAATGCTGCTAAATGCACAACGGCTTGTGGGTGCCATCCCTTGCACAAGCAGTGGGGTTTATTAGGTATTAGAATCGGGTTGCCAGTCTCTGTGGATGTTTTCTGTGAGCTGATGCTTAGAAGAGCCTTGCTCTGGGCTCAGCTGTGCTCTTACTGACAGCCACCTGCAAAAACCCACAGTAATTGTGCTGAACTTAGTGCTCTGGACTTGTACCACCATAGCTGGATGCGGGAGGTAATTACGTTCATTTTTAAATCCTTCAACCTACAGCAAATACTCAGCACTACCCACCTGTGCCAGTTTTGGCTGGGATACAGTTAATTTCCTTCATAGTAGCTGCTGTTGGGCTAATGTTTGTGCTGAAAATGGTGCTGACAATTCAAGGATGCTTTTCAGTACTGCTGAGCAGAGCTTGCACAGAGTCAAGGCCTTTTCTGCTTCTCACCCCACCAGGCTAGGGGTGCAAAGGAGTTGGGAGGAGACAGACAGGACAACTGACCCCAGCTGGCCAAAGGGATATTTCATACCATATGACATCATGCTCAGCATGTAAACCTGGGGGAAGAAGAAGGGGAGGAATATTTGGAGTGATGGCATTTGTCTTCCCAAGTAATTGTTATGTGTGATGGACATCCCTGCTTTCCTGGGGATGGCTGAACACCTGCCTGCCCATGGGAAGGAGTAATGAATTCCTTGTCTTGCACACGCAGCTTTTGCTTCCCCTATTATCTGTCTTAATCTCAGCTCATGAGTCTTCTCACTTTTCCTTGATTCTCTCCCCCGTCCCGCTGCAGGGGAGTGAGTGAGCAGCTGCGTGGGGCTGAGCTGCTGGCTGGGGATAAACCACAGCACTGTCCACTCAGAGAGAGAGGCGTAGGTGCATACATGCAGGTGGAGATCATAAAATAAATGGCCTGACCAAGTGTATCCACCCAGATGAAAGCCAGATGTTTGGGAAGGAAACTCCTTTCCTAACAGTGTGACCTACAAGGTGCAGCTTGTATATGGTCAGCCTCAGCTGTGTTGCCATGACCAAAAGTAGTGTTCTTGGGAACACTTACAAGGATGAACACATGCACACTTTTTCTTTCAGTCAGGTTTTCAAGAGATGATGCTAACCTTTGATTTTTCTAATTAAAAAAAAAGTCCTATATGTGTCAGAATCACATGTACTGTGAAGCTTTTTCTACTCTGGTAGTTTGGCACTGGCCAGATGCCCACCAAAGCCACTCTATCACTCCACTTTTCAGCTGGACAGGGGAGAAAATATATATTGAGAGGCTCAAGAGTCGAGATAAGGAACAGGGAGAGATCATTCCACAACCAGTGTCACGGGCAAAACGGACTCAACACAGAATAAAGGAAAGAAACTCTCTAATTAATTGCACTGCACTGCACACCCAGTGACACCAGAGTCAGGTAATGAGAACCGAGACCAGATCTTAAAGCGCCTCCCCCCACCCCTCCCTTCTTAGCAGACTTCAGTTATGATTTTGCTCCCTTCCTCCGCCCCAGTTGTGGCACAGGGAGGGGCAGGGAATGGGGGAATGAGGGTTTCAGTCAGTTCCTTACCAGTTGTCTTCCTTTTTAGCTGGGGTGGGTGGGTGTGTGTGGGGGTGTGTGTGTGTGTGGCATTCCTCACATCCTTCCCCTGCTCCAGTGTGGGGTCCCACACACGGGAGACAGTCCTCCACGAACTTCTCCAACATGAGTCCTTTTCCCACAGGGCTTCAGCTCCTCACCAACTGCCTCAGTGTGCCTCCCTTCCATAGGGTGCTGACCTTCAGGCCCAGACTGATCCAGTCCCCATGGACTCACAAGTCCCACACAGCACACCTGCTCTGGTGTGGGTCAGTCTCTCCACAGGCTGCAGGTTTTGCTGTCAGGAGCTTGCTCCAATGCGGGCTAAGCACAGGGTCACAGCATCCTTCAGGTGTCTCCACCCACTGTTCCAAGGGCTGTAGATGGGATCTCTGCTCCCTGTCATCATCCATGGGCTGCAGGGGAACAACCTGATTCACCATGGTTTTCTCCATGGGCTGCAGGGAAATCTTTATCTCCGGCACCTGTAGAGCCTCATCCAGTCCCCTTCTTCACTGACCTTGGTGCCTGCAGTTTCTCACATCTTCTCACTCCCTTCTCTGGTGGCAAAAAGCGGTTGCTTGCAGGTTTTTTTCTCCTAAATGTGATTCCCAGAGGCGCTGTGACCGTCGCTGATGGGCTTGGCCCTGGTCAACAACAACTCCAGCCTTGAGCTGGCTGGTGTTCGCTCTGTTGGGCCTGCAGGGAGCTTCCAGTTGCTTCTTGCAGAAGCCACCCCTGCAGCCCCACCTCCCTATCCCCCCTTTTCCACCTGAACCCAGCCACACAAAACTACAACATCTACTGTCCTGTTTCATAGTGTAGATCCAGGGATGTCCTGAGAGTGCTGGTTGCTGTTTCTGCGCAGGGGCTGCCCCTCCAAATACAGGCACATTGTCTGTAATCACGTACATTCCTTGAAAAAGTGCCTAAATTAGCTTCTTTCTGGCAGTTAAATGCCTTCATGTTTTCAGTGGCTGCATAGGGCTCGTGGAGTTGCAATGACAGCCCATCAGAGAGGCAATACAAAGGAATGATGCCTGGAGTGGAACAGAGAAATTATGCTTCAGAGAACAGTAGCTCTTCCTTGGCCAGCATCCTGTCCTCACGAGACATACAGTTCACCTGCTTTTCAGGCTGTTGGAAGAGCCCCCCCCCATCCTGTCCCATGAGGCAAGGCTGGATAAAGGACAACATCATGCTTCATCTCCTCCCTTCCCTGAACCTCTCTTGTTGTCCTGACTCTGCAGCAACTCTTGGTGCAACCATAAGGAATTCTGCAAGGTCCCCTGAATGACAAAATGAATGATGTAATTATTTAACTTCAAGAGAAGGACAAAGAATTTCTTTTGAAGGACTTAATATGGGGAACTCAGCAATTCTTCTTGGTGGAAGATCTTTGCAAACCTAATGGCCCTGTGGGCAAGCTACACCAGCAAATTATCAGGAGCCTCTTGAACCACTGTCTCTTCATCCTTCTAAGGGAGCAGTCCACACAGTTGGCACCTAGAAGCACATCTAGGTTAAGAAGAAATGCAGACGTATCCCTCTCTCTGTGCTCCCAGCAGGGTGGATATGAGACATCTTTGGTCCAAAACCTGCATCGCTGTGCTATGATGAGTGAATGTCATAGTAGGGACATGGTGCCGTGCTGACTTGGCAAGATGGCTCACAGAAGGGAACTGGCTTAGGTTGATCTGGCCCAGGGAGAAGGCATGACATGCTCAAAGCCTACCTGCTCCTGTTCATGGTGGCATGCAGAAGAGAATTAGAGTTGCAAATTTCAGTCAAAAGTCAGCACAACCTGGCAGCTCGGGTCGCCTCCAAGAACGCAAAAGTCTTGTCACAGACATGGACCTGCTCAGATGGTAGGATGTGATAAACAGTCAACCCAGCATGCAAATACCTTGGATGGCACAAACATATTGCTCAGGGCTGAAGATAGATTCATTGGCTGTATTGCAATGTAGTATTGCTCAGCTAGGACTGCGTCCACTTTAAAATGAGGAAGAGGTTGGGATATTATACTCCAGGTTAACATTGATATAACTTGTCCCCATATAAGATTCTGCTTTCACATACTTAGTAGACAGAGAAAGACACCAGTGTCTGCTTTGTTTGGTTTTAAAGATCATTACCTTGACAGATAAAGGGTCTTTTTTATTTTTTAATACAGCACAGAGACGACATCCTCCCAGCTGTCTTTGGACTTACTGGTCACAGGCTCCACCACTCCAGGCTCCGCAGCAGATGGATCAACATATTCTTCAGACACGTCCTTTGTGGATTTATCTCATCTCATGTCTGTTACAGGGACCACAGAAATACCCAGTCTGGCACATTCTTCTGACCTAACTCAGGCTTCACAAAGGAGAGCCATAGGTAAGCCTCTGGAAACTCTGCTGCTTTGTATTTAGGACAGAAGAACACAGCCCTTTATTTTCCATATGCACACAGTATGAAGATGTAACTCTATAGCTTGAGAGGATGCTTTGGTTATAATTCAACTAATGGAATGGGGCAGCCCACATCCCACACTATGGCTGGGATTGATCATATCTCCAGACATGAGACTGGCAGATGAGGCTTAGGTGGTAGAGGATATATGCCTGAGTTCCCTGGACTAAGTTTGTTACTTCCTTGTGTTTCACAATGCTTGTAGCCACAATAAAGGCTCCATATGTAAAAAGAACCTTTTATTTTCATGCCTTATGTTATAGTAAGTTTAGCTGTCCCATGTAGAAAAATCTGCAGTTGTGTTCCAACCAGTGGGTAGATGCCTGGAGGAAGTTTCTGGAAAGTTGTGTGTAGGTGTTCGGGAGCCATGACTGGCTGAGAATAAGCTGCTGAACAGTAAATGAGCATCCATCTCTTCCCTGTTGCAAGGGTTGGATTGTTTCCAAATCACAGCCAGGGCTGAGAACAGCCTCTATACCAGGAGAGGTTCTGCACCTTCTGCCTCCCTTCCTGTGTTGTTTTCTCCAGACAGAGGGCAGCAGCACCAGCAAGGTTGCAGCAGGGTGCTGCTGACAGGGCAAAGGCCCAGGCTCTGCTCTTGGCCACCGGATCTTTCTGGCTTCTGCTGAAAGATACGTCAAGTCCAAGAAGAAACTGGTACTGGGTGGGGATTTGTGTGAGTGCTGCTCTGTGCAAGGGAGGCTCATGAGAGAGGGCAGACAAATCCCGGTTACATAACCCCGTGGTGAGGCAGAGCATAGATTTTTAAATTATTTTAAAATACCCTTTAGTTTCTTCAACACAGATCAGATCAACGATGCCAAACATACTAGGGGGTTTGCTCAACATCCTGCAAAAAAGCAGATGCAGCACAGCTCTTGAAACACAGTTATGACTTGAATTTCTAGTCACTGGCCAGTTCTGGGATTTTGGTATTTGGTTTAGACCTGCACAGTGATAAAAATGGAAACACTGACATTTTTTGGGGAAACAAAAAATGGTATTTTATTCCTGCTATACCTAGCTACTGGCCTGTGTGCATATGCACCCATTTTTCTAACCTAAGTAACATTCAAATGCATGAACTAGTTTCTCCTTCCCAGGATGTCATGTGGATTGTGTGCTCAGGGATGAGGTCCTACAGGTTTTCTAAAAACTGTCAGTCAGGCATGAGAGATACTGCTGGTACTCCTGTTGAAGAAAAGGTTGATGTGTCCTTCCCATTTATTAGCCATCAGAGAGCCCACATGATGCCAGGGAAGGGGGGTGGGGAAGCAGAATGAAGGGAAAAAGTCATTAGAAACCAGGCTTCATTAATTCAGCTGCTTGGGGAAGAGCGTGTTTGGAAAGGTCGAGATGTTTCATTTGACCTAAACAAAATGCTTGGACATTCTTCAGTTGAAATGTTTCATTTCTGCCTATTGAACCAAATCAAAACACTTATCTCTGGTGAAGCGCTGCAATGAAAAGCTTGGGAGGGAGCAGCTGCAGCTTATTCCAGCAGCACTTGTCTGCCTCAGGGTTGGGAGAGGGTGACGTTCCTTTCCCAAATGTGCAGTGTTGATCATCTCCACTGTATTGATGAATTAAGATGGGTTTCACCCCAGGTATTAGAAAACCCTGATGGGAAAGACCCTGGTCTGTCTTCTGTCCGAAAGGAACGTGTGTCCTCTTGCCATGAACAGCTGTCTGAAAGGAAAAAGAAGCTGTCCAAATGTTTTAATAGGGTGGTCTTCTAGGGAAAGGATGTGACCTCCCTCCCTGTGTGTGCATGCTCCCATTTGTCTCTCTGTCCTCCCAGCTGTGTCTTTAGTCAATGAGCCACTTCAAACAAATTCAGGCATGTTCATACATACCATACAGGGTAGATGTGTGGAAAGCAGTGGGCCTCCACTGTGCCACGCTTTGGAGTGTGAACTAGCCAGCAGCCTTCAAGTCCTTCCCTCCTGTTCCTGTATGTGTATGAAGAATAAAGCATGTTAGGCAGTAGGATTTGTGGACAGATTGCTTCTCCCTCTCACACCATTGCCTGGAAGTTAATCAAGGCCCCCTACATGGAAAACTGTGATTAAAAACATTGCCCTGATTTGGATATGGTAAAGTTTTAACTCAAGAGGCTCCTCTTTCTTAGGAGAGCTTTCTAAGCACTCTACTATGAATTTTGGGGTATAGATGTCCCTTGCTGTGGCATGACACAGCAAAATAGCACAAGAAGAAAAAAAAAAAAAGTGGGAGAGTCTATAGGGCAAAGCCTGTGTCCCAGGGTGAAGGACTTAAGGCAGCTTAATGACTGTTGGAGCTGGTGTTTCTGAGTCAGGGTGCCACAGGAGAAGACACTTTGTCTGCCTAAGAGATGCTGTCCTGGAGGCTTTCCCTATGGCCTTTTTCCCCACTGAGTGTTTGTGGAGCACTACCACAGTTTAGACAATAGTTTCCAAAGGAGCACGAGGGAATTAGTCATTTGATCCCACTGAATTTTGACAGTGTCAGGGCCTCTCTTAGAGACTCCCCAAAAGCCCTTTTAAGGATGCTAGATCCTAGCAACAGCAAAAGCAACCATGGGTCTGATCTCAGGAACAGACTGGCTTGTTGACACATCAGTGAAAAAGCAGCTTCAACACAGTCTGTTCACCCTGCGGCTGCCAGTTTGGCTGTCACTCTGAGTGTTTGATCTAGCAAAGGCTCCAGCCCAGAAAAACAAAGCCCAGAGTTTCTAGTTCCCAGTTTACAGAGCTCGTTGCCCCTCATGCTGATTCTCTGCTGCAAAGAGCCCAAATGCCATTCTTTCATGTCTCTTAGTTTGGTTCATCCTCCACCAAAGTCGCCCTCTGTTGAACTGCCCACCAGCTGTAGCTTCCTTTTTAGACTGCTTCTGCTGAAGCATCTCACCTCCTTACTGCCCCTGTGCTGTTACACTTCCCTGCCACTCACTGATGGTTTAACACAGACAGGTGAACCAGCGCCACAGTCCCAAGGCTGGAGTGGTGCTTCCCTGGGTATCCCAAGGGAAGAGATTACAAAAGATGTTGGAAGAGTGTGCTGTGCCATCGCCATGCCATGATGAAATGCATGGGGAGAATTAGCTATTTCTAATGCCCTGGGTTTGTAAAAAAAAACCCAAACTCAGAAGGAAAAGTGTAATGCCATAGACAACACTCCCAGGGAGCTGGTGGAGCTAATCTGCATTGCAGTGATGTGGTCTGACCCAGCCGCTCATCCAAGCGAAGCTGATTTGTGCTCGGGTCGTTTCAGAGCTAAGATGAGCTGAGGGATGCATCTTCCCCCCAAAATTTAAGCAGCCCAAACAGATCTGGTTAGAGATAAATTGCCTGGTGGAGTGAGTCTGGTACAATGCTCAACCTAAAATATTGAAGTAAACCTGAAATATATAGTCTGAGGTACAGGCACTGGAAAGTTTGTTGGGGAGACTTTGACGTAAGACGTGAGAGAATTTTTCCTGGTGGAGGATGATTTCACTGGGCATGTTCACCTCTCTCTCTTTCTCTGTTTCTCCCTGCCTTTGCCAGGATTGGGAGTCCTGCATAGTCCTTCTTGAACACTTACATTTGAAAAGGGGAACGAAATGGCGATTATAAGATGTTATCACTTTCATTTTGTAATTGGAAGGGAGCCTTGATATATTCATTATCCACTCACAGCTGATGCTGTGCTGTCTAACAGCACCGAAATTGCAGGATGACAATTATACCACTGATGGCATAATTTATTGTTTTTTCATTACCCAAGGTAATTCCAATGAGGTAATAAATCTACATGTCAGTAAGAAAATACTCAGTTTACCAGCTGTGCTCCATTTTATAGCCATTGGTTTAACACTTTGAGAGGACCATTTGCTAAGCATCACTTTGCAATTAGAGGCAAAGATGAAATTAAGTGTTCCATTTTTGTTTTTTAAAAAAGGGGGATTTGTTTCTCATAATTCGTCTTTCTATTGATATTGCATAACTCAGTGTCTTTGTCTTTTGCTTGCTCATCAGCTCAGCCCAAAGATGGCATTGAAATACCAAACTGGAGTTCTGCTCTGCCAGGAACCCCTAGCCTTTCAGTGACGGCGTCAGGATGCCAGAACCACTTCAGCCCTTTGTTTCCTGACTCAGGGAAGATTGCCAAGAGCCTTAGATACATGGAGAATCATGGAAGGACGTCTTCTGCTTGTGAGGACCGCCAAAAGTCTGCATCCAGGTACAGGCATGGTAGGGACTTCCCTTCAGTAGGGACTTCCCTCTTTGTAGGGAAGAGGTGGTGTTCGCTGCAGTATCTCCTTTAAGCAAACCCTTGATAAGACACTGAGTCATTACCCAGGAGGATGCTGGAGAACATCAAAGGTTTTGAAATGTAAGGATCTCACTTATTGCTTTAGGGATAACTGCCCCCAGATTGGACCTCACCCTCAGAAAGGATAAATCACCCTTCATTCCCCATGCCCCTTTGAATGTCTGTCAGGACAAATTCAAAAATACCTCCCTTGTGAAGGCAGTCCAAAAAAGATGGTATCTCATAGCTAGTTTGGCCTTGCCTTCAACTCATTTTGAATCCAAGAATAGAACTGATGCTGCAGGGGACTTGGGAGGGTCCTACCAGGTGGGTTGCATGAAGCTATTTGAGGCATTGACAGGCAGACTAAGGAATGAACTGGGCTGTATGTGGTTTGCACCCACCAAAAAATCCCATGAAAACAGAAAGTATTGTCTCCTGGAGAAGTTAGTTGTCCTAAAAAGGAATTTTCCATCTCTAATTTAACTTCACATATACTAAGGGTGGAAAAGACCTATCAAAACAGATCTTCATCTGGTTGCAGTTAGCTTGAATCTGTCACCTTCAGCAAAATGACAGTGGTTGAAAGCTCCAGTTTTAAGGCTAAGCCCCTGTGTGGACGCTGTTTGCTACGGCCTACTGCCTACCTCAGTGGGTAGGCCTGTGTGTGCGTATTGCTAAGGATGTTTTGACAATATTCAAGCTACACTTCTCCTTTTGCAATGATATTTCATTGGTGATAATTCAGATGAACAAAGCCTTTGTTTCTGGCATCACATGTCCATGTGATTGTCTGCTGTTCTTTTACGTACACACACACACATGCACATCCCCCACCCTCCAGCCCACCCCGTTTCTCCCTCTCCTCCTCCCTCTCCCCCCATTCTCCTCCCCGCCCCTCATCCCCTCCCCCACCATTAGCCCTTGGATCACCCTTCTACAATTCCAATTGTTAATTGTCAATATTTTTCTGGTGATGAGAAGTCCTAAAATGAACCCAGTACAGTTTATTCTGGTCTCCCACCAGCCTAAATCCAGAGTTTCCAGCAGAGTTGTACTTAGAACACAAAACAGCATCATGGAGGAGGTCACGTTTGGTGCCTCAGGCTAAGATGTCAGGAATGGATGAACTCTGTGTTGCCTGTAGTAGATGGGGGAGAGCTCTACTTACCTGCATTTACTCCTAGGAGGAATTTTGTTAAGAGTCAGTGAAGCCTGGTAACACCAGGCACTGGTGTAGGTGAACATCAGGGTCAGTATTTCCAGCGTCCCCTCTCCACAGCTGCACAAAGGGAATCTTCCACTCTGTGCTCCCTACTGTGCAAGGACAGTGCCATAAAATTCTAACAGCCTTTTTTGTATTGTCAAATTGCAGATGCATCATTGGCTTCCTCCTAGCCTTCTTTCAGCATTATTGCTCTCCATACTTTTCCCTCCAGTGAATTCTATTTCCCCCCTGATAAATTAGTGTACCGTTTTCCAAGAGCTGCATCTCACTTATTTCCTGCCCATATTTCTAAGCTCTCTCGGGCTCTTTGTATTATTTCTCTCGCTCTCATTTGTGTTCCCCTACCTTCTCCTCTCAACTTAATGTTATCTACATATTTTATTAACCAGCTGTTTTATTCCCCCTCACACATCACAAGCGGAGATGCTCCGTGAAATGAGAGCGACCCGTTGTCCCTATAGGGAACGCATGAGACACAACCCCCTTGTCTATTATTATTCCTTGTTTCCAGTTCTTCAGACAGTTCCTGTGACAGTTTTTATGTCTAAGCCAATGGGAGATAATATTTTGAGAGGCACTTTATCAAACGCTTTCCTGACTCCCAGCTCTTTGATGCCTGCTGGTCTCCCTGCTCTCATTCATTTTGTAATTCTGGTGACTTTAGATGCATTTTTCTCGTGGACTTAGTCTTTGTAAACCCATGGTGCTCCTTGCATATGTTTCCATAAAGAGATCTGTGTAGTTCTCAGAGCATTATAGGGAGAGCCATGAAAAGATAGCTTTGAAAGGCAGCATGAAAGCTCCAGTTGTGTTCAGAGCTCTAAAGCTGTTTCCAAATAATGAGATACACCATACTGTTTGACTGGGCTTGAGAAGAATAACTCTAGATAAACATTAGGAGATAAAAGAGATCACCTTCCCCTTTATGCATTTCCTTGTATTGTGTGAACTGTTTTCCAGTGGGGTTTGAATCACATCTTGTCTCCTGCAGAAAGCAAAAGAAGTCATTAGCTCTGCTAATTGTTCAAGATAAAGGGTAAAAGGCGATGACAGTTGGCTTTGTCTGTGGTTAAACTTGTTAAATGCATAAATTAAGCGATTCTTTTAATTCTCATTTGGTTCATTCCTATTATGGTATTCTACCATGCCAGCAGGATGGCACTTCTTTTTTCTTTACTCCACTCAATTTGAATTTAAACTGTACCTTTTCTTGTTATACACATTAAATAAATAAAATTACAGTGTAGTATACAATACTCAATGTTTTAATTTGGTATTGCATTATACAGCAGCCTTTGAGTGTACACAGTGGGAACACCTCTATTCAACTCAGAATAGAGAACTGATGAGTGGCATGACTGGATCCGATTTGTCATGAAACCACCATACAAGTCCACACAGACTTAGTAGGAACATGTGGTTGTGAATATCCCCCTAAACCTTTCCCTGACCTTTGCACCTGAGTAGTGTTAAATCTGCTGTACTTTTGGGGTGTCTTTTTTTGCAGAAAACAAGAAAAATAGGCACTGATACTTGAAATTTTGTGCTGGCTATTGAAAAATCATCAGTATCTATTTGTACTAAGTGCATGTGCTACATATTAAGGGTGGAGTTAAGTTAAAGCCCTGATCTGTAAAGGATTTGGAGATCTCAGCTGAACCATGGCCTTTCAGGCCTGGAGTGGCATACAGCTACTATGAATGCAACATTTCACAGCCCTTGACAAAGAGTGAGGCTTTTCCTCTCCTGTCCCTCTAGTATAGTTAGATCTCTGGGCATACAAATAAATAGATTAGTACTTTTGAACATAAGCCTTTCCCAGCGTAATAATAGTATCAATCTATGACTTTCTTAAAGACTTAGGAGCTTAGAAAGACTTGAATTCTTAGCTTTATAGTTCAAATGTGTTGTTGCTACCTCTGTTAGTTCAGAGAGGAACAGTTCAAATGGCATCCTCATGGCAGGTTCTTGGTGGCTGCCACCCCATGCCCACCAAGAGCGCTGACAGTCTTTCTCCTCTCTGCTTGGTGTGGTGCTATGTGTGTTAACAGAAGATTTTGGATTCTGTTCCACCAGAGAATTTTAGTGTGTAGCAGAAGAAACTACAGCATCAACACACACCAACCTCTCCCCCACGCACTTCAGCACTTCAGCTCCTGTCTCACAGGAGCTGGTCCACAATTTTGAAAGGTAAACTGACTTGCTAAAAAAAGCTTTGAAGCCTTCAGTGAAGATCTCCTTAGAGATGTTATTCCCCTGACTCACAGAAGTCTGTTGTCATCCAGCAGCTAGCTGACTATACATGTTCTTGGAGAAATTCTGCAGGTCTGTGGTGGTTTGACCCTGGCTGGTGGCCAGATGGCCACCAAAGTCTCTCTAGCATTCCTCTTTTCAGCTGGACAGGGGAGAAAATATATATTGAGAGGCTCAGGAGTCAAGGACAGGGAGAGATCATTCCACAACCAGTGTCACGGGCACAACAGACTCAACTCAGAATAAAGAAAACTCTCTAATTTATTATACTCACTGCATACCCAGTGACATCAGAGTCCGTGTGTCACACCAGAAGTGTGACCAGATCTTAAAGCACCTCCCTCCACCCCTCCCTTCTTAGCAGACTTCACTTTAGTCATGATTTTGCTCCCTTCTTCCCCTACATTGTGGCATGGGGAGGGGTAGGGAATGGGGGTTTCAATCAGTTCCTCACAAGTTATTTTCCATCTTACTTGGGGTGTGTGTGCAGGGGAGCATTCCTCACATCCTTCCCCTGCTGCACCATGGGGTCCCACCCACAGGAGACAGTCCTTCACAAACTTCCCCAACGTGAGTCCTTTCCCACGGGGCTTCAGCTCTTCCCCAGCTGCCCCAGCATGGGTCACTGCTATGGGGTGCAGTCACAAATCACAGAATGTCTCTCAGTCCCTCAGGCCCAGACTGCTCCAGCCTGGTCCTCTACGGAGTCACAAGTTCCATACAGTAAACCTGCTCCAGTGTGGGTGTCTCTCTCTTCCCCCATGGGCTGCAGGTTTTGCCAGGAGCTTGTTCCAACACGGGTCACAGCATCTTCCATGTGTCTCCACCTGCTCCAGCGTGGGGCCTCTCCACGGGCTGCAGGTGGGGGCTCTGCTCCTCGTCTCCTTCCATGGGCTGCAGGGGAATCTCCCTCCAGTGCCTGCAGCACCTCCTCCCGCCGCTTCTTCACTTACTTTGGTGTCTGCACAGTTTCTTACATCTTCTCACTCCCTTCTCAGGTGCCAAAAAGCATCTGCTTGTGGTTTTTTTTTCTCCTAAATGTGATTACCAGAGGCGCTGTGACCATCGCTGATGGGCTTGGCCTTGGTCATTGTCAGGTCCAACCTTGAGTCCAGGTGGTCTTTGCTCTGTCAGGCCTAGGTGATGTTTCTTTCCTCACCAGTTCCTTCCCTCCTTGTACATGTAGGGCTTTGGCATGGGACTAAGTATCTACACATAGACTTAGAGTGCAAAAACCAAATGGGTTTGGGGAAATTAGTTCAAATGGTGCCTACACATTTGGGATTTTTAAGGTCAAGGGTGGGAAGTTCACAGGCTAAGGTCTGAGTTCCCAATGAGACATACACATAGATCACGATATTCATAAATTCAGTGTCTTGCTTGGCAGAAAATAATATACTGGAGCATGAAGGTACAAGAATACATATTTTATTTATGGTTCCTTAATAATAGTTGCTGGTAAAACAGGATTTCCAGTTCAAACAATGTTATCTTTAATCAGTCCTCTGTTAATTTGTCACCCCAAATTCCTCTGACAATGGGGTCCCTCAAAATCCAAGATTATCCAATTAGAATTTAAAGCAGCACACTGCAGATATGACTGACTAAAGATAGAAGTCTCTGAGGAAAAGAGCAGGAGAGAGTGCAAGGGTATGTGTGAGAGATCTTTACTCTCTTATAAGTAAAGTGAGAAGAATTATACCCACTCTGAAGTTTTGTGTTGAGTAGAGTCAAGGTCCCTGGTGTCAGGTGTAGAACTGCCTGCTCTCCTTCCTTTCTTCTTTTCTGCCAATGTCATTCTTTTGCTGAGGTTGATTCTTAAGGAGGTTTTTTTAGATTTACATGTGTTAACAGAAAAAGGCCTCTTGACTTAGAGACTCTGGGATGTACAGGCAGAGAATAAAGATTGCTGTTAATCCCAGGCTGAGTCAGGGGGGCGCAGATGGCTTCTCCAGGGAACAAAAGAGAGATGTCAGAGAGCCATTACCTTGGAAATCTCACCTAGAGCAGGGTCATCTAGAGCTAACAGCTCCTCCTAGGCTCTTCTAGGTACTGGAAGTTGTCGCAGAAGGAGGGTCTGTTTTCATATCTGGAAGGAAAATTGCATGATGATGCATTCCCATCCCGTGTCCATCAAAAGCGCTGTACTCCGAGCTGGCACAGGATGCCCAGTTGATTCAGAAGTATTTGAGACTGAAGGAGGCCCACTTACTCTTCTTTATCCCTACACCCAGCTTTGCCCTTAGGCATGGTTCAATTAACCCTCTTGATTTAACCATTGAAGCTTTGGATCCGACCTTTTCCTTCAGCCAGCATGGCTGTGAGGCAGTGGATTTCCTTGACACAGCCTGGCAGCTCTGCATCTCATGCTTTAGCATCCCCTAGCACCAAATTCCCGTGTCCTACCATTTGCTCCTTTACCAGTCCCATGTGTTATAATGAAGACTCCTATCAGCCCCATTTTATGTTACCAGGTCCCCTCAGCTTTCTTAGGTTCAATCTGAGGTCTTGTTTAGGGAAAAGCATGCTGTTCTAGGCTCTCATTATTGACTCCATTGTGAACCAGGATTCTGCTGTTTACAAAGTTAACTCATTAAAATGAACTTTTAAAACTAGTTTAGGAGTTTTCTTTCCCCATCTGCTTTTTCCTGTCCTATATATGTTATACATGTTTTGGCAACCAAAACTTTTTCTTCGTTTTTCTTGCACAGAGAGAGAAATGGGAGATCAGGAAGACCTTTGCCTTCTCTGTGGTTTAAAAGTCTACTCCCATTGACTTAATCTACACCTTCCAGAGGCTAAAAATGTCAGGGATCTCTCTTTGTGGCTGATGTCATTCTGGTTTTAGAGGCCAGTGCGTTACTGAAAAACAGGAATAAACCTCGTAACACTGATGTAGTGTTAAAAGACAGGCATTCTTTATTGCAGCACTGGATGCATGGGGATAGCTCCACCTAATGTGCATAGCACACAATCAGAAGCGTACAGGTTATATAGAACAGAGGTACACACAGCCCACACGGCTCCAGGAGAGAAAGGTCTATCTAATATGGTTTCTTTTTATGACAAGGTCACCCAGCTGGTTGCCCAAAGGAAACCAGTTGATGTTATTTTTTTGGATTTCAGCAAGGCTTCCAATACTGTATCTCACAGTATCTTGCTATACAAACATCCATCATACAAGTAGACAAAGCCATAATGCGTTGGGTGGGCAATTGGCTGATGGGTCAGGCCCAGAGGGTAATGGTAAATGGGGTTACATCGGACTGGCAGCCAGTCACTAGTGGGGTTCCCCAGGGGTCTCTTTTAGGCCCAGTTCTTTTTAACATTTTCATAAACGTTCTTGTCACAGGACTTGAGAGTAAATTTGCAGATGACACCAAATTGGGAGGAGCCATTGGCTCCATTGAGAGTAGAGAAGCCTGGCAGAGAGACCTGGACAGATAAGAGAGCTGACACTCACCAACCATATGAAGGGACAACCCTGGCTGCACATCCAGACTGGAGGGATCAGATGCTGGAGGCCAGCCATGCTGAGAGGGATTGGGGGTCTTGGTTGACAGCAAGTTAAACATGAGCCAGCAGTGTGCCCAGGCAGCTGGGAGGGCCAGCCATATGCTGGGGAGCATCAAGCATGGCACTGCCAGCTGGTCCAGGGAGGTGATTGTCCCTCTCTACACTGCACTGGTGCAGCCTCACTGCTTGATGATCCTTGTGGGTCCCTTCCAACTAGGATATACTATGATTCTATGACATATATTCATTCTATTTCTTGGAAAAGGCCATCTTATGATAATGGTTTCTTGGAAGTTACCTGCATATTTTCCTCCCTGTCACACATGCTCAGTGACTTGAGTCAGTGGTCCTCGAGGGTCCGTGGTGCTTGCTGGGGGGGTCACACACCTGTGTTCACTAGATGAGCCTTTCTTCATGGGCTTGCACAATTATCACCAACCTTATGCAATGTTATTCACCTGTCCAGAACTATGTGATCAACATTCCTTGGCCTGTTTGTGAAGATGGGGTAGGACTGTACAAGAAGTGCAGCTGCATTGTTCATGGCCATGGTTAACTAGCTAGCTTCACCACCCATTACCTCATCTAGCATTACCTATTACCTTGGTTACAGATTTATACATCAAACAAGGTAATTTTGATTGCTTTGGTTACTCTTAAAATGTTCACTCTTCAATTTATCCTTTAAAAAAGATCTGTTTTGCTGGTTGTATAATCCTTCCAATATTCTTAACCTAAAACAATCATTGTTTAATTCTACTTAACTCTATGGATTGGAATCCCTTGATATTTAAATCAAGATGGGAAGGGTACGGGCATTCCTAGCAGCCTAACTGGTGTCCACGACAATCTCCCTAGTTTCTTAAAACAAAACATAAAAAAGCAGTAACCTAATAATTCCTCGGTGATGTTGCTATGAATGCTTACTCTTCTAAACCTAACAATCCCCACATGTTATGCTTTATAATTTCTATTCCCTAATCAAACCTAACCTATCTCTTCTATGTCTTCTATTACTGATTTTTTTTTATCAGAATACTTGCAATGATTCCTAGACCACTGCTGGGGCACCAGAACTGTAGGGATGTAGAAGGCAACTGTGGATTTGAGTTGCAGCATTGTACATCTGTGTGTGTAAATGATGACTTACAAACTGAGGGATCACAAAGGATCATTCTCTGCAGCAGCAGCAGTTGGAAAGCGTTTAAGCACAGCTGTCCATACCTTCAGCTGCCCTTGATACAGCAGCTTGCAGGGACTGACAAAAAAAGTTCAGGTTATAATAATGCCCCCACCAAACCTTTTACTCTGGGCTAGTTCAGCGATCCAGCTTGGAATGTTGTCTTATGAGCAGTGAGGAAGTTGAAACCTTCCAAACTCTGGCAGCCAGGTGAAAGCGAGCAGCCAGAAATGGGAAAGGTCTGAAGGTGAGGATCCCTTAGCCTGGCTGTGGTGCCAAAGCCCCTCCAAGGCTCTGCATCTCCCATAAGCTGTCTCCAGGTCTCTCCTTGCTGATGTGAAGCAAATGGAGCAGGACTGAGTGGGAGGAGGAACGTTCTGGAGTTCCCAAAGTTTGTGGGAAGGCAAAGGGGAGGCAGCTGAATATTACATTGGCTGTGCATGTCTTCTCTGGCCAGGGAGGGGGCAGTTCCTCAGGGCTCTGCTTCCAAATCGATCAATGCCAGCGGCAGCCTGGAGGCAGCCTGGATGTTGTGAGCAAGTGTGACTCACTGCTACACCTCAGGGCTGAATTATTCGGGGTGGGTGGGCAGTCTGTGTCACACTGTCGGTGAGGGTTTGGCTATGTTAAGCAAGCACACAGGCTGTCTGGGCTGTTGAGTCAACCTTTACTAGGCACACAGAGGTCTCTGACTTAAACTTACTGGAACAAGATGAATGTGGGAAGGGTAAAAGCATTACAGATACAGAAGACAGACAAGACCCTGCACCAGTGCTTAATAATGAAATATATTGCAGTAGATGCCACATCAAAAGCTGGACTATTCTTAGTCTTCAGACTATTCTTAGTCTTCATTCACAGCCTCTCTAATAAGACTTATGATGAGTATTACAGGCTGGGACTGAGTGTTTAAACATGCTCCCTTGACATGTGCACTACTTAAAGGAACACTCAAGTGATAAATTTGTTTTCCAGTGCTTAAGGGAGATTGAGTGTTCCCCTGCTCACACAAGAAGTACCCAATCTTACTGCAGATGCAAAACAGACCCCGCTTTGCTGTGATTCTGAAACAAGGGAGGGATGAAATCTCAGTCTTGTAGCATGGAGTCTCTCTGAGTTAATAATAAAGTGTTAATAATGAAGATGTTTGTTTCTCCAGGTAGGATAAAACAATGAGAGGCAGGAGGAGGAAGGTATGCTGATGGACAGGAGGAATTTTCTAAACTTATGAAGGGTGTCAGCTACACAGCTCCCACTAATCATGCTAGGCAAAATACCCAAGGCAGCCTTAGAGGTTGTAACCTATATAGATTTAGGGAAACACAAATTCAAATAGTATACTGATGACTTTTTGCCCCATAAAGAATCTTTTAATTTCTGATGGCAATGGTTGCTACTTGAGAGTGGAAGAGAAGTAGAATATACTAGTTTTGATGCTAATGGATTTTTTTCAGACAAAAGGCACTGAATGGTAGTGCTGTAAATATTCTGCCTGTGGTATGTTTGTTTATGATTAATTACTGACATCTAGGCTGGTTGTTATAAGGAAATATATGTATTTTTTCCAATTAAACAATGCCTTTACCCTTTAAAATTATCTTCTGTTCTTTCAGTGCTATTGGAAATTTGACAATTGCTGAAGTTGATCCAGGTGGTCATTTTGTAAAGATCCTGAACTGTTCCCCTGAAAAAGAGGAAAGCATTGGGGATTATCTCTTGAAGCAGGATGTCCAAGGTCAACCAGTGGCTGTATTTCAGTTTCCCCCCAAGACTAGGATGGGCCCCAACTCCACCGTGACAGTGAGTATGGGGGGTTTGAGTTCCATCTCTCAGCTGGAAGGCTAGGGTACACTCTTAGCCTGACAGTATCGAGTCAAACTTAGGTCTGTATTTTCAGAAAGGCTAACACTCACTAATAATGGTGAGTTCAGAAGAAGCTACTAATGTCCATCATCACCACAAACACGGAATTTGCATGACATGTTCAGCTTTTCATGTTGCCCAAGCAATGGGAAGATATCTTGGATAGTCCCTGTTTGATGCATTCCTTTTTCCAACCATTGCTCCCACAAAAAGCTCCCCATACTGACAGAATACTGAGTTGTGCCAGTGTTTGCCAACAGAAGGTGTGAACCTTGGATGGGAAACACACCAATAATGGAACTGGAGAGGAAACAAGTTGTATGTCTTGCTACTGAAGCAATTACTATGGCTTTGTGTACAGTCTGAGGTATCATTTTAGTAGGGTCTCAACTGAAGATAAGGGGAAAAATGATGTTGCTTTCCAGACTCTGCCCACTCTGTGAGGACAGCTGTTACAGAAAGCCATAAACCACTGTTCCAGCAATGGGGCTCTGTTCCTGGCTTTGCCTTGGACGACTTCAGGTGCAATGATGGCACTCTATGCCTTAGTTTCCTATTCTGTAGAAGGAAGATAATAATGTGCTCTCCTTTGATGTGGTGCCAGAACTATGTGTTAAAAATTCAGTGCATGGGCTGCTGCTCTTCAAAAATTACTTCCCCTCCAGCTAGTTCAGATGTATCTTTTTGCCAGTTTGAATAAGAGTTAGAGAGGTATGTAGGATCTGAGATGCAAAGAGTCAGATGACTTCATCATACCCCAGAAAGGCTTTAAATAGAAAACAACAAATATATGCATCTGATACCCTTGGTAATGAAAAAGGCTTGAACGTGTGAGCTAAATGTGACCGTGGCTCAGCTGTAGGTGTAGCTGAGGGACGTCTGCTGGTGTCTGCACACAGCCCCCAGCAACCTCTGGGGTGTAACCACACTCAGAGTGGGCGCAGCCTCTGCTGTGCTGGGTAAAGATGCTGACTGCTTGGCTAGCTGCAAAAGAGTTTGCAGATCTCCCCAGAAACGGTTTCCTCTTAGTTGGCTTTGACAAGCCAACCATTCCCACCCACCCCAAAAGTAATCCTTTCTCAAGTGCTCTGATCAGTGCTGAACTCACTGACAAGGCCACTGTTCCCATCCATTATCATTAACAGGCTCTTGGGTGAACAACTGGCTTAGGTAGAAGGCCCACCACAGCTTCTGTTTCAGCATGTGCAAGCAGAAAAAATCTGATGGATTATTAATTTCAAAGGATTGTATTCAGGCTGCCAACTCTTGCATCTAAAATTCAAGTACAATAGTGCCTGTGTCATGCAGCCAGCTAGGGAGAACTTCCAGGCCCCAGCTCCCTGTGAGAGCAACAGATGAACCAAAGCAAAATGCTCAAGTTAAGATGCCAGTGTAGACGCTTGGAATGTGGCCTGGAGCCTCTGTCACCACCAGTGCTTCTTTCTTTTCCTGACATGAAAATTGAGGCCTTGCAGAATAAAAGGAGGGGAAAGTGTGTGTTCCTGACTAAGCTGAGTGCAGGTCAATGCAGCCCTGCATGAGCCCTCTTACAAGAAAACTGGAAATGCAAGCTGGTGGGGGCCCAGAAGAGCCAGAGTCACTGCTGTCTTCTGGTATACGTGTGAAAGTGCAAAAAATACAGCTTGGCAGGGTACCATATGGTGAGCAGTTTGGAAGAGAGCTTTTTTCTCCCCAGGATATGTCTCCTTTAAAATGGAAAGAGAATTGTTTTGGTTCCCAGGAAGTAGTTGGAGCTGTTTTCTCACAGATGGCAAATGCCAAATCCTTTAGGAGCACCGTTGGCAAAAAGCATGTTGTGGTTGTATTATGTAAGAGAAGTGTTTTCATAACGGGTCTTTTTGCTACTGCCTTAGTGAGAGAAGTCACAGGTAATTGTGTTCACTTTTTAAAGCACAACGTTGTTAAATCGTTTGTAGAAAGATAAAAGGACAAAATTTTTCTAGTCTTCAGTAGAGGCAGCTTCTCCCTGAACAGAGGGAATCCAGAATCAAGCAGAGACTGGAATTTTAAAGCTGATACCACAGATCTCTTCCAATGCCTCTGGTAATTCAGAAAATAAAAGAAACTGCCTATTTTTAATCTTACTCTCAGCAAGCCAAACTAAAAAGCCCAGGATTTACTATCACACCTTTAAAAACATGCCTTTGCTAATCTCTGTTAATCCACAGGAGAGGTACTTGAAAATAATCACTATAACTAAACTGTGAGTGTTGAAATTCAGTTCTTTCAGCTTTGACTTTGCAGATCAAATAGTGACCCATGTTACAAAAATCAAAAGGGAAAGGAAAACCTGACGTTTTTACTGAGTTTTTGTACTGTATAAATATCCAGGAGCTGTTTTGCCTTTAATCTGATGGCTGCTTGATCTTTGCAGGTTTGGGCAGCAGATGCTACAGTGCTTAATAAACCTCCCTCAGATTTTCTTTGGAAGGACCTGAAGAGATTTAAGACAAGCCTTGACTGTGCCACCATTCTCTGTGAGCCCAGTGGTCAAGTGAGTGCCCTGAGCAAAATCACCTCAATTCCTTACCCAGACACCTCTATCACTGGAATTCCTTCAGAGATTTAGGATCATATTGTTAAAGTCCTTGTAGAATCAAGCACAGACAATCCAAACGTGGCAAAGCTGTGATCTCTCTCTGTTGACCTTGCCTCAGTGGGGATGTTAATTATTAGGATCTGAAGGGCTGAAGAAAAACAGTAAATGGATGACACCACTTGTTGAATGAAAGGCTGATGTCTTCACAGAGACTGCAGCAAGGGGCTCCACAAACATGAATTGCCAGCCCACTGTCCTCCTCCACTGTGTTCCTGCCATGAGGGCTATTCAGCCCATGGCTGCCCATGAATAACTGCCATCAGCTTGGCAACTGCACTGAATACTTCTAGGCAGACTTCTGTTGACTTGGTGATAAGGAAAAGCCCAAGGTAGTTTTTTATCCTATAGCTGTCCAGTGGCAGCTATGGGTTTGGTCATTTTTAGCCAGACACACTTGAGATACTGACAATATGGAAAAGAACTGTGATTTTTCATCAACAGTGGAAGTTATACAGCTTCCCTGAGGTAGCAGAATTTACACCTTACAAAGTGTTAAGTGAAAGCTGACTTTTGGTCTCACCTTGTTGCATTTACCCCCCTTCTATCCAGTTTGGCCATACTTGATACTACATCAATGGAAGGGAATTGGAGGCTGAAAGGGAACTTGAGCCAGGATTCCTCCTGGTAGTTCTGGAAGACCTTCAGTAAGGAAGACAGACTCCCCCATTTCTCCAGCAATCTGTTTTAGTGCCTCACTCTCTGTGTGCTTAGAAAAGCTTTCCTAGTGCCTAAACTGAACTTTTTCTGCCTCAGTTTTAGTCCTTTCCTTGTTTTATCCACTGTGGACACAGAGATTGCATTTTCTTCCTTCAGCAGCCTTTGACATACTTGCAGAATTGTCATGTCCTCTTTTCTCTCCTTCTGGTTTAATTAATTGGAGTAGTGGAATTTCAAGGCCCTTAGATGATGAGTGTACCCTAAAAATGGTTAAAAACTGGAAGCAGATTTTAAAGAACAAAGAGAAAAGAAGCTGCAATTTGGTACTTGTGATTAGTAGTTCTCTTTCAAATGATACACGATGCAGAAATACACTGGAGCACCTATCCCTTCAGCCCTTCCTGGTTTGTCTACAACAAACAATTATCACGATGTAAAATTGTAGATTATGAATAAATATTGATACGTTGTTTGGGGCTTTTTTCAGGCTGTGGCTTGGTATACTCCTCTCTACTGGAACAGAAGGCAAGGATGGGTGGTGAAAGAGGAAAGTGAAAAATTTGAGAACATTGTTGAGAACAGTTTCTCAACAACAAAGCAAAGAGAAGGATGGGAAAATGAGCAGGAATTTCCAACAACTGATACAGAGTGGGAGACAGCTGATTCCCAGCAAACAAGAAAAAAAGGAGAAAGCTTCATTAAAAGGTAACTGATGTTCATTGTGAGCATTCTGTGATTGCAGCATTATGCCAGACTGGGTCTGTAAATGAATGCTTTTAAATGAGCCCCTTAGTAAGCAATTTTGGAAAAGCTTTGGAGTTTTGAAAATAAGAATTAACCTTCAACCAGGTATCCAGCCCAAACCTCCTGATAGGAGTGTGTTCGTTGTTAGTCAAGACAAAGTGGAAAGTACAATCCGAGTACAATTCTTATAATGTGATTTTATTATATATTGTCCTTTGAGCCTTGAGTATGTGGATGGCACCATTCAGAGACTACAACTTGCAAAGCTTTCAGCCAACAATGTTGCTCTTTGCACAACTGTTCACCTTTGCCTTGAGAAGGGTGGGCCTGAACTTGGTCTTGTCTCAGCCCAGCGTGCTTTGACATGGGCTCGGGACTGATAGCTATTGCTTTCTAATTTGCTTCAGAACTGTCTTTTAGGCTTTGTATCAAACTCAAAATTGGCAGCAGCATGAAAAAGTGAGGTTCATTGGCCTAGCTGCAGACAGTGTAGTTTGGGTACCCAGGTCACTATTCACCATTTTGAATAAGAAACTCCAGATAGGTGGGATTTTCCTAAGATCCCTCCAGAATATTGGTTCCAAGGGATTTTGAGCCAGGTTCTTGACAGAAAAACATGTATTCCAGAAATAAAGGATTTGCTGATCCAGATGTATTTTCACCAAAAGTATGGGTGACCCTTCTAATGTTTGGGGTAATTGCTCTTTAAACTTCTCCAGACCATGGCTGGAGATGTTGAGATGAACAGTCTTCAGTGTAGTTGAAAATGGCTGTTAATCACAAGCTTTGTTCCTAAAGATGGTTAAATCACTTTTGCTCAAACTCTCCAAAGAAAGTAAGTCAGAAGCAGGAAGAAATTGCATAAAAATTCAGTGCAAAGAGTTCAAGTCTAGCAGAATTATAACCAAAGGACTCCCTAGTCCTTTAGTTATATTTTCTACCATATTTACCAAATGCAAATTATAATGTGATATGTGAAACAATACAGAAGTCACAGTTCTTCCACCTACAACTAAATGCAGAGTGTGTGAAATACATCTGTGCTGTTTGTTAGGTATATAGCAGAAATGTAATGCATGTGCACAGTAAACACTGTAAATCTATGGAAAAAATAGTAATATGTTAATGCAGAACAATAAATATTACAATAATTCATAAAATACACATATTTTTATATCTTCTGGGCACATACATGCATGTGCAAAATGTGTGAAATACACACAGTAAAGTTAATTGAATTTCTGTTTACAGGGAAAAAAAGACCTCTGCATCCCTTTTCCCCGTTCAGAGTGCCTGGTGCCAGAGTCCAGATTCTCCCACACACCCTCACTTTTCCCTGGCTCAGCCGTTCACCATGGGGAACGACGGCAGCAGTTTGTGCAGGCAGTCCCGGTGCCAGTCAACAAGGCCTGACCCCCTGCCAGGTGAGTTGAGCAGCAGATGTGGTGTGTGCACGGTGGCAATGGGGTGGATTTTCTGACACAAATAGCTTGAGACTTGAAATACGTGTATGTTGCCACCATTTACTTCTATAGCAGCCACCTCCAAACTTTTCTAATTGTGCATCTGTATCAGTCAAACAGTTTTGAACACACACACAGACACATACAGACACACACACAGACATACAGGCACACAGACACACAGACACTCCCAATATATGTACATTTATCTATCTGTAAATGATGCACGTTCACTACTGCAATAGTATGGCCATTACAAAGCACACACACAGATCTAAATTTAAAATGATGAGATAAAAGATTAAAAGAGACTATTTTAGAAGTATTTTTAAATGGAATGTTACTTTTAATGTTGTTAAAATATTTTCTTCCTGCACTCGAATGGCTTGTCTTGCACTCCCCCTGGAAGAACAGCACTCTGTAGAGCTGCATATGCCAGTGGGATGTGAGGGGGCTGTTGTCACTAAATCTGATGCATTTCAGGAAATTAAACAAAATATTCAGAATTAGTAAAAGAAAGAGACTCTTATATTTGCTGTGAATTGCTAATTAGGCAGTGATGAGAAAACTGGTGTGCAATTCAGGTATATCAAACCCAGAAAGCTGTTGACACACTGGAAGGAGTTCAGGGGAGGATGGCAGAGTGAAGGAGTCTCTGAAGAGATTGATTCATGAAGATTTAAAAGAGCTAAATGTGTGTGATGGACAAGCAAGGTGATTGTTGTGGTTCAGGCATCACAGCAAGAGAGAAAACAGTCTTGGCTCCAGGGAACAGAACTAGAAGGAATAGGACCAGGAAGGCTTATGTTGAATATGTAAATTAAAAGGTGTTCTAATGATCTATAGAGTAGTTTTCCAGTTGTGCTCACTGCTTCACTCAGTATTTCAAACTGCTGGCAAGTTTTAAGCGCTCAGTTGCCATTAGTTGTAAAGGAACGAGGTGTCCAGGTCCTAAAGGCAGCTTTGTGACACTCATTCAGTAGTGAACATTTAAAACCAGACTTGTCAAATTATTTGAATATGCTATGGAGGTCAGCCTGTGACTGATGTGGGCCGGTGAGTGCACAGCTAAGAGGAGTTCTTCCCTATCTCTAGGAGTGCCAGCCTAGAAAAAGTGTTTCAGCTTGAGCCAGGAAGGCCTTTCTGCACCTGCTTAGCTTTACACAGCCAAACAGTAATCCTGCAGCTGGGGAGGACTGTCAGGAAGATCCTTTTTAACTGTTCAGTCCAGGCAAAGCAGATTACAACCTGGTGAAGTCAGCTGTAATAGACCTAATTTCATGGTTTGTTTCCTGCTCTGTCTTAATCACTGGTAGCATCAGCTACCAGCTGTCTGTTTTCTGATACGCTGTTTTGGCTAAAATCTGGTTTGTCTCATTCTGTGCCACTCTGGTCTTCTGAGGAGTTGGGTCCCCCATATCTGTTCTGGTAGTTTCCTGGACAGGGAAAAGCTGGGGACAGAAAGGGAGCCGGCACCTGCCAACTGGGAGTGCTGGTGGCATTAGAGGTTGTCTTCACATGAGCAAATGGTGTGGACAAATAGGAGCAGATCTGTAGAGCAAAGCCCTTGCTGCTGCAGAGCAGGTATCCACGCTGTACACGTTTCAAAGGTGATTTACTCTGTCACAGCTCTAACAGGCCATGAGGGGACACCTACCTCTGCATGGTGAATGTATGAAACTTCCCAGGCTGCTGTGTAGCCCACTCATGCTCACAACTGAACTGCACAAAGTGGTTTCTGTCTGAATACCCACTTGCAGACAGGATGGTTGATGTTTGACTCCAGAGGACATCTTCTAGCTTGATTTCAAGAGGAAGCCACCGTGTGCACTTGATAGTGCCCCCTGATGTGAAGCTGAGGACAGTGAGTGCAGGGAATGGCAATTCCACTCCATGGTGCGCTCCTCTTTGGACCCAAAGCACTACAGGCACACGCAGGACATTCCCCAGTTCTTTCTCCCAAGCCCAAGGGAGTTTTCTGCAAGCAGTCCTCTTTCCTGCATTCCTCATCTTCTGTCCCATCTCCGCAGATGGATGTCAGTGCTGTTGCCATGAGTTACATTTGGTTTCAGTTTTGAAGATTTTTTCCTTGCAAGTGGTAAGACTGAAAACCTTTTCAATAAAGCAAGCAATATGAAACCAAAACACCTCCGAGACCGTCACACAAACACATTGTTCCAGGACCCAGGACTGTAGGCACAGAGACAGGGCCTGCCTGCAAATTTATTTCCTGAGAGTGGGAACTTGGAAGGCAGAACTCAAAGCTAGGTGGGCTTGCCATGCATTAAATATATCTGATTTTCTGTAGGTTTTTGCATGCAGCCTGCATACCCTTGGTCTCCCTTTCTCAGATCTTTGCAAAAGATAATTCAGCTCTATTTACTTATGGTTCATTTGCAGTTCTTTTCACTACTGAATTATGAAATTATTCCTCTTAATACTACCGGGAAAGTTAATAATATCTAAGATCTCAGATTAAAAATTAAATATGGGTATAACCATTATTTTTCCCTGATAAATATTCATGCATAGTACATATTATGGCTGGATTTTTCCAGAAATGAATATAAAGAGAGATGTAAGCATCATTCTTATTTTATTACAATGCAAAGATTACAAGTGCTTTAGGCAGATTTATACAAGTATGCCTCTAGATGTTATTACTGACGGTGGTGAAATGATGATTTTCAAATATATGATGGAATGATGTTTTTGAAACGTATGACAGCTTTTTTCTTTTTTATTTTTCTTTCTGTGCTTAAAAATTTTTAACTAGGAGTGCTTATAACAGACATGAACAACTGGGGTCCATATTAATATGCAAGACTGCATTTATGCATATTACTATGGACCCTAGTTGTTCATGTCTTCACCTTCTTGAAGTCTGAGAAAGCTTCCCTTTTCAGTAAGGACTTTTCAACTTGTTCATAAATGCTTCATGATATTTGACACTTCGAGAAATCAGTATTGTTAACTTAGGTTTCCTTTGCAAACACACTTTCAATCACCATTATCTTTAAATAATAAACTATATGGATAGTTATTTCATAATGCCATAATACAGCAAAGTTAGGTAGGTCAATGCCTTTGAATCAAAATATTTCTCTATTTCTGTATTTTCACCTTAGACACTTAGTTTTGCTTTTCAAAATCAGTTTGGTGTATTTTCATGTTGCAGAAGTATAAAGACCCACTCAAAACTGCAAAGAGATGGGCCTTGCAGATTGTGCTGTTTGATGGTATTTACATGTCAGTTTCAAGGATTAGTTTCTCATACATCTGTTGTATCCTTTCCAGCTCCTAGCCTTCCTCTGTGACAGCCAAACAGCATCTCTTCAATGTCTTTTTGGGGTATGTTAACAGCAGCAGTCCACAATATTCCATGGCAGAACAAAGTGTGTTTAGGGGCATGATGGTGCCTTCAGAACTTTTGCCTGTCCTCTCGCAGCTCAGCGTTTTACCTTTCTAGGTGCTACAGAACAGGATTTTCACTACCCAGTTCCTGTGACTCTTGTGGGTTTATTTTTCAGTCATTGCAGTTGATAAGATGATGGTAGGGTGTGTGTGGTTGCTGTTCCTTCCAGCACATACCCATCCACACAAAATTTTAACAGACACCTTATTGTTTTTCCACTTTGCCTTCTGAGTACCTCCTGAAGCACTTCTGAATGGTTTTCTTTGGTGCCGACAACAAAAGACCATGCAAGTTATCTACCATCTATCTATAGTTTCACTTAATTTCTTAATCTTTATAGTCTTTTAAATTAATTGTTAAACTGTCTGTTTGGCTTCCTTTTCGCCCAAGTATCCCTGTTTTCTTCTCAGACTGAGAGTTAGGAGGTAAAAAGCTACTGCTGTCAGAGATCACAAAGTCTGAGCTGAGCTGCTACCTCCCATTCTCCTGAGAAACGCATCGCTCTGGTGATGGCACTGTGGTGGTGGTGTTGATGATGAATTTCACTCCGCATCAGAATGCTCAGCTGTGAATTTTTCAAGGAGTTTAAAAATAGTTATGGAGTGTATTGTGAAGTGAGCACTTTGAAGCCTCAGCCAAAACCAGTGAGTTTTGTCAATCAGAATGTTTCCCTGTTGCCGAGGAACAATAATTAAGCTTTCAGTGGCAAATCAGAACTGCAGACAAGGAACATATTTAGCACAGGTTTTCAGTGAAAAGGAGCCAATTCCTGCCACTGTCTTCTCTAGCTAGTGGATAAAGCATGTTAGCTCTCTGTTCTTCCCACTGCTTCTCATGGGTTTTGTCCCAAAACTGAGAGTTGAATGAGATGAGATGAGATGCACACATACCATGATGCGTTTGCTCCTTGGACTTGTCCCAAGGACTTCCGTAGCCTACGGGACTGCCCACGTGATTTCCAGTTGGCAGTGAGGAATGGTTATAGGTTCAGCTCTTTTCTCACAGGGGCCAACATATTGTGGGCAAGACCAAGCAGTTACACAAACACACAGATGCACTTTTTCAGTAGAAAGAGATCAAACAAGATATTACAGTGATATCCTGTGGTAAGAAACTAAGCCAGCTGCTCTCTCCAGTTCATCAAGTGACCAGTGCAGATGAAGAAGCTCTTCCTATCATCACTAAGACAAAAAGTGAAGCATCTCAGCTTGGTCAACACAGTGCCACTCATTCTGGCTGACAGCCAGCTGCTCCAGTATTCTGCACCTTTGAGTGTGTTTATCTGCCAGTTTAAGTTCTTCTGTAGCCTTCAAGAGCTTAAAATAACTTTTCAGTTTCTCGCTGACGCAGATTATTTATCTGGAATTCCAAGGTTCTGAAGTACTGAGGAAGAGCATGGTCCGGTAAAGGAGACCACTCTAGTGGCAGAAAGCTGTCAAAATATCCTGACTCCATTTATTAAGTACCAAATACTGTACCAGCATTTCATGACAAACACAGTAATTCTGGTTTCTTTATTGCTGCTTTCTCAGCTGTGATATCTTACGACCTCACATTGTGTTTCCCTACCTGCCAGGAAGGATACCAGTCTGTCAAAATTATTTCCTTATCTATTTGTTGTTTACTGCTTAAAACCTCACTGGTTTAGTGTGCATTTGTGTGGATTTGGTGCTTCAGGAAAAAAAAAAAATCCTGCATCAAGTTATTCCGACCTGGAATTTTGGAGGAGGGAAAAACTTGGGGAAACCAAGAGGAGAAATAATAATTCTCTGTAGTAAATGTAAACACGGTGAAAGTAATTAAAGATTATTGCTCACATCTTCACCTAATTTTAACAAGCACAGCTCTTTCAACTTACCTCCTTCCATCGCGGCCAAACAAATTACATTACGAATACTTCAGCGCCACTGAAAACAAATCAAAGATTTGCCCATGGTTCTGTAGAAAGGGAAGGTGGTGTTCAATAAGAGGCTTTCTTAAGACTGCAGGAAACCTAATATTTCTGCCACTTTTGATGCAGGTGACCAGTGGTGATGGTAGGGAGTATGTAGCAGGCTCCCCTGTGAACTGCCTCAGTAGCATCACCACCATGCTTGCTGTTCGTTAGCGTCACTTAGCAGACAAAACATCGTCACCAGGCTGAGATGTGCTAACATATTTGGCACTTGCAAACTCTGGTTGCCACTGAGAGGAGAATCTGGAGAGCTGTCATGCCTTTGAGATGTGAGCACTTCTGAGCACACAGATCCCCTGGAAACAGCCGCAGAGCTGTGTGTGGAAAGTGCATCTACTGCGCTTTGCTTCTCTTGCGATGGGGAAGCTGCAGTTGCAAGTGGCCTATATAAAAGCAATTCTCTCCTGGATAATTTTGGCAGAACAGCCTGACCTTCAAGAAGCCATGACTAAAGAATGCCCTTTATCTTCTGGTCGTCCATTACAGCATGCAGTCTGTGATTGAGTCATACAATGGAGTGATAAAATGAAGTCCGAAGATTCACTTCTGAAAATTGCTCTCATGTAATAACAATACCCAGCATTTATGAAATCTCCCAGTGAACGTGCTTAAAGGTGGTGTTCATGTCAGTAGAAATGTGGAGTCATTTAAAAGCTGATTCTATGGTCAAAGTATGTCCAGGGCTGAGATTAGGTTTGAACACAGCTCAAGGAACTGACAGAAATCCAGGGTCAAGGAGTGAAAAAGCTTGTTCCTTCCCTGCCAGGAGTTTATGGGGAGCTGCAGACGGTGAAAACATGGAACCAAAGACATGATAATTTTTTGCAGGGAGATTTGTGGAGACAGTATAAGGCAGATAGTCTGAGAGCATCAGCTGGAGGGAAAGTGACAGTGTGGAGGAAAATTACTTGATCTCCATTTAGAGGCTGTTAAGGGTTTGGAGAAGTACATATTGTTCATGGGCAGCCAGCCCAACTGTGATTTTGGCCAACCAATGCTTGCTGAAATCCAATTCAGCCAAAAGTCTGCAAGACAGAGTTTGATCCTTTGAAGTAGAGGTATTCTAGTGACAGCTGGTGACCTTGCATGTCATTGTGTATTTATTCCAATGTGGCTTTTATTTAAAATGATCTTCCGTAAGGCCAGAGGAAGCAGAGACTTTTTGTTGTTAGCATGCTTTTTTCCTCAATTGACTTTGGTTTTGAAATAGGTATGTGGAAGTAATGGCTGTTGTCATCAACAGGCGCTCGGTATGCGGGAACGAGCCAGAAGAAGACTCCTCTGGTTCCCAGCTGTGTGAGTGGGGAAGGCAGAAGAAGACCTACTGGGTCAGCTGGAGTGAGTAGAACTGCTACAATTCAGTTTCAAAATAAACAAACAAAAAACCTCAAAGAAAACAACAGTAGAGATTAAAAAAAAAAACCAAACCAAACTAAGCCCAAACACACAGCTCAGAATACAAGAATGTCTTTACTTTATTAGATTCTTTTAGGCATCTTTCTGTCAGACAGACCAATGCCAGAACCACAAATGCAAAGCATCTGCATTGAGGAATTGCTTCTAAGTCTAGAGAACTTTATGTTTGCATCTTGGATTTGCTCTAAGTTGGAATCTGTTTACAGGGTTCCTTCTAGGGAAAAGAAGGTCTAAGTGCACACCCTGACATATTTTTTTAATCTATTTGGAGACTGTCTTGCTTACACTACCCAGTCAGTAATGAAGCCCCTCATATGTAAATATGTAGACCCTCAGATTTTGAGTTGTTGCAAGTACCTCTTTCAAAGTTTATGATTTCCAGGCTCATCCCCGGGACTTGATTGTTTGTTTTACTTAATATCAGTTGCATGATTTATTGTCATGCAGAGTATTTAATCTATATTTTTATTTGTACTACAAATTATCACTAGATATGCAGATGTTGGAAATGCCTTGTGACATGTTAAATATCATTCCCATTTCCCTTCTCTACTTCATAGGTTCTGTTACAAAAGCTATAGGAATTGATAGATTTAGTCCATCAAAGAACGTACACATGCAACTTACTTCCATAATTATTAAATTGTGTGATATATATTTTTACTTACAAAGGTTTTAATGTTTTCTAAAGTGCTATATACATTATATATGCATATATATCTGTATAAGTAATAATAATAAGGATAAGTCAGCCTATCTGCATCAGGTAGAAATAAAGAGGAAAAGAAACTGGAGGATTATTGCTTGTGCCTACCTGCTCAGTGTATACGTGAAGTGGGGCTCTTTGCCCAGGGACACACTTAAATAAATAAATACATCAGTGCTACAGTTCTGCCTTATGTAAAGTGATAGTACTAACACCTATCTCCTAGGGACAGTGTGAGTCAGTGGTGTTTGTAGAAAGGTTTTTCTATCTTTAGATGAGAGGCACTTTAGATGTGCAGTGAATTAGTGTTTTTCTCAGTGACGCTAGATTAACTGCTTTTTGATTAAGAATCCACAGTTCCTGAGAAACTCACTGAATTAAAATGACCTGAACACTCAAGAAAACCATGACCAAATAATTTGCTTTCTAGTCTCTAGGTTTGCTACACGATGGTCGGGGTGTAGTGGAACTATTGCAATAGCCAAAGACTATGTGACATTCTACGGCCTTATGGGGAGGACGCCCTCAGCGCTACGGGCTTGACGCCTGTTCACACTGTGAAAATTTCACAGCTCAGAAAGCAGCTCATCCTGTGACCTGTAATGTTATCAGCAGTAACTAACTCTCTGCACAGTTCTCTCAGAGCAAATGAAAACAGGGGTGTTTATTTTCAGCAAAAGAGATTTAAAAGAATACTTCAGAAGACAGGATGATAAGAGTTTGGCTTGATGCTAACATAGCTGACTTGTAGCAATTCATTAAACTGGAGTGAGTCACAGATGTGCTGCAGAGCCTTAAAACCATATCTGCTTCCCAGTTGAGTCAAGCTTTCCTTCAGAAAATCTTTGTACCTGATAGAGTTATGCTTTCAGTAAAGCCAGACTGTTGAGAGCACTTGCTTAAATCCCACGAGAAGCTCTCATTTGGGAAGGCCACTTGCCCCTTTTGCCATGAAGAGGTGCCCAGACCAGCTGAGACCGAGAGCTGCAGATCTGTAAACTCTTGTGCAGAGTAAAACAGAGCAGACCAGCTCCCTTACTGCAGCTTAAGGGACCGTGGGATGTGCTTCTGAAGGTGAGGTGCCTGCAGCACCCGTGGAGGCCCAGTAACTCAAGTGTGGCTTTGCAGTCTGGCCTCTCTGCACAAGCAAAACCACACGCTAATCTCCTTATAGAATAAAGACAATTCTAGATATATTTTACTACTAGCCATTGTTATAGGCAGTTGTTAATGAGCTTCCCAAATGCTATATGCATTTGTAGTGCTGTGCAAATGATGATTATCAAGACATTTGGATGTAAGGTCTTTTGACTCACCACGGCCTTATGGTCTTGCAGAAACAATCATAATCCTCATGTAGTCCTAACTTCTCAGTCATGAAGCCACATAGTAGACAGGAGATTCTGAGAGACCCCAGAGACTGATGACTCTAAAGCTTTGGTCCTGTATAAAGGAAGTTTCAGTGTGGGAAAGTGGAATAGGTAAAATGAAATCACTGAAGGCATACTACATGGGTATTCTTATTCCAGACTAGAACACCCTTTCTCTGGCTTAATCTGTCTCACTTACAAAATTACAGAAGATAAGCAAGGAAACAAACCCAAACCACCTTTTATTTTGAATGGACTATCAATAGAGGCAGGTAAATCCCCATGACCTCAGTGCTCTGATAGTAAGTTTTCCCATACAGACCACCTTAATAAACATCTTCACAAAGTATCCTATAGGCAACATGTCCTCTCCTGTATATTAATTGTCAAGGAGTATCTGTGAGTATGAACTGAGCTCAGATAACTTAACATAACGTTAACTTAACATTAACATAAACTCCTGGTTTCCCAGTGCAATGGGAGATGCTGCCTGACCTGACCTTTTCTCCACCATAGTGGTTCCCACAATTTTTTCTCACAAGGAATCCTAGCACAGGGTTGTGTATACATTTAAAATCCAGATTTCACTTCAGCAAGGTCCTGTGGTTGATAAGCAATCCTTTTGCCTTTAGGTTTGGTTCTTCTGCAGTAGCTATCATTATATTCCAAGGTATGTTTTAAAACAATGGAATAGAAACAGTCCAAACAAGCTGGGTGCAGGCACACAGTCAATTGTCAGAATACTAGCGCGGAATTAATGTTGATATCCTCCTCACTGCATTTCAGGTCATCTGGAATAGCTCAGGAACAAGTGACACTCTAGATTACTGTTAGAGGGAAGACGGAGCTGGCAGTCTCTCCTGGTACCCTTTTGTTTTTCTTTTGCTGCACTCCAAGTACCTTTGCAGTTGTGCTCAGAGCTGAGACTAAACGTCCCCAGCAGTGGGGGTGTTAGTGACTGGGATTTAATTGCAAAGGCTTTCTCTCTCACCTGTGTGTCAGCAGTGGGGATTGTTACCACCCGGTTGTTGTCACAAGCAGGTTGCAACCTGTGTGGGAGGACATGTTCGTAGGGTCGCAGTTTAGTCTGTAGCAGAGAAGCCACTGCTCTATGTGCTGCCAGTAGCGATCCCAACAGCAAAGCCAGGCTGCATGGGCACAGAAAAGAAGCAAACCTGTGGGACAGTTTTAAGATCATTTAGTTGGGCAGGATAAAAGCACTGCTTCTACTACTTACCCCATGTTGTGGATTTATTGTTTTACAAAGTCTAGTCTCCAAGGCTAGCGACATTGTTTCTTGAACAAGCCAAGTGAGTATCAAGCACCCTAAAATAGAACCAGAGATTTTTAAAGATCTGTGAAGATAGTCTTGGTGTAATGCTATCCCATTCACTTCTTCACACCCACCTAAGGCTTCTTTGGACGCTGTAGGATAAACCAGTGTCTTTCAAAACAAGGTAATTAAATCTGAACCTTATCTCTGACCCCGATACTCCCTACAATTTACACTTTTCATGGCATGGAAATCCTCTATCCAGATTTCTGCCATTAAAGTAATGTAGGGCAGGGCCATTCCATATTTTGCCTTACTGTTTAATGAAGGGGAGTAGTGTTAAGCAGTATTTGAGGCAGGGGGGCATTGAGGGGTGGAAGTAGTTGTGAAAACCAAGCCAATAGCATGGGGAGGGCTCAATTTAATTCGTAATCCTATGCCTGTATGTCCCAGGCAGCACATCCATCCTGGTTACGATATAGTTGCTTGTAAGCCTCCGTACACAGTGGTTAGAAACAGCAGCGCAGAACTGATGGCATCCCAGGCAATGTTTGTGTGCTAACTGTGCTCTGACTTCAGGAGTGATCAGACAAGTTGCAAACAGGTTCCCTGGCTTGAATACAAGGGCTTGAGAGATATAAGGCAAAGGCAGACTTGGTGGTTATTTAGTAAGGTTTAGGTCTTTCCAAAGGAATACTATTACTCCTTTTGGAAGTGAATTTCAGGCTCTGTCTGAATTGTTTTGATGGTAGACAGGAGAAAGCCACAGGTTTGGGCCCCAAGCAGGAGCATAAGGTGCAAGTGCCAAACAAGAGAAGCAGAGACTCAACTCCTCTGTGTCCACTCTGGAATAACTGCACAGTCACAAAAGTGCCCAGGCAACACACAGTAGGTGGAGAGTGCCCCTTTTTCTTTTAGTCTGACTCTTTTTCTGTTCAACAAAATACAATTTTGCTGCATGCTCCATCTAGGAGACACTGTAACACCCAGTGAACTCCCCCATGGACTTGATAAGAGTTTTAAAAATTTATCACCCAATCTGTAGGTTGATATTACAGTGCCTAATCCCAGAGAGTCGGTACATGCCCATGTGTCACTGCACATTTTCGTTAGGTAGAGCTCTGAAAGCAAGGTAGAATCACATGCTATTTATATCACAGTTATTAGAAAGACAACAGATGCAATAAAGCTTAGAAAGACAACAGGGGTTCCTGTGAATGTCGGGGCACTGCAGAAGCCTACCTTGTAACCTTGCTGAAAGAAAGCTCATTCCCAAAACTTTTACAGCAGAGCTGTACTTTTCACAGATCCACTTTTCTTCCCCATGCAGCTGAGTGGGGAGCAAAACTCAAAGCTAAAAATAAATATTTGTCATTGGATACATCTTTACAGTTTCAAAGCTCAAGCCATAAACACTGAAAGGATGACTACATAGTAGTCCATACATGTGTTTTGTGACTGTGTGCATGCCTGCAGCTCAGTACCAAGTTCATCTGTTCAGCTCAGGACTCATATTTAAGTTTCAGTGGCAGTTTTAAGTGGGATGTGACTAAGAGGGAAAATAAAGATTCAGTTCTGACTATATTGCCAAAATGTTCTGATGCATCCCACCAGGCATGCCCAGGGCTTCCCAATATTATGAGGGAAAGTCGTCTAGGATAGTGAGGTGCAAGTGCATAAAACTGCTTGTAAAAGGACTTTAAGTGAAAATAGGTCCTTTGAGTTCAGTAGGGAGAAACTACATCTTACTCATGACTTTACTGAAAAATTACACTACATAGAAAAAATTATGTTAAGATACTGCTCATGTTGCAAAACTGTGTAAACAAATACTTAGAAATGCCAGAATTAGGATGTCCTGTGCTGCCTCAGTTTAGGTCCCTGAGGAAATCCAGCTTCACCCTGTCTTGTTCTACTCTTGATGCATTGAGTGGTTTATGCCTGGCCTGAGTTTTTGCTAGCAGGGCTTGATATCATCCAGGTATGTCTGCAGTATTTCTGACCAGACACTTCCTGTCTCTGCCAACTGGCTCCAGTCCTAGATTCTCCTTGTTTCTTACCACCTCTTTATCCAACTACTCCATCCTTCCACCCTCTTACAGACAGTGACTGGCTCCTTCCCAAATGCGCGGGTCTCAGTCTTTTCCAACTCTTTGTCATAGTCTCTGCCTTCATAATACTTTTATTTGTATCACATTTCTCACCAGCATTGGCTTTGAAAACAGTTTTTGCAGAGCTGTACAAGGCCAGTACCAGTGAGCACGTTGGAAATCCTGTGCGGTCCCAGAAAAGTGATGATGCAAGTTGTATTATGTCATCACTGGCAACCACTGAGAGGTCACTGTGCTGGCTAATGATAAAGACAAAGCAGTCCTCTGAAATCATCAATCCATTCTATCCTTGTGGTGATTTGGTAAAATAATTGCTGAAAACTTTGTTAGTTTATTTTCCATAGCCCCTTGAAGGGGATTGTCCTGGTTCCGGACAAGCCAGAGTCAACCTCCCCAAGCAGCCAGCCCAGGTGAGCTGAGTCAGCCTAGGCTGTTTTCCACAGGGTTGGTCCTCCTGTCCTGCAGTACTCTGTTATTGTTGGGTAAGGTACTCTGTGTTATCATTGGGTGTGGGTGTAATGTGCTACAGACTGTTATTGTTTCCCTTTCATGGTGATTTTGTCGTTAAACTGTCCTTATCCCAACCCACAGAGGCTCTGTCTGTTTCTCCTCTGGGAGTGAGCAAGCAGCGTGTGGGGCTCAGCCACTGCTTGGGGCTGAACCACCACAGGGATTAATATGACTCAAACAAAAAGAAGTTTACTATTTTTCGTGCTTCTTGTGACTTTCAAACTGTGGGATTTGTGTCCATCTGTTCTTTGTACCCTCTTCTATTTGATTCAAGCAGATGTTTATAATGGGATGACATTGGTGTCTTTTTCCATCATAGCACAAGTTTTTTGTTTGTTTCTGTTTATCTTAAAGTACCCTGATCTGCAGTCTGTGAAACAGTTGGCAGGTAAATACATTATGCAAATAGCTGTATTTCATTAACTGGCATTAGTTTTAAGGGTGCTCTGTTGTCATTCTCCTTCCTCACAGCTGTTGTAGCGTGTGCTGGACTGTTTCACAGTACATGCGGAATGTAAGTGTGACAAATGGCTGCAAGCTAGAAACTAGACAGAGGGTCGTTTCTCCATTTTCTTTAATTATGAATTGCATTTTGGAAAGAGAGGTCCCATCTAGCTCAGCTTTGGAGGCAGTTCTTGCAGAGCTGTACAAAATCAGTACGTGTGCACATGTTCAAAATGATGTGTGGGGCAGGAGATGCTTTATAAGCCTCCAACATTGGATCACTGGCCTAGTGACCATGGGGAGGTGATTGTGCTGGTTAGTGATGCTTATATAAATTTTAAGAAGCTGTTTAGTCTGTAGAATTGCAGAAACAAGAGTGAGAGGTGCAGGCACTCATTTTTGGCTGAGATGGAGTTAAATTTTCTTCCTAGCAGCTGGTATAGCACTGTGGTTTGGCTTTAGGATGACAGTAAGGTTGATAACAGGCTGATGTTTTAGTTGTTGCTAAAGTCAAGGACTTTTCAGCTTCTTGCACGGCCTTGCTGATAAGACAGAGGGCACCCAGGAAGCTGGGAGGGGACACGGCAAGGACAGATGACCCAAACCAGCTAAAGGGATAGTCCATACCATATGACATCATGTTCTGTATCTAACTCTGGGACTCGTCCAGGAAGGGGGCAGGTCTTGAACCAGCTGGGCATTGTTTCTGGGTGGTGAGCAGTTGTGCTGTGCATCACTTGTTTTGTATCTTCTATTATTATTATTACTGTTATTACTGTTGTTGTTATTGTTATCCTTTTCTGTCCTTTATCTCAATCCACAAGTTTTGCCTTTTTTCTTTCTTTTCAATTCTCTCCCCCATCCCACTGGATGTCGTGTCGTCATTTTAGTTGCCTGAGGGGTCAAACCACAGCAGCCAGTCATGACACAAGGCGTAAAGGAAATGTGATATGCCCTCTGTAAACACACTGGGACAAAGCCTGAAAGCTGGGTTTGAAGATAATTTATTTTCTTCTTATTGACAGCACTTAATTTTGTATTCTTTAATTTTTCCCACTTACCGGGCGGGGGGGTGGGGGTTGTTTGTTTTATTCTTTACACACACTGAGTCTTACAATCTAAGCAGAGTTCATCTACCCACAGTAAAACCTTGGTCATTCTCAGCGCTTCTGCAGCCCCAATAATTTCCATCCAGAAGGGCAGTCGATAATGAATTGAGTGCTGCGGTCAGAACTCCTGATGTTTCACTGCTTTCACAACAGGCTGATACAGAGAGTTTAATGACCCTCAACGAAGCGTTATTATAAATACACAAACCTAAACTTATCATTCAAAATAAAAGAACTGAATTCTTTTGATGGTGCAATATCATAAATGGTTTCAGTTGTGGACTTTTGCCTTTCTAATCTGCAAGATTTGTTAAACTTCACTGCACGTGAAACTCAGGGCTCCTTGGAGTTTCCAAGATGATCTAAATTGAGACTGAACTTTATCCACAAAGCAGAGGGAGCCTGAGAAATGGCAGGACCAGTTTCCTCTCATTGTCTTGCCAGTGTGCTGAAAACTGTTGATGATACTTTAGTCTTTGCATCCTTTCATTTGTAAATGCCTCTGCTGAGAGGGTCAAAGGAGATAACAAATAATGCCAGCTGCACAGTAATTTTACTGAGGGTAAACAACATCTCAGTACAAGTTGGGGTGAAGGGCAACTAATCATTCCAAGGGGTCACCAAATAAGCAGGTTACATCATATTTTTGCAGCACCTGGGTAAGTTACTGAGTGAGTTACCCAATAAACTTCAGCTGGTTTCGGAACAGACCCCAATTTTCACAGATATGTCAGTCACACGGGTAAGTTTGCAATGTTTATTATCAGGAGAGTATTACAAATGCAGTCGGTACAAACAGACCGGCACATCACCACTTACAGACAGTCTGTGAGCTTGCCCCTTTCATTCTTCATCCTCTCAGGAGTCAGATTGTTCAGATGAGTTTCGAGCTGTGATTGAACCTTTAATAAAAAGTGGTGAGTGCCGACGAAGCTTTGGGGAGCTCAGGCAATACTGCAGTCTACAGGGCAGCCATTCAAAACCAGGGGAATTTAGACAGACTCACTGACCCTGTCTTGTCCCCATTCCCTGTAAATCATGCTGGGGCTGCTCCACTCTCCCGAGTAGGAGTGTTACGGGGGACTGGAAGTGGCAAAGTGCTGGGGTCTGGACAGGAATAGAAGTGGCAAGCTGGGTACAAGCTGAGCTCTGGTCTGGAGGGTGGTAGGAAGCTCAGGAAGGTACCAGCAACTCGTCTCACCCCACTCTTCACTTCTGTGGGCATTAATGTGTAGCAAATCCTGCTCTGCATCTCGCAGTGGCAAGGTGGATTTGCCAAAAATGGGGTAAAGAAAGCAACAAACAAACATCAGAGATTGTGGAACTTCAGTTTCATTCAATCTAGGTCTGATTCATGATACATGAAGCTGGCTGCAGCAAGCCAGCTGATCAGCCATCAGCAGATACATCCCATTGTATGTAAACACCTCAGTGTACTGTACATTCAGAATTGCCTCATGTTTCATGAGGTGAGCGACGAACTGTCGGACACAGCAGGAGTAACCCATCCCACACGGGCTGCACCATCACCTTAACTACACCTCAGGGCTCTTGATGTCCATTTTTGTCTTTTCCTGTAAAGCCCAGGAAGAGAGTAGAATTGTGTCTTCTGGGGAAGCACATCTCTCTGTGTCTCCCCATGTAAGTACCTATGCTCAACAGGTAGGAAGTTGCACTAGCAATTCATATAAAGTCATGCGGCCTACGGATAGTTTACAGTTGTTCTCAACAGCTAATACTTTGCGGTGGTAAACCACCCCCAACCCACCCCCCACCCCACCCCCCGCCCCATTTCCTTTCCTCTCCTTTCCTGAAGGAAGTGAAAACCAAAGGCTCTATTTCTTGGCTGAAAAGGGACTGACTGCAATGTACTTGTGTGTGTCAGCTGGGCCTCCAAATTCGGTAGCTTCGGCCCATCACTGAAAAAATGCTGCTGATTCTGTCATGTACAGATTATGCCTTATGGTTTATATATGTGTGTGTGTGTGTGTGTTTTATATACATATATATATATAAACCCATGCATAGACTAACCAAACAGTAACCTTGAATGTAGCATCAGTTAAAGGAGAAGCAGAGAACTCCCAGTGGTGTGCAGTATCATTTATCAAGACACGGTTTTATCAACCACATTCCCTCTAAAGAAAGTACCTTGATTTCTGGCTTTATTACTGAAACTTTTGGAAAAGTTTAGATAAATCTTGGCAGTGGAGGCTTAAAAGTTTGAAAGCAGTTAAGAAACTGCTGCTCTGAGGTCTGTCTCCTCCACAGTCCCAAGCAATTGCAACGATGGCCACACAGATACACAACATGCTGACTTCCTTTGCGGGGTGATGCTTTCCAGTTGCTGCAGTCCCTCCTGTGGGCAGCATATTTCAGACAGTGGCCCTCTGTGCTCTAAAGCACTTCTGGATCCTACAAGGTAGCAGCCATGGTGCACACAGTATAAATTCAAACCCAGCGCAATGGGGTATCATCCCCTTGTAAATCTGTGGTGTTCTCCTGGCTTCAGAGGGCAGCTGCTGCTTTGCCTCAGTTGAGGAGTAGGTGTGGAGATGTTTAATATACACCCTCAGGAATTCAAATAAGAATTGCATGGGAGCTGTCAAACTCTTCTTTAAGTCTCCTAATAGCATAAAAATACATCTATTTAGTATTATACAAAGATATGCATATACTTAGAATTTGGCTCGAGAGAGAGGAATTCATAATGAATATTCCATTAGATTTTTCTTCTTTTTATGGAGACTGCCTTTACAGATCTGGAGTGCACCTCATTTCCCAGTCACTACTTTCTCCTTCCTCTCTGACAGTTTGCTTTTGAAAGGGAAAGTGACAATTGAACAATCTTTCCTTGCTCTTTTTTTTAACAGATATTATTTCCCTTTGCTGCCCCTGTTCTTTCATTTAAGCTGACCACAGAATGGTCTGTCACTTCTTACACTTGAGAAATACCTGCACAATATAAAGGTTAGGTCCTGATCCAAGCTTTATTTAAGCTGGTGTGAAATTTCAGTAGACTGTGGATCAGATCCTAAACATTCCTTACACAAAGATCCTCCCCAGCTGGGAAACTATTTATTTAAAGGTATGCTTCTGTGCTTTTAAAATCTTGAGTTTCCTTTCCTCAGAGCAACTTCATAAAACTAAAACTTCTGGCCAGTGTGTCTGTGTCAAGAACATATTGTGTTTTCTTACAGCGTATTTTGATGACAGTGTTGATTTTTCACTCCAGAAAAAATGAGTGATGCTTAGGGGTCAGCAATGTGCTGGTTAACACATTGGACTTGTGTATTCAGCTCAGCTTCCCAAGGAAACTGCTTAGCTGTCTGCCTCAGTTTGCCCATTTGAATCCAGAGCATAATGCCTTTGTGTAATTTACGTGATGCTTGTTTTTAAAGTACCTGAAACAAAGGAGATTAAGTAATGAGAAAAACCTCACATAAACAGCCAAAAAAACCCAAATCCAAGAAGTTACTTATTTAGAAAAAGGAAAAAAAATTCTACAGCATTATCTTAGGTCTGAGGAGTGAGAAAAAAAGGATTTGCTAAATACAGGCTTAAGGCCAACCTTGAGAACGTCCTTTTGCTCTTTGTTTTGGATCTCATAACAAACACGCCAGGTTCATAATTTCAAAGAAATTATGTAACGAATGAGAATCGTACCCATACTCTAATCACGCTTCATGGCACATAAATCAAGCAGATTGCCTATTAGGCTCATGTCTCTCCCCAAGAGCAGATGTGGTCTCAGTGTAAATGCCTTGTGAAGACACGTCTTTTTGGGCCAGAACACTGTGTCCTCACTCAGAGCCCGGCCCTACTAAAAGAGCATCGCCAGTGGGGAAGCGAGGAGCAGCGCCGCGAAACACCTACCTGGGTTTGTCCTGCGAAGTGGGGGGGTTACTGCGCTCACCTGCAGACGTGGGGTTACCTGGTTCCACAGCGGGGCAGCGCGGGGCGGAGCAGCCTGGGCACACGGAACCACTTCTGATCGTTTCAGCCATGTCTGTGCCACGACAAACACACCTGCCTCACAGCTGCCCCACGGGTCACCCAGCTACACGCCCTGCGCTGCGCTCTGACTGCGCGATGGCATCACTCCCGGCAGCCACAGACCACGGGGAATTGACACTGTCTCAGTGCTTTCGACGGCTTTGTCATTACCCATCCCCTCTGGCACTGCTGCCAGTTTCACCGAAAGGAAGCGTGGAATGGGACACGCCACAGAGCATTTCAGCAAGCGCTTGTTCCCAACCTCCCTGAAAGGCCCATGGTTGTAGGTCTAGTGTAAACTGAGCTTGGCTGAGGTCAAGAAGCGTCTGGACAATGCACTTAGTCCCATGCTCTGACTTGGCTGGCCCTGTGTGGAGCCGGGAGTTGGACTTGATGATCCTTATGGGCCCCTTCCAGTTCAGGATATCCTATGGTTCCATGATTCCTTGCGCATGTGAGTTGACAGCTCCTGCCTGCCCTCCCAGGTAGTGCCACTGGACTCCAGGTCACCCAGAACTGGAACACCGCATGCTTTGGTGGAGGTCACGGGACAGCTAGCCCTTCCCACTACCAGGTTTAAAGGTGCTTGTGGTTGATAATGAATGAAGCATAGTATTTGCTCAGGCTGTTATTTCACCTTGATTACTACAGTTGAAACACGTGATAAAGACATCATCACCCTGTGAGGTGGGTTGGCAGGTGGAGGTGTAGGCTAAGAAATATCCTCAGAGCTGGCACTGTTTAGGTGGCATAGGACTGGGAACATCTGTGTTTTGGTTATGGGCTCCTCTGGAAGAGGAGAAGAATGCCACTGGCTGACAGAGTAGCTGATCCTTCATTCTTCCATTCCCTCCCTTCACCCAGAGGTAATGACCTTCACTTGTACAGTTCTTCAGTTCTGATCATAGACTCACAGAATGTGAAGGGTTGGAAGAGATCTTTAAAAGTCCTCTAGTCCAACCCCCTGCAGTAAGCAGGGACATCTTCACTAGATCAGGTTGCTCAGAGCCCCACTGATCCTGACCTTGAATATCTCCAGGGATGGGGCCTCCACTGCCTCTCTGGGCAACCTGTTCCAGTGATCTACCACCCTCATATTGAAGATTTTTTTCCTAATATCCGACCTAATCTCCTCTTTTCTAGTTTAAAACCATTACCACTTGTCCTATTGCTATGTGCCCTTGTCAACAGTTCTTCCCCAGCTTTCAGGTACTAGAAGGCCCCTATAAGGTCCTCCCATAGCCTTCTCTTCTCCAGGCTGAAAAACCCCAACTCTCTCAGCCTGTGTTCATAGGAGACGTGTTTGAGCCCTTTGATCATTTTTGGCCCTTTGGGACACTGGATGTGCTTAGGCAGCTGGAGAAGGAGCTCTCAAATCATAATTTGAGTGGGTGTGGCCAGAATCTCCTAGCACTGGAAAGCCCTTGTAAAATAATACTGAGTGTCTGTAGGGGTGCAGTACTTCTTAGAAGCAGCCTGTTCTTCATTCTCTGTGACTATGGAGGTCTAGGAAGATCCAACTAGTGGACTAATTGTGGTTATACACATACCTACCATAGGTTGTGGGGGGAGAATATTGGAAAGACACCCAAGTGGTGCAGCAGGGAGCTGGCTCGGGTTGTCCAGAGTGATGTTGCACTTTATTGCATGAACTCTGTTGGTCTCAGGTGGGCTTTCCTGGGGTCATTCCAATACCTGCACCCTGTTCTCCTCAGCTGGGTACACACAGCAAAGCCACCCACGCTAGCACCAAGTCATGCCAGCTCAGGACAGAACTGCTCAGCCTCAGCTCTTGGCACAGCCACATTTCTTCTAAAGAAAGCAGCGTAGCTTCATTCAGTATAGCTTCAGTCATGAATATTGTGCTCTGTGATGAACCAGAAGCCACTTGGACTTCACTGGATCAGTGTCATGTCCGTGCCAGATAGGCTGCCCACAGGAAAGGGGGAGTGGGCTGTACTGCTGTTTCAGCTGGCAAGAATAACACAACATCTCATGGCAAGGATGAGGACACATTGCCACTTCTTAGATCTGTTTGTGGATGAACAGATAACTTCAGTTTCAAGTAGTATTTATCTCACACACTTTAATAGCACTGAGATTACTTCTAAATGATGGAGGAAGGGGCTGATAGAGGTGTAGTGAAATATGGGGGTGATTTGTTCCAGGCAGTCATGGCACCACTAGCTTCATTAGTTTTTGTGTCATCCAATTGCACTATTTCAATAAATTAGAGCATTTTTATGGCTGAATTGAGCGCTGCGTTGCATAGTCCACTTGTGTCATATAGATAGTTCCATATATAGCTCCTGCCAAGTAGGTAGTAAACAAAGGCTATGAATATCTACACCCTGCTGGAGCAGCTCTGTGTCCCCATTGTAATTTGTGACCAAAATAACAAGCTCTGTTGCGTACTAATGCCATGGCATATATTTGGCTGTTCTGAAGGGGCATCCTCTGAGATACTGCATCCGTACACACACAGACACACACTCTCCCACACAGATGCTGTCCCTCTCTGTGGGGTTGTGCAGAGAGATGTGAAGCACATAAATCTTCCCATTCCAAGAATCTCCTGCTATAAAGAAATCCTTGGCTAGAAACAAGCTTGTATATAGTGTTTTTTCAAAGCAGCAGAGTTCATGTTTCAGCTAGATGAATAACACAGAGGCTACATTCTTATTTGGCCCTCCTCTGTCTGCAAATCGAATTGAAGAGAAGGAGGATAATGACTGTATAGTTGTTTTCTCCTTTTTCTCCTAAATTTAGCACTCTGCTTGAGAATCTGGAGGAAATAGGTGGACATTGTCTCTAATGTGACCCAAATTTCAGAGTTGCTTTAATTTCAAAGAAAGTTCACCTGTCTTCAGTCCTGCTGACTCTTGTGATGATAAGCATTATTAAACGCCACGTTGTTACCAATGGCACCTGTCTTCTACAATGAACAAGATCTGTCCATTTTTGCTTTAAATCTAATGATTCCCCGGTTGTGGAGAAGCTAATGAGTGTAGAAGGCTCCCCAAGGAAGCCCATCTCTGTACCACCAGTGGGACAGGACTGTTGGGAAGGGAGGAGAGTGGGATAGACATCCATTCCACATCACTATCAGGAATGGAAGGCCGCGGCTGCTTGACCCGTTATTCTCATTATTATTTGGAAGTTCAGCATTCATTTGCTAAACAAAGGCAGGATGACATCTTCAGCTGGTATAAAGCAGCCTGCCTCTGTTGTCAGAAATGGACCTTGTCAGATTATTTCATCAAAGGAACTGACCCAAAGTCAGGGGAATTTGTTAACTGGAATATACGTTGAACATTTTTGGACCGTATCCCTTCTCTTCAAAACTCACTTTAATTTTGGTGATCCTCCAGAGAGCATTTGCAAAGGCTGTTTTTTAATTAGTTGGAGATCAGGTGGACAGGAAAAAAATAATCACGGGAGTTGGCTGGAACTTGGTCAAGAAAAGACCTTATTTAGAGGAAAGGAAACCACTGCTGCGTTGAAGTTGCCTTTGCTTGGCACAAAGAGGGGGAAGGAGGCTGTGAAATGAATGATGGGAGCCAAGGTGTTTTGTTTCATTTCTGGGTTCTTTTGTTTCTTATTTTTTTAATCACTGGCACTACTGTTCTTGTGCAGCACTGCAAGGATTTAAGGGAGCTCACGCAGCCAGTCCAGTGGGGAGGTGGAGAGAGTCGGCAGACGCTGCAGACAGACAACCAGCCTCCACTGACTGGGCAGGAGCTGTGCAGTGGCTCTGTGCAGACCAGCTCCTGCCAAGAAGCGTGTGGCAAAGCCTTGGAAAGCTTCTAAAAGGTGGCTCAAGGCGTATGATCTGCGTGTGTCAATGCCTGCACATCCCTGAACTAAGCAGGGATTAGTTTCTCCGACTGTTTCTTTTTCCGTACCCTCTGTGCCCATATGCACAGATGTGTCTGTTCTGGATACGGTATCTGGGGAGCAGAGAAGCCGCCTTCTGCCTGGTGAGGTGGTCAGTGACCAAAGCTGCAGGCGCTGACTTCACTCTGTGTGTGGAGTAATTCACCTGTTTGGGATGCTCTTGAACTCTATTCTTTTGCACAAGAGGGCAATTTGGAGGGGAGCCAAAAGCTCATAAGGACTGTTTTCTTTATTCAACATGCTGAAGGGGCACCAAGACATCATATAAGTGCAGAATGCTAATAACTTTAAACCTTGTGCTTGAAGATTATTTTCATTTACTGTCCTAGGTACAAAGCAAGAGGAGTAGTAAGGAAATGCATGAAGTATGCCCAGAGCTTTTACTGTGAGAGTGAAAGCACAGCTCTGGCATCTGTCTTGCTTTACTGAGGTTTAAGATTGCAACCTAGTTTTCCTGAGATTGCCCTAAGCTTGGTCAGTCCTATTTTTAATTTGGCATTTCTAGAATAAATACTGCTTCACATTTCATTATCAGGATCATTATCATTATCTCTGCTTGTCTTTGTGTGACAAATGAGTGGTTTTACACCATGAAGATGCAACAACAAAATGTTTGGCTCGAAACACAATGATACTGCGATTTAGAGTGAGATTTCCTTCATTTAACCTCAGGCATAAAAATAATAGATGTCTAGTCTCAGTGTAGGCTCTATCAGTAGCCAGTGAAGGGAGAGGTGCTTCTAGAAGGTGATTCATCCTCTCCAAAAATAGGTGTTAGGACTGACTAGATGACTTTCCTGCCGGAGATACCTTTCTCTCTCCACACAGGGAAGGGATCTATATAACTAACTGGTTCAGGGTTCCTGCCTTTTAGATGGTTATGTACTTGTGAGAAAGGTATGCTGACAGATATTTGGTTACAGTCCTTCTTTGTGGCTTCTCTATTTCAGTTGAGGCCTTGGACCCTGCTAGAGCTCTACTGTCATTGTAGCATAACTGACAGCAGTAGGTAGTCAAGATAATGTCATTCTCAGGGGAAAAAAACCAACCCCAATTAAAATATAAATGTGGTATCTGTATGCACTGCAGCATAATTTCCCTCTCCACTGGGAAATGTGGGTGTGTTCAACAGAAACAGAACGGGGCTGTATGATTTCTGTCAACAGCCAATCCCCATATTACAGATTGCAGAGCTGAGACTCCTCAGGGCCAAACGCATCGTGACGTAATGTAGCGGACCCACTCCTCTCCACTTCTGTCTGTGGTTTGGCATCCAGCTGTGTGCCCCGGCCTCCTCTTGTAAAAAGCCCTGTGCCAAAGAGCTGGCCTCGCAAGGAAGCACGTGCTGAGTGATGCACACGTGGATGGCAGGGAGCAGGAGTGCCTTAGCACAGGCAACATCTCTCTGCGAGGCAGAGGTTGTTCTGTGGGACCCGAGCTATCATGCAGCATCTTTTTAGGTGTTGTGGGAGCCTCTGAAAGATGGGGCTTCCCACTGGGTCTTCTGAGATGACAGATTATCACTGTAAAGTGTTATTTTCTAAATTCAATTTATTACACTGACTTCTTGACACCCATAGATTTATTAAACATTCACATTTCTTCCTTTCTGTCAGTAATTAAAACTTGAATGGAACAACCCACCTTCTAAATATGCGACTTGGCAATTACTCCTGTAAAAAAACCCTTTGTTGTTATTAATAGGTAGTCTCCTCTGCTTGGCCAGCAGAATAATTATGCTGATCCATATATTAGGCTGGTGTTTATGTTCCTTTCAGGTTCATCCCAGGTACAGAAGGACAGGCCGAGTGGCTATTTCTGTCACTTCAATGTGGGCGTAAGCCAGGCCAGCCAGGGCCACGCCGTTTCCCTCAAGTGACCACCTAATCCATCTGATGATACCAAGTGCAAGAAGGGGATAAGTGACAGAGAAACCAATAATGAGGAAATAAATGGTGCGTTTCGGAACCCCTTAGCATTAAACATTTACACTACCATCCTTCTTGCATGAAGATGTGTTTCTCAGGGAAAGACACTTTGTGAAGTTTCACTTCACCTCTTTGGCTGCTCTGTGAGCCCGTCTGCCCGGGGACAATCGGCTGCAATCACTGCTGATGGAGTGAATCACAGTCAGTAGGTCACATTGGCAGAGCTCAGGGTATCGACTGCCCGGGCTGCATTTTCCAGAGGTGGGATGAAACATTATGTTTCTGAATTCGTACGTTTTCACTTTAATCCCTGCCCATTTCTGACTTCCTCCCCAAGAAAATACAATTCCAGGAGAATGGTGGCTTTATCCCAGGCTAATCACTCTGGCTTTCGAAACGCGGTCTCATTATTCCAGAGCAAAAGCAGCTCCTGCCCGGCGTGCAGCGTCAGCACTGGGAGTTATTTTGGTCAGTATCCCATACAGAAAAAAAGCTTTGCGTCATACGGGTCTATACTGATTACAGATAACCCTGAGCTGAAATCAAGTTGGTCCTGTGGAGGAGAATGAGGCATCCTTTTGCTGCCCTCTTTCTTCTGCTTGCAAACATATCTCCCGCGTGTGTTAGCACAGTTACTTCCACCTCCATCCAGGGAAGTTAACACTTTGAAAGGAGGCGATGATACACTTAAAATCAGATTATTTCAGAAAGATTCAGTGTAGCCAAAGCCTCTTGAATCTGCAGCCTTAGTTAAGCCTCAGCACATGGCATATCTAAATCTTTTTGCAGACTGTTTTAAAACACGGTTTCACGTACGTACAGAAACGATCTGTTCAGAATATTGGTCCCAGAAGCTTTATTGCTACAATAGATCTCCTGGGCTATCAGGTAGAGATAATCATGTTTTCCCTCACTATACATAATGGAATTTATTATCCATCCAAACACACTTATTCTCCCCTTATTTAAGACTGCTATTTTAATAAAGAAATAAATATCTGTCCGGTTTTGATGACTACATTGCATTCCAATATAATGATCAAAAATCCCAGCAGGCTCTCTTTCTATTCCTCCACAATATTGTCATTTTAAGGACTGATGCAATTAGACATTAGGGGCATGAGGAGAAAGATGATACCAACGTAAACTGACAATCGTCAGAGACGACTTTTCATGCAGCAGTTCTCATTCAAAACACCTTTTGTTTGATCTCTCAGTGCCAATATCTGAGAGTTATTTACCTGGTTCCTTGTCAACATCCTAAGCAACAGTTAAATTCCTGCTCAGTATTAGAAATTAGGTAAAACAGAGAAAATAACACCTGAAAGAAATGATACATTCTCACATTGGCAAAGGATTAGCAGCAGGTGCCTTAATGACCCATCCTCTCAGATGTATTCTTTGCTGGTTTTATTAATGGTCTGGAAAACGGAGGGAGCAGCGAGGTAAGAAATTTTGCAGATGACACAAAATAGCTGGAAGCCACTGAGGCCTAGGGATGGCTATGGAAACTTTCAGAAGGCACTAGGAAATCCAGGTGAGGTAGAAATATGAGAGCAAGTAGAATCTTCTGTTTTGAATAAATACAAACTAATCAGATTTTGTGGAAAAAAGAAACAAACTCAAACGTCAGCTACTCTTAAAGGCTGAAAATTACTTGGGAAAAAAAGTGGGTCATGATTGGTGACAGTGAAAATCCCTGCTTAAAACACAGAGTCATCAAAAAACCCAAATCGTGCGAGTACTGCACAGCCCAGGATGGAAAACAGGCTCAGTAAATATTACAGTGCTGCTTTATAAGCAGAGTGTATTGGAGTATCAGAAATGCTGTATTGGTTCTTGGTTATTTTTTTTCTTGAAAGTATTTTGTGGAAATAGAAAGGTCTAGAAATGGGACACTGAAATGACTAGATGAAAGTGTTCCATAGGAAGAGCAAATGAAAAGATTGGAGCTGTCATTGAGAGATGAATAAAAGGAATAAACACTAGAGAGAGGGGAACTTTTTTACTTTGGCTTATTTTTTTCTTCCCAAGGAGAATAAAAGGAATTTAATTAAACTGAGCATTTAAAACAGATCAAAGAGGACTCTCCTCCACAACGCACAGTTAATGATGAGGTCGTCTGGCTACAAGGTATAATTGAGCCCAGGAGTCACCCCGTGGGGAGGCTGCTCTGTAAACTGTCACTTCTGCCTTGGTTTCCTCTTCTCTGGGAACTCTGGGTCCTGGCCACTCTCAGAGGCTGGATACTGAACCAAGTGAACCGCTGCCCAGCAGCTAACACCGTGCTGCTCCTAAACCCAACATCAGCCCCCACGTACCTTGCACCAGGAATTATTTGTGCTCCTTTGATTTCTACTGTAGATTCATTTACAGCTAAAAATACAGCCGCTCCGACGGGAATTGCAACAGGCGCACGGCAGGGGCGGCACCTGCCAACACGTTTTTCTTAAATTAGGTAGAATATCCTGAGCATAACCAGCTAAAGGGCCCAAATTATTATAATACTGTTTTTCACTTCCCTTCTGTGGATTTGAGACTTCGAGACTGTGATTAATTAAGCCTCTCAACTACCCTTATGTCCTAGGTATTATTAGACTGATGCCTGATGTAACCTTCCCAAGGTCACAATGTAAATAGCTAGTTCTGCCAGTGTTAAATCTCTTGAGTTTCTCTTGAAAACTACGCTGCTTCCTTAGGCATGAACCTAAATCCTTCCACAGCAATGTCTCTTTCTTATTCCTAAATGAATTTCCACTCATGGCACCGCAATTGTTACAAGCATCAGAAATCATCTTGCAGTCTTGCATTGTACTTGGCATACCAGTGACTCTTGGGCAAGGTTTTCTAACAAATGTGTCAACTCACCTGTGTCTTACACCTCATCTTCTAAGTAAATGGACAATTTCAGCTGGGCTGAACATAGTAGAGGAGAGAGATCTGGGACTCACTGTGACTGAACACTGACTTCAGCCTTCCAACTGTCTTGTGGAAACCACACTGACTTAGACAGGGAACACAGAGTTTCCATTTTTAAGAAGGACAACTATACAGTTTAGCAAAGTATTGCTAAGGTGCAAAAGCCCAGATAAGCTGGTGGAAGATCCTATTGGCCTCATTGAACTCTGTGTTTTTGTTCTTTACTTTGTGATGACTTTAGCAGTAAATGCATCACCACTGAAATGACTTCATTTCAGTGGTTCAAGAATTACATTCTTTGTTTCCATGGGGCTTCTTTATAAAATCATCTAAAAACTCCCTTTTCTCCTCAGACGCTTGCAAACTGACACAGTTAAGCATTGCAAGGCAATGAAATTATCAATTTGTTGGCACAAGTCCTTGGGTGAATTGGCTGAAATTGGGACACACTTCTTTTTTCCCCAGCTGCTGAGTGGAAAATGTAAACTTCTGACTTCAGGGAGTTGTCTGAATGCCATTATTTTCAACAGTTCAGGTCCTTTCTGTTTGGACAGGGCCTGGTGATCTGCAATGCCTTGGTATTTAACTGATCACCTTGAGTAACCATTGATTTTTCCAGAAGTGAATGTTCATCACTCACTGAAAACCAGGCCCTGGTAGAGTAACACCATCTGCATTCCCCACAGTCAGTAGCAGCTTTGGAAAAATCTCAGTTTATCTTTTTGCTTGGTATTTCTTTGCTCCGATGAAACTCCAGAAAGGAGCTAGGCAGAGCAAATGTGGGTCAGAGAACCAGGAAAGGCAGGGATGTTTCTACTACCAGGGTCCTAACCTCACTTTTGTTCCCAATGTGATTTACTAGTAGTGTTTAGTTTACAGCTAGGAGAAGGAAGTGTTAAATATAAAATCACATGCAGTCCAGTTTGCAGTCAACAAATGCAAATGGCAGTAACACCATGATTCTCTCTGATACCAGTCAGCTTCCCCAGAGGAGTCTCAGGAAAAGGACCCAGACACGGAATGGGGATCTGTTGGACCCTCAGTGTCAGGGCCAAGGCTGCAGGAGTGGCACAAGAGAGATTTCTGTTATCACTTGACCAGCTAAATACTGAATAAACAACCAGAAGCACTCAGGAGCATTTAGATTACCAAGAGGAAAGAAAAGCTAAACTAAATCAGCAGGGATATCATTACAAATTATTGACTGAATGCTGTGTGCACTGCCAGAACTTACAAGAGATCTTTCTTTTTTTTTATTGCAGCCTAATTTTGGTGGAGTGATGTACGTAGGGTCTCTCCCCCTGGCTGGCACTCCCCTCCAGAAGTACTTTGTCATTCCGTCTTACAGTTCCATTCTTAGAATACACCACTTGCTCTCACGTCCAGCACCCCTTCCATGAACAGAAGAGATTATCTGGGCCTTCAAAAAAGATGTTCTTTGCAAACAGTTGTGCAGGTTGTTGCTTCAAGAAAGTGTGAGACCTGGCTCTGCGGTGGCACCAGACTTACCAGTGCAGACTGGCATGTCCCACAGAGTTCTCTGTTACAGTTCTCATCACTGGCACTTCACAGTGATGCTCCTGATGTACAGATTGCATGGATGCATGCTGAGGTGTGTGTAGCTTACAAACTTCACAGGCATACATGCATGTGTGCCATGTTTAAGAGGAAATAAAAAGTTGCTACACAGGTCAATGATTTTACCTCTAGAGCTCTTCAGAAGCAACATCCCTTTTGCCCGAAGCAAGGGGTATTGAAATGGTTTTGCAGTGTGCTCTCTCTCTCCTGCAGTCACTGTTTGCTTTCTGCTTCAGCCTTATAAGCTGCTGGGAAACCACCCACTGGAGCGGGAGCCGCCCATATTTCCAAATGGGTGTGCAGAGCTGGCCAGATGGGATGTCTTCGAGAGCAGGAGGAGGTAATCATCAGATTTGCTGAGTCATGGCGCCCAACCAAAGCTACACAGTTGTGGTGGCTTCCCTCCAAAGGAGCTCTCCCACTCAGGTCTGTCCCTGGAAATATCTTTGCCCCATCCAGAGCTTGGCTTTTGAAGCAATGACATTTAGATCCCAGCTCCTCGCAAACCTGGCAGTGTGCTGAGATCCCAAAGACCCTCTTGACTTGACTCATTATGAGAACATCACAAAAACGGAGTCCTGACTCTAAATGCCTGGTTGTTCTCCAGACATGAAGAGCTGTGGTTCAGCATCAGTCCTGCAGTGAGCACGAAAAACTCGCCACAGTTCTTTCTGCAGATCTTTACGGAAGGTGGGGGTTTTTAATACACTTTATTAAACTTGTCCCTTAGCTTTGAGCATCTTCTCTGGATTTTGAAATTGCTCCTTTAGATGAAGGACAGAGAACAGTTGCCCCGCAGGAGGCTACAGAGTGTATGGTTCCTGACAACTGGAGAAGTGTCTGTGCTTCTCCTCAGTGGCGAAGGATGAAGATCGTTTCCTAGTCTGCATCCCCAGAGGTGCGCTGCTGACCTCACTGCTTTTTACATTCCAGTGTCTGACCCGTTTAGCAGCAACAAAGCCAAAGAAACTCAAAGCTTTCAACTGATGACCCTGAAATGTGAGGAGAAAGTCAGCTGAAGTCATATAGGAGGAGGCAAAACAATTCCCATTTCCTGTCTCTGAAGTCCAGCTTTCCCCTTGGCCTCTTACATTTGAATCTTTCCCCAGCATTAACCCCTGCAGTGCTGTGCAGGTGACCTGCTCTGATCCTTTAACGTGTGATGTGGAGAAATGCATACAAATAGGTGATTCTGGAGTTTTTCCTCTAAAATCTGTGTGTGTGGATTGCAACAGCACATCAGGTGAGCTTCCTCCTCCTTCCCAGGCTGCCTGTCGATCCCAGTTCTGCAGAAGTGATGCTTCTTGCAGTTCAGATGACAGTGCAGCAGTGTTGAGCCAATGAGCCTGACTTCTCATTGCTGTTTATCTGCAAAAAAAAAGTCGACTATTTTTTGTCTGGATTTTGAGAAGTGCCTTTAAATCCTGGGTCTAACACGTGTGTGGCTGAGGAAAAGACCTGGGGACAGTTGTGTTTCCCTGTGACCCATGGAGGTCTTTAAATCACAGTTTTGGAAAGCAGCTTGAGCTGACAAGCCAAAAAGTCTCTGCCACACTTCGACAGTACAGAGGGAGCTGTACATTTCCCTGTAAGCCGGGAAGAAGCAGTGCATCTCCCCACTAAAGCCATGCCTGTTTGTGCCATGCTTCGCTTTGTGCTGCTTTTGTAGCCTTGTGTTTGTCAGCTCTTCTCCCCTTCCGTGTCACCAGGCTGTCAGTGCTGCACACAAGTCAACAAACATGAGTTTCGATTACTTTTGGGTTTGTGGTTATGATACGATGGTGCCATTAAACACTTTTTTCGGTGTGCTGGGTCATCCAGAGGGATCTTTTGTCTTCAGTTACACTCAGTGTTTTTACAGCAAGCCATGTGCTCGCTGAGAAGAGCAAGGAACACAAGGCTCCCCTTACCAGTGAGCGTTCTGTACCTGAAGGGAACAGGGAATGGGAAGCAGGTGGTGGAAGGTGACCCAGTTAAGTCCTTCATGACAGCAGCCCCTGATGCCGTTTGACACCCCTGTGCTCATTCCTTATCCGAAGGACGACGGACAACTTGGTAACCTGTTGTTTACACCTGCTGAGTTCCCTTACCTGTAAGGCTGGCTGTGTCGACCCCTGGCAGCCCCACTACTGGCAGTGCAGAGCGGCAGCCGCAAGCGTTGCACTGCAGCACCTTCACTGAGGGCAGCGTTTGGTGAAAGGCAGCTGCGCTGCTCTCTAAGGTCCAGCTGCCTAACAGAGAGACCGGTGAAGTTCCCAAGGCCCCTTAAAGTTTGAGCAGTCATCACACCGGGTGAGGCACAGCCAAGGCAGCAGCTCGTACCCTCCTCTTCCTCCCCACTCTCCTGGCTGCAGCATCATGCCGGGATCCGCAGTGCAAATTACGCTGCAGGTCAGACCGAAAACACACCGATGTGTTACTTCTGTGCCTGTCACCCCTTCTTTCTTTGATACACACAGGGATGGTACCAACACACAGAGAGGAAAGGAACTGTTTAGGGTGGGACGAAGTGTAACTAGGGGCAATGGGAGGAAACAGAGCGCAGGAACGTCTAGGCTGACTATCAAGAAAAACATCCTAACATTGAGGCCTGAAAAGGCCGTTTAATGATTTCCCAAAGGAAGGAGTGGGAACCTTTATCAATGAGTCATTTCAAACTGTGAAGGACAAAGTTCTGAGTGTGGGGAATAGTCATGTGCTGGCAGGGCATGAAGGGTCTTTCCCGTTCCTCCTTGCTGACTCCACACCCTCACCCCTCTGAAAGAAATGGAGCCGGAAAAACACGACGCGAGCAGTGGTTTCCTAACATGCACAAAGAAAAACAACATCCTTAAATGCTCCTGTGCGAGCAGGAGCCTGGGAAATGCTTTTTAAATTAGCTTCAGTAACATGACAGATGATAACAAGTTTTAGAGTAATTTTCTTTATTTTTTTTTTTCCTCAGCCGCATTGCCAGAGCGTGTGTCTCTCCTGGCAGCAGCTTCCTTGCAAATTAATGAAACATCAAGGCTGCACCACCAGCCAGACTGGAGAAGTGTATTTCCAGGAGAGAGCCTGAACTGGCAGATCGTCAGCTGCTACAAATCAATTAAGTTCCCTTGATTCCAGTGCAGAGGGCCACCAACTTACAGCTGCAGAGGCTCTGGCCCGTTTTGCGCTGGAACAGAAATACTGCTTGCATTTTACTGAGAGTCGGACTATTTAAAATTTAAATGCTGTTAAAAGTTTAAAATCCCTATTTAATTTAAAATTCCCTTTGCAGTTTCTTTTAGCCATGATGTTCCTCATTCCTGCTCCAAAGAGTTGAGACCTTACACTTCCCTGAGACCATCACATCAATGGTTGCGGGGCTTCAGCATCCTCTGGCCAGCAGCCACGATACGCTTTGCCCTCAGATTTCTTGCTGATCCCCGTTTCTTGCTCCTGTTTGTTAAATGACTGAAATAAGAATAAATAATGTGAAATGTTGCCTGAATCCCTGAAAAGCAGCAGCGTGCCGCAGTGCTGGGAGGGGACTGGAAGCAGGATGGAATTGGGTCCCTTTGCCTGTGGGAAAGTGTTGGTGGTGGCTTTGAGGCTCTGACAAATGGCTGTGAAGACAAAGCTTGGTTCTTGACAGCGTGCCCCAGCCCTGCGTGCGTGCTGGAGACTTCAGCTGCGGGAAGGGGGGGATTCCCCCAGCTCCCTGGACAGAATTTGGGTCCTCAGGACATGTTTCAGGGTGGTTACAATGCGTAGGGAGTTTGACCACAGCCGCGAAGAGAAGCAGGACATCTGACCGCACCGACCTGGCAAGCCCTGGAGTGCTTTGCAGTGTCTCAGATTGACAGGTGGCTGTTTTTCCTTATTAAAAGTGATTTCACATCATTTGATCCCCAGTTAGCTAGGTACTGGGACTGGCATCAGTGAAGAAGAAAATCCTCTTCTCCCTCAGCGGGCAGCCTTGGGGTCTGTCCCAGCAAGCTGCAGAAAAAAAGCAATAGAGAATGTGCAAAAGGGAGCGGGGGAAGGAGACCAGAGGTTAAAGCAGTCAAGAGAAATGAGGGGTAAAGTAAGCTCGAAGGGGCTGGGGAGGCGTTGGGAGACTGGGGAGGTCTTCAGCATTGCTGTAGCACATGTACCTACCCCCGTTGTCCTGCCCATGCTGTGCAGAGAGCTGCACCTTGGCAGGCAGCACCATCCCTCCAGGTTCAGCGACATCTGCCCAGTTCACCACTCACTTTCTTATAAATATGGGAAATTTCGCACTTCCAGCTTGCACCTGGGTTTATAATTTGGCAAAGAAACTACAGAAAAACCCAACCCAGAGCATGTCATTACAGAGCGTTACAGCACATGCATTAGCGCCTCGCTACAAAGCCCAGCTGAGAGCCAACTTTCCAGCGTAATTTTCCTGCGCATCTGCCAAGCGCTGCGTGGAAAGAACCATCTGCGATGTCTTACAGGGGCATTTCCCGGTCACAGCTTCCAAAGGGTAACTAAAACCTGAGCTCTGTGAAGTATAAGCTGTCGCCCAAAAGGGCCCTAGTTTTAACAAAAATGTAAGTTAAAGTTGAGAGAACCAGTGATGACTCCACTGCCTGGTTGGCTCTGTCTGTATCAGGACCTCATCAGCCCACTCTGCAAAATTAATATCTCGTAAGTACTCCATAATCCAATATATATCTTAAGAATTTTTCTTTACAGAAATAATAGCATATCTGTCCGGCACAGTTCATTAAACATTTTTGGATCAAGCGACATCCTGAATCACCAAGATCTTGATTACACTTACATTTTAATCTCTAAATGATTACCCACGGGAACAAGCGATCAAGGGAAATGGTACACTCTCCATCCTTGAGAACCACCGGTCCAGCCTAGGCATCACTCTGGGATGCAGGGTTTCACCAACCAATTCTTGTGCAGCTCAAAAAGAAAAATGTCCAGATGAAAGTCTACACACGAGAGGCCAGACTAAATGATCTATTGATCCCTTTTGGCCTTAAAATCTTGAATCAGTGAATTCAAATATATGAAAAAGAGTCCCCAGCTGCAGGAAGGAACTGGCCCAATTGCAAATAGGTCAGTTAAACTCCAAGGGACAACCCCCTGAGTCATCTGTAAAGTTATAAATTGGATTGAAAGGGGTGTAAGTATAATTAAACTTATCCTTTAGCTTCAAACTTATCCTTTAGTTTCAAGCTTCCTTGAAATTTCTTACTTTCCTACCCAGCATCCCTGTGTCATGTTCCTGTGCTCCCCTAAAAAGCTGCTACATTATTTTCTGTCTCTCTCTACTAAGATAGCCTCTAGTTGCGTCTCAATGTAGTGATCACGAGGCTGGACTGACGTACTCTGGGTGGGTCACAGACACAGATGTCCCTTCCAGGCAGTAAGCCAGGTAATTCTTGTGGTGAGCAAAGGAGGGAGGCAAGAGGGACCCCCCCAGATTATGCCACTCCAGCTTAGGCTGAGCTGTCCCTGAAGGTCAGGTTCACCCCCTTCACATGGCAGTGGCTCTTTGCAGGGCTGGAGTTTCTCACAGATTCTCATCCTTCCTCCAATGACCCCTCTCCTGTTTCTGCCTGTATCCCATCTTACACTAAAACACACAGGTATTCCAAAATATTAGGAATTTAGTTTTAGAGGAATCAAATACTGCCTGCCTTCCCAGTTCTGGGCTCCCCAGTTCAAGAAAAATAAGGAACTACTGGAGAGAGTCCAGTGGAGGGCTGTGATGATGAGGGACTGGAGCATGAGGAAAGGCTAAGATAGCTGGGTCTGTTCGGCCTGGAGAAGAGAAGATCAAGAGGGGATCTGATTAATGCTTATAAATATCTAAAGGGTGGATGTCTAGAGAAAAGGGCTAGACTCTTCTCAGTGGTGCCCAGTGACAGGACCAGGGGCAACGGCCACAAACTGGAGCACAGGAAGTTCTGCCTGAACATGAGGAAAAACTTCTTTACAACGAGGGTGACGGAGTGCTGGGACAGGCTGCCCAGACAGGCTGTGGAGTCTCCTCTGGAGACATTCAAAACCCACCTGGATACGTTCCTGTGTGACCTATTGTAGGTGATCCTGCCCTGGCAGGGCAGTTGGACTAGATGATTTCCAGAGGTGCCTTCCCAACCCGACCCTTCGGTGATTCTGTGACTCTGTGACTGTGGATGGAGTCAGACTCTGAGCTGCTCTTTTGCCTTGGAGGGTGACCACCAGGTAGAGAGAAAGCTGCTAAAAGGCCTGCTGCCACAGCATGGTGGGCTGTGAAACCAGCCCTCGGGAATTAAGTGGGACAGCACTCGGGGCGCGCTCAAGAGCAAGACCTCCCGGGAAGGCGCAGCCGCTGCAGGCAGGGCCTACGCCGGTGGCCCTTTTCCCGCGCCAGTGCGGCGGCGGGAGCCGAGCGCGGCGGCCATGTTAACAGTGCCATCTTTTGGATAAGGTGCAAAACTGTACTGACGGGCCGGTGCCAGCGAAAAACTCTCCACGCCACCCTCCCAGAGGGAAAAAAAGCGCTTTTTTGTTTTGTTTGTTTTTTTTTTTTTCCCTTGCTCTCGCCAAGATTGCTGCCTCAATTCCCCTGGAAGGTTTTATCGGGATAAGTTCCCTTCAGACTGGGAATTGCTCTGTGGCGTGCCTGTGCGGCACCCAGCAGTGCCGTCTGTCTCGGCTGCGTTTCAGTGGGGCAGCGCTGAGAAAATCCCTTTGAAGGAGATTTTTTTGTTAACGAAGGAGCTCAGGATCCTGGGCATAAGCTGCCGTGGGTCGCTTATGCACCTCCCGGTGACCACACGCCCGACTGCATGCAGGAGCAGCACAGACGCAAAGGGCGCAGCCGTTCCTGGATTCGTCTGCGCTGCGCTTCAGGGCTGAATAAAGGCAAAATGCTAAAAATTCCCTGTATGTAATCTTATACTGCTCCACATAATACACAAGTGAGGCTATCGGAGAAATGAATACTGTGTCTCTCTTGGAACTGGGCTTTTAAAACTCACTGAAACATCCTGGTTCCTGGAGGGGCCTTAGCTGAGAATACGCTTGTCCTCGGTAGTCACGCTGATGCTTTTTGCGCCCCAGCCAAGGTTTAGTAAATCTCAGTCAACTCTGTCTCATGTGCCTAATAATATGAAGCAAGAAATAGCCCAGCCTTATAAAAACTGTGGGTTTTGGCCTCAACCCATATTGATTATCTAGCTCATAAATGAAGACCAAACTTCTGGTTCTTGTCCAAACAACAGTCATCTTGGAGCTTCATGCCTACAAATCAAACTGGCAGATATTAGCTGTTCTGAGTTTGTTCAGACTCACACTTCTCAGTTTAAGCTGAGTTTCCTTTTTGTTTATGCACATTTTTCTTAAGTCTTTATTCCAGTTGCATACTCTTCACAGAATCAAAGTGCTCACTGACTGCTATAGATGTTCTCTGGTTAAATCTTACTGACATGCAATTAATGGCAAAATGTTGATTTTATTGTAATCAAGATTTCCCCGTCTCCGAGGTAGCTACTAGAAAGTAGCACTATAGGAAACCAGGACTAACTAAGCAATGTGGTTAAGCCGAAGATGTTCTACTACCCACCCAAATAACCCCAGCTGAACAGAGACAACTGAGCTACTTCTATTAGCTCTACTAGGCAAAAGCATAACTCTAACTAGCTCTGGTTGCCCTTACGTGCCAGCCTCCATCACAGACCTGCAGCACATTTCAGCCCATGACTCACCTCATTGAACTCAGCATAAACAGAGATGGGAAGAACATAGCCCCAAGTGCTGTCACCCAGGGTAGAAGCCTAGGACAGCTTCTTCATGTTTGCATTGCTGCAAATTACTGCCACTGATCATCAGCAACACCTGCACCCAGCTGACAACTTCCCTCTCCCTGTTTGCCAAATGCTGTCACACCTGGAACCCATTTATGCCACTAAAATACCAGTTGTAGGTTTAAATGCTGTATTGAAATGCTGCTTTTAATTATGCCAAATTAAGCATGTGCTTTCAAAGCAGTGAAACAGACCCATAGCAAAGCTTTAATTTGATGGGAGGAGTTCAGCCCCACAGGTGAGTGTGTCCTGTGAAGTCTGCTTGATGCTGGGGCCTCTCTTGGTACACTTGTGGCAGAATGACAATCCCATGTTGAGGGCTCGTTCACCTCCTCATCCTTCTTTTCCTGCCACATTGAGCTTGGAGCTCAATGATAGAGCTTGGAGCTCAATGGAGATGAAAATGCCTTCACTTTGAATGGATGGAAAGCTCTCAAGTGTGGGTGGCTTTCCAGGCAGCTGGAGAACACCTGGATAGGGAGATGGCTGCTGCCTAGGCAGAATTTGTTTTCTCGGCACTGAACACCAGGGAAGGGGTGAAGTGATCACCAAGGGGGAAATGCAGATCAGTCCATGGAGGGCACTGGTGTTTTTGAAAGGAAGAGACTCTACTGCAGGGTGAGCTTGGCCAGCTGGGCAGAGTGCCCAGGGCACTGAGAGCTTCTGCCCTGTCTGGGCAACTGCAACCGCAAGGAAAACCTTGTGAGTGACAGAGAACCCTAAGCTCTTTAGTAGACTTTAAGGGAAGCCCTCAAGATGGTGGGGAGGTGCTGGTGCTGTTACATATGTGCTAGGATTCTCTCAGCTCTTTTTGTGTGCTGACTGAAGTGCTTTTTGATGCCTTGGAAAAATGTATGCATCTCTTAGGCTTCATGGATCTCTGCGGAGGTGGGTTGTATGTCAGGATGTCCTCAGAGATGATGGTCTGAAGCCATGTCATGTGAATATGTGGAGGAGGAAAATCCTCATGGGTTCATGAGGGCAGTTTTGTTGGGATGTGCCAGGTCCTGCCTGTGGATGCCGTCTGTGTGCAGTAAATGTGGCGGGAGAAACCAGGAAGAGCAACCCTGGAGACCTGCTTGGATGAAGGGAAGCCTTAGAGAAAACCAGTCCAGCAAAAGGAACTTTACTAGGTCTCTCTAACAGATGGATTGAATTATGCAAGCTTAAACTAATACAAACTTTCCATGTCAGACACTATGCCTTTCACTTCATGAGGGCTAAAGTGTTTTGGGCAGTGTCTCTTTAACGTGCTGCCGGAGTCTGCACATGCAGATATGTATATTTGGGCTGCTAAAATAATTCTGTGTAAGAGGGAAACTATGAGCAACCAAGGGAGGAAATAACACTTCTGAAAAATAAAATCTGCTTCAGAAACCGATGCGTGCTTTGAAAAACAAAACGTTTTATCACTGAGGATTTCTGGCTTCTGACAGCGTACCAATCTGAATCCAGTCTTGAAATTTCCACTCGGCCATATCAACTCTTGCTCTCACTGGAATTTTTGTCTGAGTGGAAACAGGAGCACTGGGCCCTCTGACAGCAGAGCTGTTCCTCCCTCAGAGAGCCTGAATGGTCGGGTACAGCAGCAGTTTTTCCAAGGAACGTGACATTGGGAATGTCCACATCGATCTAGCGAATCGGCTCACCCTGGCGACGCACCCCGTGCGGTTTTTGGCCCTGTTCCTTCAAGACTCCTTCTTGATTTTAAGCTTACAAGCAGCCTCCTTGAAACAAAGCCTAAGGCCTGCTTGCCTAGTTTGCAGGACAAAGGCAAAATTTTCTGTAGCCCAGAGCTCAAATAACAGGTTTTTTGCTCTGTAAGCCGCTGGGCTCTCCAGCTAAGTGCTGTCAAGTCAGCTGATGGAGTTAACAGCAAAAATGTAGAAGGAAACAGAGCTGGCGAAATAGCTTGTGATTATTATCTGAGGGTTGGGTGGAGTATCTATTGGAGAGGCAGCAGCTGGGAGACGGTGTATCCAGAATAGAGAAGCTGACATTACAGAACTTCTTTCCCTGCTAAACGCTTTGCTTGTCTCTGAACTTCCTAACTTCCCGAGGGGGTGGCAGCCACGTGACCTACAAACCCCAGGGAGACCGGTCACAGTTTTTTAGATCAAGGAACTCAAAGTGACAATGGGAACAGAGAGGAAAACAAATGCTCTTTTTAAGGAATACACTTTGAATTATTCATCTGCGTGTTACTGAAATCTGTTTTGCTCCTCTCTGTACTGGCTGCTATGAGGCACTCTAATTACAGGTATTTAAGACACACATAAATTACCTTGCCAGCCATGACGAATGCTGCTTGTAAAGCCTAGAAGTAATATTCCTGCAACCGCAGACAAAACCCTTCAACAGACCACCTGGTAGGTGAGACACAAAGTGATCGGCACTGGGTTACAAAACATTGGGATTCGGTGAAAATAGGTGAGATTTCTGTCATATCCTGGGAATCTCGATGCATCCTCTGCCTGTCTGCTACACACTTAGTACCAGTTCCTTAGGGGTGGATCTGGGATCATTTTTAACTAGATGCTTGATGAACCAGCGAGGTACTGGGAGGACAATGACCTGGCTTTGGGTGGTTGTCCAAAGCTTTGCTGTTCAAATGCCACGGGAGCACCGTACCCGGTGTTCCCTGGCTCCCTACCCCTTTTTCCCTTTCCTGACAGCCTTGAAAAGGCATTTCATGACATCCCCGCTGATACACAGTGTTTTTGCTGGGGAGAAAAGATGACAACATAGAACATAAGCATCGACATGCAGCAACTCCACGGGTGGTGGTGAAGTTGATAGAGGCAGACTTCTGAAAATACATGACAGACTTCAAATGTCAGGTTGCTTCCTGAGCCCTAAATAGGCCTGCTTAGACTACTGCTTTTGGTTTTTTATGGCTGCAGATTTAACTCCTTGCAAGCACATCCTGTGATCTGTCACTTAGTTCAGAGCTGTGGTGGTTGCGTGTCTGCATCTCAGACACCCCTGCCTTCCAACAGCCTTAAAATGGCCTGAAGCAAAGGTCTCTGCTAGCTGGGGAAAAAGCACGCTTGCCACGGGATGCAAAAAAGAAACCCCACACCCAAACAAAACCAAACCAAAGGAAAAACCCCAAACAGACAGAAAGAAAACAAACAACAAAACCCACCACCAAAAATCCTGACTCTGGTTGCAGTCAGATGCAGTTGGATGCAGGATCACACACCTGGGTTGCAGTCGGGTGTTCTCTGGTGATGAGCAGTTGGGGGCAGTAAACCCCTCTCAGATGCAACCAGGGCCACAGGTCCCACTTCTAAAAGTGGCTGTTTGGGGGAGGCACGTTTTCAGACCACAGAAACTCGTGTCTGGGTCATACAAGGTCTATGCAATTCTCTAGGCTGCGAACTAGACTTGTGCAAGACACGAGAGAAGCTTGGGCTTCCTGTGCGTTACGGAAAGGCCTGGACCTGCTTAGCCTGCATACAGTGCCAAGGAATGGCTGCCTGCTCACTAGCCTGAGACCTCAGTTCCCTGGATATATGGCTTCGACCCTGGGCTGAACACAGAGCCTGCGGCAGGGTGAGGTGTGTTATTCAACCTCTGTTTGGACAGGGACCATGAGGACAGCGCAGAGGTGTCCCTCCACCAGCAGCGAGCATCAGCCAGCTGGAATTTGCAATGTAAAGCATCAAGCTGAACTTCAGAAAAGTTTCTGAGGACTTTTTCTGGGGCAGACTGTGCTTCCTCAGCAGTTTTGGGAAAAACGCCATCGGGAAGCGGGAAGAGCTGACAGTGCAGAGGAGCCGGGGGCACTGCTTGAAAGCCCTTTTCTGTTCTGCATTAGCACTTCAGTAGGGAAGGGCTGCAGGAGAGGTTTACCCACTGCAGCTCCTCTGGCCCCAGCTTGGTTTCTCTCATCTGCATACCTGCAGGTCTGTAACTTGCCTTCAGAAGTGACTTCACACACTGCTCAGTGCAAACAATGACTTTGGAAGGATCCAGTTACGTTCTGTGGAAGCATCTGCACCAAGTGTTTGCCAAAGCAGAGGTCAGGCTTGCTCTGCAAATTGAGAGACAACCCCTGACATCACCTCAGCCATCAAAAAGATGGCATCAGGCAACCAACTCTTGTGACACGTGCTACCATTATGCTTCCTGTAGCAAAACAGTCCAAGAAGTCTTTCATGTTGGCAGCATCCACAGTAACAAGCACACTGGCATAGGCCTGTTCTCCGGTCCTGAGGTCAGGCAAGTGTACGCAGAGCCCAGCTCACGTCCTCAGGGCTGGTCTCAGCTTCTCCCCAGGACAGGGTGAGCTCACCCATTCTGCGGTCAGGACCAGCCCTGGGGCTGCCAACTGGGAGAGCCCAGGGTGTCACTGGCCCAAACTGTGTTGGGGAACGTGTTAACTGCTAAACAGCATGAAGGGCTGCATGTGGCTGCTCGAGGCTGTGCCCTGACCCTCTTCGCTTCACTGGTGTCGCTGGAAACAAGAGGGTCCGGTGGAAGTGATGCTCTGCTCCTTCGTAAATGAGGCAAAAGCTTAAACTGTTGTCCCTTCCCCCAGCAAGGTACCTGCCTGTGCAGGCTGGCTGGAGAGGGCTGGCTGGAGAGAGCTTTCTTGAGCTACATGGCTGCGTGATCTCTCCTCTGCCCCAGACCCTCTCCACCTCTCCTCCCTGCCCAGTCACCAACAGATGGGAAACGTGGCAGGAGCACTGGGCACGGCGAGGCTTGCCCAAAAAAGATGGCCATCTTAGAATCCTGCACTGTTTTCGGGTGAGCTCGCCGTGGGCTCCCCGCTGCACGAGGGTTCATGTTGCACAGTGAGGCTGAGCTCAGCCCCTCCAGCTGAGCTGCCTCTCTGCGTAATCCCGCCGGCTGCGCGGGCAGCCAGAGTTCAGAGCCTGGCCCAGCCGCTTCCCTTGGATGACAAAGGCGTGAGTCAGTTACAAGCTTGGTGTAACCTACTTATTTATAAAGACTGTATACAAAGATGATTTTTTTTTTTCTTCCCCTCTGTGGCTACTGCAGACGCTTCCAGCAGGGAGAAGCCTCTTTGCTCCGAACCCACGACAAGTCCGCCCAGCTCTGAACAAGGCCTCACTTCTCTTTTCTTTATAGGATCCAGTTGGACAGTTTGCAATCCGTGGAGTTAGCAGTGAGCCACGCACATGCTTGTTTGCACTATCCCCCTTGCAGGACATCCCTGAAGCAGGGCAGTGGCTGCAGGAGCCAGGCTGTGGGCAAGATCGTATGATCTGTGTGGATATGTACAGTGTAACTGAGAGGGAACCAAAACTCTCAGGTCCAAAGCTGTGATCCTTCCAAAAAGCCACACCCTTTTGGTTTCCACCTCTCTAGAGGCAATTTGCTCTTGATCTTATTTTTTTTCTTATGAAGCATTTGTATCTTGTGTAGTCCAGTCTTATAGATGGCAGAAGGGAGACTTGTGTAGTCCAAGTCTCCCTTCTGCCATCTGCTAGGTATAGAAATGACTTAACAGGGCAGGGTTTCAGACATGCCAAAGCCACGTACATTTGCCTAAATGTAGTCACGTAGTGCTATTTTAAGCACGTTTATTTACCCTGCCCAGCTTCTAACTGGCTGCTTTATACATCCTACAATACCCAAAACACCCGTACAGGCCTGGCACGTCTGACACGCAACCCATGAGAGTCCCACGCCTTTCTGGCCTGGCAGGGAAGGGCTGAGCGGGATACACACATGTTCCTAAAATAGCGCTAGACACCTCTGCTTCAGCAGCCAAGTCCTTCCCACCACCGGCTTTGGCGTTCCCCTGGCTGGTCTGCACAGTCCCACTGGCCCAGCTGCTAAAGTCTTACTAGCAGGGGCTAATTTTCCGTGTCAGTGCAATTGTAATTTGCCAGAGTTGCACCTGGTTAGGATTGGTTATTTATTGTTTCAGCAGGAGCCATATATATGATGGAGTTCAAAGCCATATATGTGATGAAGTTCAGGATAACCTGGCACGCACAAGAACATTGAATGGTGTAGAGTCGCCAAACACAATACAGGATTTGATAGGACTTGGCTGCCTGCACGGTGTGACTACTTACAGATCACAGACCTGAATCTTTATGGTGTGGTGTCTTGTGTGGTCATTTATTATGGCATAAAATGGGAATATGGATTAGCAGTCAGCCTTGGAAGTACTTAGTAGTGACTTTGCACTGGAATAAATGACCGTGGAGCACGCTGTCAGTTGGTACTTTAAGCCTACTGGCGCAACATGACCTTCCCACCTTTAAGGTTTGTGTTTCCTCACCGTCAGGTTCTGGTTATATTTGCCTTTGGGAAGAAAACTGGCAATCTGTGGATATGCCTGTACATGCAGGTGAAGTGATAAACTTGCCCTGATGATTGCATCACTTGAGTAGGTTTTGGTGACAACCCACCCCTCGTACAAAAAGTATTTCCTTGCCCAAACCAGCTGCTGTTGCAGTGGAAGAAGCAAACAGATCCAGGGTCTGAGCAGGCTTGATCTGGTGAGACAGCTGCATGGGCACCATGGGTCTCACCTTCCGCTAAGAGCTGCTCCAAAAGACTTTGACTTTTGGAACTCTGACATCAGCAGGAAGCAAAGAGGGGGAAAGGACGTGTGTGCAAGAGCAGCTCTCCCTTTTTAGCCCACTCCGTTACACCAGGCTGACATTTACTGCCTGGGACAGAGGGTCTGCGTTCAAGGCAAGAAAACCCACTGGCACCTCATGGTTACATGCAGAGAGTTTGAGCACTCGGGTGTGTGTGTGGGGGGGGATTCAATCTACCTCCAGACACAGTGCTGCTGCCGTTCAGTGTGCCGGACACCCCAGACAGAAGTCAGGGTGACTTGGGGTCCTGCTGAAGCAGTGGGGCAGCGGCCCGGGAAAGTCTATGCGCTTCGCCGCCCTTCCCGCATCTCAGCGCCGCGCCGCCGGCAGCTTCTCGGGCCACCCACCCGAGCTTTACCTCCGTAAGGATCTCCCGCTGGCCTTCCGGGAGATGCCAGACAGGCCAGGGTTATGGAGGGAAGGTTACGGCAAGCAGCCGGGCAGAGGCCGGCGAGCCCGCGGCAGGGAGAGGGCGCTCCGCCACCGCCATCCCCGACCTCCCCTTGGCCGGGCCGGGCAGCGCAGCCCAGCCCCGCCGCGCCCGCCGCCGCCCCGCGGGGTACGGGGCCGAGCGTCGCTCGGGTGACTGAGCGTTGCCGAAACAGGGCAAGGTCTGACCCGCGGCCCGTCGCAAAGTCCAGTCCGCAGGTACGTCTGTGTGAGCCTCTAGTGAATCGACAGCCTTTCCTGGGGATGCGGAGCCGGGACGGCTCGTTCTTGTAGGCGAAACAGCCCCAAACGACCGAGTAATCAGAGGTCTGGGCGCTTCTCCCTCACAGCCAGAATGGTGAAACCAGAGCAAGGGAAGAAGCATGAACCGTAGACCCGAACTGCTATTTTCCAGTACCAGCACCCAGCCATACACTGGGTGGTGAACACCTTTTCTGCTCTTCTCTGGCATGCAAGTGCAACGGAGCCGCAAACCATCAGTTAACATGACAGCTGGAACCGGCGGCCTGCGGTTCTCCGCTTCGTTGTTGATGCTGTTTCCTTTTTCGTTTTACTCTGCATTTCCTCCTCTCACCCTCATTGCACAAGCCCTCTGACAGCCCATCAGCCTCAGACAAGTCACCCGGGTCACAGCGAAAGCAGTACGTCCATGGTCACAACAACAGCAACCACGTAGCTGCTTGCACAGTATCGCAGCAAGCCACGTGCCGAAGCCTTGCTTGTCCATCCCCCCAGCCCCCTCTTTGTGCCATGCTGTCCCCAATTCAGCCTGGCGGTGCCTGTGCAGGATCTGTGCAGCAGCGCTTTTGCTTGCTGTGGGTGGTGGCACCCTCCTGTCCCATTGGGAGGTGGCTCACGTGGGCGGCTTTTTGTCAGCCTGCCAGAGCCCAGGGATGCCTTATCTCTGAACGTGTCCCCAGAGATGGGTCACAGGAAAACTGGTCGGCATATCTGCAGACTAAATAGAAAAAAAAAAAACCACATTTTTAAGCTCTTGGCACTTTTTGTGATCTAACAAATGAAATTTATTATTTTTACTGTTGCTGTGAATGATAACAACAGTAGGTCCTGATGCAGCACCCCCTGCGCAGATCAAACCTGCGTTCATCACAGGTAGGACTCCTCTGCCCTGAGAGATGCGGGATGTGCCATTACATCTTCTTCAAGCTTGAAACTTGTTTTCTGAGAGCCACTCCCCTCCCCCAAAAGAAAGACTGAAGAACAGCAAGAGTCAGGACAGAGGAGGAGCAGCCACTCTTCCCTGGCTCATTTATGGCACAGCCCTTCTTGTGAACGGCAGAGCCTTCACACTAAAGACCAAATAGCAAGGGAGCTCTGGATGTGTTTAACTAAAGCTAGGTTTAATTAGAGCTGTTCAAAAATTAAATGCAGAAAGAGAGTGTATTTATGTTTGCGCTCAAAAATATATTAGCTCCTCAGGCAGATCTGGGTCAGCACAGCTCAAGTAAAATTGCTGGGAAACGCAGCGTGTGGGAAAGTATTCTGGTTCGACGGGCAGCGGGTTAACTCCTACCAGTGCTGCAATACCCACGCCCACAACACGGGCCCTCGCTATCGCGACACTATCGCGACGCGGCACAGCCGATGCCAGGAGTTCAGAAATCTCGGGTTACTGTTCATACAGCGACTCCTGGCTTGTTTTGCACTCGGGTTGGGTTTCTTTCTCTCTCTCTCTCTCTCTCCCTACTTGTGTCTCCTTTATAGCTACCAAAACGCATCTTCCTGCGGAGTTGCGGGATCCAGAAACATCTTCCTTGAATTAAAGCCGAGGCTCTGCTACGATCATGTGACTCAGAGTGCCGCAGGTCTAAGAAAAACACCCAGTACCTGAGTCTTAAGATAACTCCCCACGTATTGGAAACCCCGAGTTGCACTGCTAAGCTGTCACAACCTAAAAAGCAACCAAAATAATAATAATAATAATAATAACAAAAGGTAGTTCATTTCCTAAGAGATCCTTGGGCTTTTGATTACACCTCATGCCTGCCAAGCGCCGGTCTAAGCGTCCAGACTCTGCCTAAGGAAACCGAGCTGCTTAGCCCTGAAAGCAGATCACTTTGTTTTGGTGAAGTCAGGACCAACTGCGGCAGGCGCTGCAGGAGGCTGGCGGTGCGGCGGGAATTCAGAGGTACCACGGATGGAAGGGCTGGGGAAGGTCAAGTGTTTTGTGTGGGTGGGCTTCAGGATCAGCTGGGCTTGAGGTAAGGCCCGGTGAGTGCTCTCTCCAGTGGGCCTAAGAGGTCCCGCCTCCGTCTGGCGAAGGGGGTGTGTGTGTGTCTGTGTGTCTGTGCCTGTGCTTTGCTAAGGAATCGGGGCGACAGCGGACATTCCAGGAGCCGTCGAAACTCCCAATTTTCGTGCCAAGAAATCTCAGCGTTTTCCAATATTGTATCAGAGTGAATCAGCAAAAAGTCAACAGCAGCCCTCGCTCTGCATCTGGCCTCGCTTGAGGGGAAACACTTGACTTAGAGAAACTGGAACAGACCTAAAGGAGCTGTTTGAACAGACTCTCGGGGTATTAAAAGAAAAGCAAAACTCTGCTCCCGCAAAGCACCTTGGTTTTCTTTGTTTTGCCTGGCAGCTGCTTCAGAGGGGCACAGCTTTCTCTGAAATTGTTGGGACAGTTTGAGTGGATACCGAGCGCTGGGTTGTGCGAAGGGCAGCGCTGCAGGGAGCGGGACCCCAGGGCGTCCTGCAGTGATGCTCTGGGCTTCCCTCGCTCCCTCAGCCGCGGCTCCAGCCTCAAGCAGGCAGCGGCTCCCAGCTCCCTTTGCCCCCCCCGCCCCCCCCCCCCCCCCCGCCTCCTACGGCATAGCGCCCGGCTGTGGTTTGCATTGTCATCTGTTGACCCTGGTATGACACACTATTGACGTCCGCTGTTTCAAGGGCCTTATTTGTCTTTCCCACCCCACCTAATTCCAGAAATACATCAGTGGGAGCGCGAAACGTGCCGCCTTCGGCTCGGATCTGAACCCTCTCCAAGGCAGGGGGGGGTGGCTCCTGGCCTCCTGCGGCAGCCAGCCGCGGACGCCTCACGGAGCCAGCGCCTCGGGTGGCCTCGGGGCACACGGACGCCACCCGCGCGGGGCTGCCCCCGCCCCCGGAGGGGCAGGGCAGGACTGGGCAGCGCACGGCCCGGCCGCGCAGGGCGGAGGCAGGCCCCGCGCGGCGGGGTGCACCCTGCCCAGGGCGGGAGGAGGGGGAGCCCCGAGCCCGGGCTGCGCCCTCACCACGCCGAAGCGCTGCCGCCCCGCCGGGAAATGGGTCACCGCGCGCTTGCACAACCCAACCCGCCCCGCCCCCACGTAACCCCCCCTCTCCCTCCCGGGCCCCGCCCCGCCATGCAAATCAACCCCGCGGCGGCGGCCAATGGGGAGGCGGCCTCCGCCGTTGTATTTATAGACGCTATTTAAAGAGCCCTTGGGAGTCTTTGCGCGGCGCTAGGCGGCGGCGGCGGACGGGAGCGTAGGGCTGCGGGGAGGGCACGTGCGCGCCTCCTGGGGGCGCGCGCGGAGCGGGGGCGGGCGGGGGACGGGACAGTGGGGCCCGGGGCGGCCGTTGGAGCGCGAGCCCAGCCGCCGCCTCAGCGTGTGGGGGACCCCGCTGCCCGGAGGGAGGGTCCGCTCGCTGCCGCCGAGCCTGAGGCGGGAGCGGGAGCGGGAGCGGGGGGGTTAGGCAGGCAGAGGCGCGGCTCTCCGCTGCGGCCGCCTCGTCCCGCTCTCCGGGCCGCTGCCCGCCAGGGAGGGTCGCTCGCTCGCAGCCCGGCCTTGAGCGTCTAGTGCGTGTCGGCCTGTGTGCTCGCAGTACGCGCGGAGCTAACGTTAAATTCCAGGGCTCGTCAAAAGCGGTTTGAGCCCGAAACCGCCGATTTTTGAACCGGGGGCAGTTTTTTGCTTTCAGGTGATCCCTCTGTGGCTGAGGAGTCTGAGATGGGAAAGTCCTTTTTTGATGCCCGCCTCCCTCCCCCCCCCCTCCCCCGTTTCTACACTCTTAAAAAACCCAAATCTCTTTATTGGAGCTTTTTGTGCTGTGAGGTGGAAGGGAGATGTAACAGTTGAGGGCTGATCGAGGTTCCCTGGCACCTGGGTCTATTCCAGGCTGTGAGGCGTTAAGGGAACAGCAGGGTTTTGTAATCGTTCCGCACTGATACAAATGACTAAGGTAAGCGAGCTGCAGTGGTGATTTGAGCCGCATCTTGCGAACTTGCTCTTACACAAGTCATCCCTGAGGAATTGGGACAGGAGGAATTCTCTGTCAGAATTTAGACATGAGAAGAACAGCAGCTTTGTGATTTGTGTTTCCAAGAGTAATGCTTCCCCCCCTTACACAGTATTTGATCTATAGCTTGCAGTCTTACTCAAATCAATAGCGTTTTCTCCTTCGCTTGGAGTCCAAGCCTTCTATTTCTAGGTGTGTGTGTACTCGTACAAATCCTCTCACCTGGCTGATACCCGTGCTCCTATCTCCTCCCCACAGTACTGTTGAGCTCTGACTAATGAGAATTGCAAATATCTTTACTCCTGTTTTAAGGAAAACCTCCACAACATGCTGTTGGCAAGACAGCTTGGTTATTCTGCTTGCGTAAGTGGGAGAAGGATGGGGACAGGAGCTGTTCCAGCTTTTAGTGTTTGGCCCTCCAGAGGCAGACTGATCGATGTCCCTCTGGCTTTTATTAGGATTTGCCTCAAAGCAGGAAGAGAAGAAAAAAAAAAACAAACCACCAACTCAAAAGCTTAAAATAAAATAAAAAATCTCCAAAGCCTGCGCTGTGTTGAGAGCTGACTGACTGCAGGGCTTTGAATAGCCTCAAATACCTGCTGCTAGTTCCTAGCAAGCAGTTTGCTTAGATGGCCCTGTAAGTGCACAAATTGAACTTGACCCCTGTTTTATTAGGACATGGCGGTAGTTTCCAGGATAAAACCCAAACAGATCTGGGAAAGGGAGACATGTTGTGAGTAAATCAGTAAAAAGGACAAGAGGGGGTTTTTTCATTCTTCAGCGTTTAAAGCTATAGCCAGTGCCCCTTCAATCTGTGCAGAGACTTACTGATTTTACTAGGATTTGGGTTAGGCCTTTCAAGAACCTGTGCGCTAAAATATTGTGGTGGGTGCACAAGGTGGGATGCGTTTTACAAGGGATTTTTGGCATGTGTAAGCTGCCTGATTTTCATTCTTGTTAAAGATCTTATGAATTCCAGAGTGGGAGGGAGGAAGAAACATATTTCGTAGATGGTATGTGCTTCAAGTGAGCTGGTTTTGTTTCTTTGGGGCTTTTAAAAATCTTTTTATTATTATTTAACTGCACTTTTGTTGGCATCTACTTAAAAAATTACTACCATTCAGTTTTAAAGCTGTAGGCTTTAATAACCTCTGCAGTTTAATCAAGTGAATATAGGGAAATTTATGTAGCAAGCTCCTTGACCACTTTAGGGTATGAAGTTGACTATACCAGTAATTCTGCACCTTCTTCATGCTCTGAATTAAATTTCATAATAAATGAAAACACAAAGCAAAAAGAGCAGAGTTAAACTGGTTGTGAAGCATCACTGCCAAATACCATCTGCACGGTGGTATAGGAATATAAAGGATTCCCAATTCCCCACCCCTCTACTCGGTATGTACAAAGAAATGAATTGCTTTCAAATTTAAAATGACCAGATACCAGCAGGGAGGAAGGAAGGAAAGAGGCTTTTGCACATCCCAGTTTAAATGTGATGGAGCTGGGCGGCGAGGAACAGACATGCATACCAGTCCCCTGTGGCTGCTGAGCAGAAGGCTTTTGTTCTCCAGGGCAAGATCAGGTGGAGAGGCAGGGCCTGTGCTGGCAGAGAGGAAAGCAAGCTCCATCTGTAGCAGTGCAGCCTGTGCGGGTGAGCAGCTTTCTGAAAGGCTTGTGCTGAAATTTAACAGCCCCTGGCGTGTTCTGGCAGGGACTCACTCCTTGGTGAGCTGCCTGAACCCCTCTGTCCCTCTCCCAGGTACTCGCTCCCCTCTGCGTGCGTGTGTGTTTGCCTACCTGTTGTTCTACCCAAAACTCATTTTACTTACAAGCTGTGGTACAGTTGTGGGGTTTTTTAATCACGGTCCCTGAAATCTGAATAGCCTAGCAGGATGCCTCAGGCTGTCAGTGTCCTGTCAGGCAACACTCGCCTACCCTAACCATGTTCACAGTGAGTCTTGTGCCAGTAAAGGCTGTTTGTAAGAGATGCTGAATACTAATTGATGCAGTTATACCTATAGAGAGGTGTATATATAGAGAGATGTGTGTTTCTGTAAATACATGTATATATCTACAAAGGGGAAAATCTGGTTTTGTAAGTTTGGGATTCTCTAAACATGGAAGCTGTCTGGTTTGAAACTCATCGGTAGAATTAAAGCGCTATGGGGCCTGCGACAGGGCTACTGTTAGGCTGGTGTTTCCTACTGATATTTACTCTCCTGGATCTAAACAAAATAAATGTGAGACTGGAGTTTGTAGCTAAGTTGTGGGGACTGTGCAGATCTAATGGCTTGTTAGAAGATGGTGGTGACCAGAAGGTCACCATCAGAAGGGAGGTTGACCCGCTCCTGCTTTTCCCTGCAAGGCTGCAGGGTGGGAGACACTGGTCTGTCCCATACACTGACCGTCCCTGTGCTTGTCTGCCCCAAGGTAAAGCATGCTTGAGTTCACTCACACAGCAGAAGACTACTAGTGCTAAGGCTAATCACAGAAAAAGGTCATCAGTTATTTCCTAGATTGATGAGCTATTTTCCACGTGTTTTGATGAGCAGTAGAGGTAGTTCAAGGGGCCAGACAGGGTAGCCTGGGAAAAGAGGGAGGGAAAAGGGGACAACCTACCTGTTCTGGAGGCCACAAGCCACTAGCTAGGTGCAGGATGAGGCTGGCAGTACAGCTAAGGCGTTTTTGTACCATGTGCTTTCCTGGTGTGGTGGTTTCGCTGAGGCCATAGGAAGATGTCATCTTTCACATACAGCTTTTTGGCTGTTTCTAATTGTCTCCTGGCTGAAGACTGCTGTTCCCATCGAGCTGCTAGTCTGTGGTAGCATACCCTAATTCTTTTCAGTCAAAAATGAGGCAGGCTGGTTTGAACGGTTGCAATAGTCAGTCTGAGCTCATCTGAAAGTGAAAGGAGGAGTGCTGGCTGGAACTGCTCCATAGGCAGTTGGAGGAGGCCAACATCCAGCAGAGGGGCTTGGGGTGGTGACAGATTTTACTGGCACAGCCAGATTCAGAAGATGACATAAATTCACAGCCAAAGAAACCCCACTCACCTCTAGATCCAAAATACACTATACCCTTACAAAAAGCAGTACTCCAGTCCTTTTTAGAGTAGCATGCAGGCTACTTTAATGCACTTTTTGATGACTTTTTCCACCCAGAAGTTGCACAAGTCTTCATATCCTTATACCAACTTGAGCCGTGTCTATCAGTAGTCAACCCAAGGGCATCTGAGCATGTGAAAAGGAGGCAGAGTACAAAAAGTGGACTTTGAGTCATGGAGTTCGGCTTGCCATCTTCCTGACGGCGTCAAGGAACTGCAGGAGTAAGGGCGTGCTGGGCAGGATCCCACAGGAAACATAAACCCAGGGGAGTTGTTGAGGAAGGTGGCTGCGTGTTTCATTAACGCCAGAAACCCAAACAGGGTTGTTAGTTTTTAGCTGAGTGAAGCATACTCCGAAGGAACCTTGTGAGAATGGTTCTGGCCGTCTGGAGAGAGGCCTCAGTGTGGCTTTCAATGCAGCCTTTCTTTTCTTCCCTTTTCTGCCCTCCTGTCTGTCTTGTTAATTATTAATCCAGCGTGTTGAGAGCTACATTCTTCTGAGCAGCTCCTCCCATGTTCCTAACCTGGGCAGCTCCTCCTGCGTTATTAGTCTGCGGACTAAAATTGTTCCTGCATAAAATACCGCGCTCTGGAAGGAGACCCAAGCGGCGGAGTGTACAGAAGGTGTGTCACCCAGGCCTTGCGGCGCCTTACGAGAACTGCCTCGCTTGTCCATTACTGCTGCTCTCTTAAGTGACCTCGGCAGCAGTCAGTAAAATGGCCTCAGGTTGTTGTGGACTTTGTGGTCTCTTCAGCACATGCAATTAATCAGGAGGGGAAAGTAAATCTCGCATCAGGACGAGTACTTTACTGGAACTGAATTGCAATTTCTGTGCATAATTTAACACTTCAGGGAGCGAACGTTCTCTGCTTGAGTGAAATAATTTCAAAGCGGTTTTGAAATAGAACACATTTGTGTAAATGCATCTTGGGATTAAAGATCTCATATTTAGTGTTCTCCAACATTACTTGTCTGTCTAGGATGTGCCATGCAGTAATCTCTAAGCTCTGTTCTGCAAACTGTTTCCCTTATGAATAGACTCCAAGTAGTCCTCCTGGCACGATTTCTTCCCCCTCCCTCCCTGCCAAATAAGTGACTGCAGGATAAAACCCAATGCAGTGTAATTCTGTGCCTGTTTTATAGATGGGAAAACTGAGGAGAGGTTTGGCTGGAAGTGGCCTCAAGCTAGTGGTTCACATTTTTCAGTACTTACCAAGGAAAGCAGCTGTTTTAACACATGGGTTTCCCCAAAATTGCAACCCTTGAGAGTTACATATCACTTTTTAAAGTTGTCCCAAAAGTTACCCAATTCATCTGCGGCAGACCTGAGTGTATAGCTCAAAGGCTAAGTATATAGTTCATTCTGTGTCCTCCCCTGCATTAGTAATAAAGCCCAATTTATGGATCCTTAGCGAGAGATTCCATGTCAACAAAGTTGGTAATACTTTTTTGTATGAAATTTGTGTGAAATCTGGTGTGAGCTTCACAGATATATCTGGGCACGCTGACATGTGCTATTTACAAACACCTTGTATTGCCTTTCTGTCTAGGTGATCCTGCTCTGGCAAGGGGGTTGGACTATATGATCTTTCAAGGTCCCTTCCAACTCCTAACACTCTGTGATTCTGTGACTTTTCTTAGCCTAGGTAGCTTATTTGGGATCAGATGTTGTTAATCTGACCCTTTGAAAAGCTCATGGATTCTGCTCAAGGGCTAAAGGATTTCTCGGCATGCACCACCACAGCGGGATCTGAATCTTGGGCAACAAGGATTAGTGGTAGCATTCAGAGATCGCTTTCTGCTGTGATGATGATGTGGTGCTTACTAAGCCAAGAACAGGCAGTTGTAATAAGTTTCTGGTTAATGCATTTTAAAAGCCAGGGCTCGTTTATTTTACAGTTAAATAAAACCTACAATAATTTACACTTCTTTGCCGGGGTCTTAGCGTTTACCTCTACCCGTGTTATTTGTAAAAAAGTGGAAATTTTTAATTTCTCCAGGACAAGGAACCACCTTGATTGGTACAAAAATGCATTTTTAGATTTCTGTGTCAAGCATATTTTCCACAGCGTCTCATGGCACCCTGGTTATACCCGTTGCATGAAGGGATGGGTGCTGCATCATTACCCCAGCAGGGCTGTTGTGTTGGTGACTTGGAGCTATGCAAAGCACTGAAAGGAAGATGCAGTGACTTCCTTTACTGTGGGACACTGAGGGTTATAGCCAATATGTGGTTTAGGGGCCAAGTTAATGTTCAAGTGGATCTGAAGGGGCACCAATCTAAGTGTGTCACCTTGTTGAGCAGCCACTGAGCTCCAGCAGTATTCATGTTGCACTTGTTCACCTGTGCAGTTTTTGGCACCTGGGGCTAAACCTCAGGCACTGGCACTGCTGTCCCTACATGGGCCATCCTGTACCTGCTCCCAGTGGGGACACATCTGGATTGCCCTGGAGCTGCTTGGGAGGCGGTCTTGCCTCACAGCCAGGGTGTTCTGGTCACCTCCTTCAACTGCAGAGGGGATGGAATACCCTGGTGGTTAGAGCACCTGCGCAGAGGTGAGATGTAAGGAGGTTTTATGCCTTCTCAGCCAAAGCAGATTCAAAGCTGTTCCTTCCAGGAATGTGCTCTTACCACTAATATTAGATATTCTAAAAAAGGGCCCTCTTTTTTCTTCCACTTCTGAAGGGCCTGTGAGTTTATGTTTGGTTTGTTTTTTACTCTCAGTTTCCTAATGTTGCTTCTGCAGTCAGATAAGTAACTTGGTTGCCAGGCTTGGCATTTCTTATCCCATTCCAGGGAACAGGCCCCTGAAGAAGAGATGTGCGAGACTTGCACTGGACCCAGCTGTATGCATTTTCATTTGATACCTTGGAGCTGAATCTCTGTGGCTTGGTGGAAAGCTGCCCCTCTGAAGCCTACATCCAGTAGCTTGCTTGTGGGGTTGCACAGTCAGGTTCCTGGTTCACCAGGTAAGGCTAACCTTACTTTCCTGTTGATCAGCTAAGCAGGAACTTTCAATCTGCTGTGTCCAAGGTACAGGATGTTTAGGATTGGAACAAGGCATGCCCCTGTCTGAGGCAGTAATTCAGCACTCACCTGCTTGTCCCCTTGCTGTGTGGACTCTCCCTGCAGGGTTGCACACTGACCTCCAAGTTCACGAGGAACTGCTGTGTTTTGTTCTTTTCCACATTCTGTGCCTCTGTGGGAGGAACAACCAGAGCTGGCTTGCTTTCTGCCTCACCCTTGGTACAGCCCGGAATACACTAATGGCCCAGGCATCCTAGAGAGCCCCAGAATGGAACCACATGACTGAGTGGCTGTGATAAAAACTGGGATTTTTTTTTTTTTTAACTGGTATCATAACTGCTACTAGTAATAGGTATTTTAGTCAGGTGACTGCTTGTAAAGCAAGTTAGAATTTTGGCAGGAATTGACTTGGCCAAGTACATGTTCTTGCTAAATACCTGTACAGACTCTGGTCTGGCGAGATGTTGTCAGTAGTCAGGGGAGAGGTGGTTCCCCAAACCAGACAAAAGCTGCGTTGGGGCCACATGCCGAGAGGAGCACGCTCTACAGAGCGGGGCAGTGGTGTGCCTGTGACAGGGGCTACCTCCTGAGACTGACCCAACACCTTGAGCATTCTTCTCTTGCCCGGCTGGGTTGTGTGTGCGCACTTGGAGCACAAGTTCTTGCACAGCCAGGTCTGAAGTTAATTTTCTGTAAATGCTTACATGCACAACCAAGGAAATGCACTGACTGGACTCTTTTTTTTTTTTTTTTTTTTGGCCAGGCATCTCAAGTGCTTGCAGAAACCTACCACAAAAAAGCTGTGAAAACTGACAAAAAGATTGACTGAACAAAGCGAATATATAACAATATTTGTATTGTCCCCTCAGCCCCCACTACAACAATACCCTGTAGCTGGCGTTTGCATGAAAAACACCCAGGCAAGGAATACAGAAGGAAAACCACAGCAGTTACTGACTGCTTCAGTAAACAGTTCACACATACAAAAAGTCAAGGCTAACCATTTCACATGGGCAGCTGCTGTTCTGTAATGTGTTATCCCTCATCGAACTGTGGAGTAATGAGAAAATGATACGCTGACATGTCCTATCATTATCTCATAACTCTTGGGCTTTGTTACTGGGCTGCTGCAGTTTTACTGTGTCATCTTGGGCGAGTGGTTTGAGCGTGCGGTGCCTCTGTTTCCCCTGCTGAAAATCGGAGGCGACGCCTCCTGCATGGGGGTGATTTGGCCTTGGGAAGCAGCTTGCAAAAGCAACTGGGGAGACTTTGTTGAAACAACACATCTCTGATTGCAAAATGTTATTCTGCAGGTTGTTTCTAAAAAGATTGTCATGAAAAATCAGCCTCATTTCGTAGAGTCTGGTCAAGATCCCAAGGTGCTGGACAATACCCATTGTCTCTATAAAACATACAGTGTGAGGTGTTGCTGCAAACATGTCTGCTGCCACGCTGCCTGCACAGCCATGTCCATTAACAGCGAGCTCCTTGGCACAAAGTCTCTCACATTTTCTATTGCATCTTCTACTTGATGCACTTTGTACCACAGGGAAATGGAGCCTTCCTTCCCTTCCTTCCCTTCCTTCCCTTCCTTCCCTTCCTTCCCTTCCTTCCCTTCCTTCCCTTCCTTCCCTTCCTTCCCTTCCTTCCCTTCCTTCCCTTCCTTCCCTTCCTTCCCTTCCTTCCCTTCCTTCCCTTCCTTCCCTTCCTTCCCTTCCTTCCCTTCCTTCCCGAAATGTTTCAGTTAATTTTTAAATACTGGGTTTTGTTTGGGGAATTACCAAAATGAAATAATAGTAAAGTTTAGGACTCTGGAAGCAAAAACCTGTGCTTTTTGAGGTTTTGTTTGTTTGAAGTTTTCTTTAATCTGAATTGTAAGTGTAAGGGGACTTTTCCATATCCATATAGAAGATGAATGAAGAAAATCAAAAAGACATGCTAATCATTGTGAGGCATTATAAAGTAAAAATGTACTTATGCTGATGGTAAGGGAAAACAGAGCTGAAAATAAGAGCTAATTCAAACCAGAACCTGAGGTCCAAACACTGCACGCTTCTGAGGACTTCTGAAATCCAAACATTGGCGTTGTAGACATTTAAAAAATAAGGCAGAGCCACGTGAAATGCCAAAAATGAAGATTGTTTTTTAACATTTGGCGCTCTGCTCTTCAACCTTTTGTCCTTTGCTGTCTAATTCTTTCTCAGTAGCTACACTGGCTGCTTAGCCAGTCTCTTCCTTCCAAGGGGAGTCTACGGAAGTTAAAAAAACAGAAGGGAGGGGGCCTGCACCGTAGGAAGTTTCCCCTGAGCCTCTGTCACACGGTGACAGCGCTGCTTCCCTCAGCGACAGTGTCTTCTGCTGCGTCGTTGGTGGTCGGTCGGTCTGCTGGTAGCGGGTGTATCGCGGGCAAAGCGATAGGCTTTGATGTGGCCTGCACTAGGACATGTTACCACCCAGCTCTGAGAAGTATCAGTAGCAGAGGTTTTTGATTACCTGCTGTTCTTTACGCAGTCGTTGTTTCAGAGCACCTTCTAGAATACTGGAAAAGCCTACTGCTTAGACCAAGTTGTGAAAAACCTGCTGTATTGCTGAGTTTTTGAGGAACTGTGGGGATGATTTCTCCTTTATTAAGTGCTCTTTTACTTACCATGTTATCTTGTGATTTGATAGATAGCCTACTCTCTGCTTTTATTTATGCCAGACCTTATCTACAGCTTTTCATGTGTTCCAGTTTTAAATGGAGACAGCAGCAAATGGAGGGGATGGCCTATCTTTCTTTTGTTGTTGTCTCTTTAAAAACATAATTTAGGCATGATAAGGGAGAGAACATCACAGGAAAGTTCTCTCACAGGGACTTCAAAGTCTTCCTAGCACCCTGTGGCACTCTCTCGTGTGGTTTATTTGGGGGTGAACATTGGGGAAAATGACTTTGGAGACTTTGTTAGAGTTTTGATTGCTAAGAAGAGAGTGGATGTTTGACTCCAGGGTGGAAGTGAGAAACAAAGAGACTGCTTCACCCCTCCCCAACACTGTGACCCTTTAATGCCTGTGAAGCTGTTCAAAGGGGACATCAGGCAGTACAACTGGCTTTCTTGGGAGTCCCATGCTGCAAGAGAAAGCAAAGCCGCCGGCTGCCTGTGGTCCTTCTGCCTTACTCCCGACGTGGGTACATGCCAAGCATGGAGAGGGTGAACGGGGCAGAGGTTACACTGAGAGTGTTTGCCTACTCCTTTAGATATAATCCTCCAGCTGTTTTAATTTATGGTGAACACAGGGCTGGTCCTGTGAAGAGCCAAACATGAGAGGCCACGATGGTGGTCCAGAATAAGGGAGGTGCCTTGATGTGGAGCCTGATACAAGCCTGGAACAAATCATATGAAATCCTTTCAGCTCTTTGAGCTTAACGTGAAGGTATTAAGGGTGAAACTGATGGCATTAAAACCCTTTCTGCTTTCTTAGTTGCAGAGCAGGCTGTTTACAGCAAAGATTATAGACCATGGAAAATTGATTCAGGGAGCATTGACCTTGAATCACAGTGCACTGCTCCGTTGGAATCAACACAGGACCACTAGGACTGAGTACTAAGTGCACGTTTTCAGTGCTACACAGGCCATAAAGAGACTTAGCCTACCCAAAGAGAATTGTCTGGATGGATGCATAACAGAGTTAAATTTCCAAGTTAATGCAGAACGAGTTTGTAGTCACACACATATTTTTGACAGCCTGTGTTATATAACTTGGAAGAACCAAGATAGACCAGCTGATGGGCTCTCCTTTGGTGATGTAGCACAAAGTGTTTTTTCCAGGGAGAGCTGTGCTGGAATTATTCCCACATATCCACACAGAAACTCTGGCTCTCCTGCAACTATACTGACTTCTTTTTTAATTGCAGACCAGGACAAAGACTTAGCACTTTCACAATTAGCAGCTGTAGATAGACATGATGTAAGGACTGACTTTTACTCACGCAAAGTTCTACTTTATGCCTAATTTACATGTGTAATTGCCTGTGTAACTGCATGTACAGGCTGAAAAAGCAAATGAGCATACACTTCTTAAAACCCATTCCATAAGGTAAATTTTCTTCCCCCTCTTCCGAGCCTCTTCACTGGGACTCAAAGAGGATGTGCCTGAGCCTGCAGAGTTTAGCACCAAAACTGCTGATGTTTCTCAGACAGCCTGATGCAGTCAGACCAGATGGTTATAAAGCTCTGGGATGCTCTGGTCTGTGTTGATTCTCCTGTCCTACATAGGAGTTGCTAAAACTGCAGAGGTTATGCCAGCATGCTGAGGGTGAACTAGGTCAGCTGCAGAACCTTGACTTTGAGTTGAACTCATGTCACTTTGGATGTCGGCAGTGTTGGATATGGCTGTTAAAACTAATTGTTTTTTTAGTTCTTGCTGCTGTTGTTTTGATGCTTTATAGAGATGATCACAGTTGCAGGTCTAGATTTAAACTTTTCCCCCCTTTTTTTGACATCAGATTAAAATGCATCCTTCAGCCTTTCACCACAATGTGCAGAAGAGTAGAGAACAAAATGGGACAATATGTTTAAGCACAGGAAACGAAATACTGGATTCTTGGTCTGTGTGATATTCCATGATGGGAGAAATGCTGTTGTTTGGTATGACAGATGATACCAGTGAAGGTGAGGGTGATACTGCAGGGCAGGAGACTGATGTGGTGTTCAGATAGTCTCCAGATATTCAGCAGTGCTCTGGAAACAGAAGCAGATGCAGGAGGGGACTGCTAGCTTTCATACTGCCATGAAAAGTATGAAAGCTAGCAATGAGGGGTTCCCATGAGACACGTGAATGTACAAAATTTTGGGAAGTAAAGAAATGGAAAAGGCAAGAGTCATTCTTGAGGAAGATCTCATTAGGAGATACAAGAAAGCTTCCTTCTGTTCTGCCAGGAGCAAACACAATGTAGGTGGGGCTGCACGACAGCTGGAATGCATGTGCATGGTGTGAATGCTGCCCCTGCAGCCTTTCTGTTTGCTTGTGAGTGTGCCCCTGGCGAGGAGGTGCTGTCTTTGGCTCCAGGGCGGTAACTGGGAACACAGGGACCAGAGCTGTAGTCAATACAAACGCAAGGACAAATTTGACTTAAGGCACTGATGGATTCTAGGTGTAGAAGCTTGCTTGCCTACTTCTGATTGCAGGATCTGGGCCTTAGCTGGCAAGAATTCTTCTGAATTGCTACTCCTGGAATCTTGTTATTTCTCAATGTTCCAAACATGCTAGAACTTGGCTGGCAATGCACTGTTCTGGCTGGACAGGAGGGTATAAAACTTGAACAGAAACTTCTTTGATCAAACTGATCACTTGATTAGATTGTCTCCCAGGGAACGGACTTGGTGTAATAATCACAGCTCTTGTTTCACTGGATCAGAATCGTTCTGCTGCAGCTCTGCTCATTGGCAGGGCTCTTTGATCAACGTTCAAGGGTTAGGCTAATGGAAGTTAGCTGGTCTGGAACCAGGTGTTGAGTAGACGTTCTACCCTGAAGTACGATTTTGACAGGGGAATGAACAAATGAAGATGAAGTGCGAGTCTGTTATTTTTGCTCTTGTCTTTCGAGTATTCATGGTGCTCTGCAACTTTTAGAAAATCTAAGCTCTGAAATGCTTTGCCTCTGAACTATCTGAAGTAATACACCCAGCAGAGATAAAGAGGGAGTGCAGGAGGCAGCAGAATGTTGGAGCTGGTGACCTGGGTTCTGTTTGCAGCTCATGTCCATTTAAGAAGTTTGCATAAAACTTCTTGCACCTTATATTTCTTGTAGGGCTAAAAGTATTTTCTTTAAAAATAGTGATCTTTAATCCTTGGACAATGTGCTATTGCAGTTAGAAAAGTACTGTGCATGCGCATTAGCCTTTATAGCTCTCTTGTGATAGGACACAGACTCTTCGGTGTATTTTGGAGGGACCAAGTCATCTGGTACTCCTTCACCAAGGTACAGTTAGACCTTCCCAATCCAGGTTCCTCTTGGTCTGAAGGGTAGGAAAACAGTACAATGGGGGTTAATGCAATGATGATCCTGAGAGCTGAACTCCAGCTGCTGGTCCCAGCTGCAAAAAAGGGAAGGCAGTGAAGTGCTGCTAGTCCAAAGGTAGGAGAGTGCTGCAGAAATTAAATGTTTCTCTGCTCATTTGCCTCCTGAGAAGCCCATTGTGCTTCATTTTCCTCCTTGCTCCCTAGGGAAGGAAGAGCCCTTTCTAAACTCAGAGGTATCCTGGAAAAGAAAGAGGCTGTCCTCTGTAATGAGAGCAAACAAAGCACAGGCTGTGCGAATGAAGTGCCTGAATAGGAACCGACTTTCTCATATCGAAGACTTACCTGTGCCTGACATAGCACCCCTGACTTCAGTCTAAGCTAAAAGAGCTGGAGTTTGTCCCAGTTAAACTTCCATTCACTTAATTGGAAGCTTTTTTTCCTGGGGACAATGGAGAGACTTCCTCCGTGAATCTGTTTGGGTTTTTTTTCAGATATATTTCTGTAAAGGGTGCAGAGAGAAGTGTAATTCATTTGTGTAAAGTCTAGGAGTCATAAACTCTAAAAAATGTTCCAGAAATAATATCATTACCCATTTTTTCTGTCAAACCTTTCCTTAGAGACCTAGAGGGCTGACAGCTTCTCTTTAATGTGACATTCGGTTTTCACATCTCTACCCTAAGATCTGAAAACAGACTATATGCTCACTGTAATTATGAGTCAGCCTTTACTGATGGTGACTCAAATATGCAACTCTGGCACCTGTTTCATCTCTCTCTGGGTTTCGGATAGTGCTGATGGCGGCACATAGAGCAAAGGTAAACATGAGTATGCTCCTTCCCAGAAGCTATTTGCTCAATGCGTTGGATGATAAAGAACAAAAGCTGCTATAAAAAGGTGTTTACAAAATTGCAGCTGTAATAGTGGGGCTTTGTAGGGGGTGCCTTGTATCACTTGCTTCATAGAGGGAGTGGCCTTAGAACTGGATGCCAGTGACTCCAACACTTCCTTTGGCGTCTTATTTTGCCTGTTCTGTGCACATTTAGGGGGGAGGAGGGAGGAGAATTAAGTTAGCTAATTGTATTAACACGAGTGAGGCACCTTGTGGATGAAAAGTGCTATTTAAGCATTCAGTATTATTATTATCAGGGGGAAAATATTACCCAAGAGAGGAAACTGTTCTGTGTCCTGCCCAGTCACGCACCTGCAGACATGGGAAGGAGGTGGAACATCAAGGCACTGTTTTATGCTTGTAAACAAGGAGGTACCAAGTGTTAAACTTAGGTACATGATGCTGGTTTTCAGTTTGCCCTGGAAAATTTATAATGTGCACCTGCAAATAATACCCCCAAACCCAGGATTGGTTGCTCAACTTTCCCATGTATATTATTGCCTAAAGTAATTAATTACTGCTGTGTGAAATTTCAGTCAGGAGCCAGCACTGCGGGAAATAGGCCTGCATAGGTATCTCTGAGTGTGGTTGCTGATGTGCACATTCATGTGAAAAATAAACTCAACTGTAAAGAAACGCTCCTCACTGAGCGTTGCACTTGGTCCTATCAGGTGAGAAAAGGCATTTTACACCTCCTCAGGGACAGTTGGCCCATCAGGCCTGGCAAAGGGATTAGCATTTCCAAAAAAGGTACAGTTTCTGGAGGTGGAGTTTGAAACCAGTTGTTTAAGAGATCTGGGGGCAGGGTTGTGCACAAGGATGAGCCCTGATCATGTGGGTTAAGAGTGGATCTACAGCTTATCAGCTTATGGGGGAAGGGGGAGAGAAGGATGTTTCAAGGATTTGATCATGGGCTTAACAGTTTTCTTTCTGTCGTGTTTGTCACCTCTGCCTTTATAAATCTTTATGACATACTATGGATTTTGGATTTCATACATAGACACTCTTACTTGCTTTTACCTTACTATGGCTTATATTGAAGACAGTTGTGAGGTAAAGGTCTGCTGACCTTACCTTGAGATAACACCCTACCCGCATGAGTGGCTGTCTTAAAACGAGGATCCTAGAGTACTGCCCTACAGCCCAAATATCTTTCTGCAGGATGTCCAAAAGCTCTCCAGTATATATCTGTTATTAATGTTTATATTCCGTTATTAATATTTTTAAACATCTGAGGTGTGGGAGACAGGGGAAATGGCCAGCCTCTTTACAGTGGTCTGTGGGGACAGGACAAGGGGAAATGGTCTCAAGTTGGAGCACAGGAAGTTCCGCACCAGTATGAGGAAGAACTTCTTCACAGTGAGGGTGACAGAGCCCTGGGACAGGCTGCCCAGGGGGGTTCTGGAGTCTCCTTCTCTGGAGATATTCAAGACCCGTCTGGACACCGACCTGTGCAACCTGTCCTAGGGAACCTGCTTTGGCAGGGGGTTGGATCCAATGATCTCTGGAGGTCCCTTCCAACCCCTACAATTCTGTGATTGTTATATCCAGTTGGCCTGTTTATGTCTCATAATTCAGGAGTCCCCACACAAGTGTTTTCTGGTGGCTGGCATTAATCACGATAGTCAGAACAATGCCAGAAGCCCAGAGCTATGGAAGGGATTTTATGATTGTGGTAGAATTGCACAGGACCTGTGTTTCTTTGCCAGTTAAAATGAATCACAGTCTATTCCTTGTAAGTTCTGTGACAGCTGTAGTGTTTCAGTGACAAAGTGGCAAAATTACAGTAATTGTGTGTTTCCTGTTTACTTTGGGTGTACACCTTTGGTAGCAGAAAATACGGTTTCAAGAAGCAGCATTTTTCCAAGGAGGTGGGACACAGTCACAGAGGAAGCCTTTGAGAGAGAAAGGTTTGCTTCTGCTTAACCTAAGGGACGCTTGTTTTGGTTTCTCGGGGAACAGAAGATACCATATTGCATCGCCCACGTATCGCAAAGAACATGGTAACTGGGGAGGAATAACCCCATGCACCACTTAACAGGTTGGGGGCCAACCAGCTGGAAAGTGGCTTTGCCGTAAAGGACTTGGGGCTGGTGGACAAGTTGGCTGTCAGCCAGCAGTATGTCCTAGGGACAAAGAAGGCAAGAGCCTCCCTGATGCATTAGGAAGAGCATTACCAGCAGGTTGTGATCCTTCCTCTCTGTTCAGCACTGATAAAGCACATCTGGAATGCTGGGTCCAGTCTGCTTCCCACCCCACCCGCCCCCTCTCACATGTAAGCCTGAGGGTACAATTACAAGAATATAGGAGTGCACTATCACATAACAAAAAAGACTTGAAGGCTGATTATTAGCGCAACCATTGTCTGGCCCTGTGTGGAGCCAGGAGTTGGACCTGATGATCCTTATGGGTCCCTTCCAACTCAGGATTCTATGATTAGTGCTTGCAAGCATGAGTAAGGCATGAAAGTACTAGATGGAGTCCAGCAAACGGCCACTACAGTAACTGAGAGATTGGAGTATCAGTTGCACAAGGAGAGGCTGAGAGCGTTGGGTACAGGAGGCTTGGTGGATTTTGCCAATGTGCCTAGATAACTGACAAGAGGCTATAAAGAGACTGGAGCCAGCATTTTCCCAGTGACAGAACAAGAGGCAATGGGCACAAACTGGAATACAGAAAATCCACCTTGAACATAAGAAAAAGCCTTTTTACTGTAAGGGTGATCAAATGTTGTAACAGGTGGCTCAGATAGTATAGTCTCTGTCCTTGGAGAGATTCAAGACCCAATTGGGCATGGTCCTGAGCAATCTGGTCTAGGTGACCCTGCTTTGAGCAGAGTGTTGGACTAGATGGTCTCCAGGGGTGCCTGGAGAAGTGATGAGCTTCCTGTAAGACCAGATAGACAAATCATGATGTAGTGTGTTAGGATACGTGTGGAGTCAATAAACCAGACTCTGAAAGATTTAGAAAGCTCTTCAGACAGGGGCACTGATGGCGTGAGGAAAAGCTGTAACGAACTCAGAGTGTTGCTAATTGTGTGTGATCATACAGAGGCTACTGGGTCACTCATGATTTCAGATAGACAACAGCATCTTTACCTTACCTGCCTGGTTGAGTGGCAAGAGGGACCGAAATCAAAGCAGGCAACATGGGAGGCTTAAGCTGTTCTAAGTCAGGAGTGGGAAAAGCAGACACCCACCGGGAAGCCTCAGAAGCAAGGTCTGGGAAGGGGAGTGGAACTGCTGGAACTGGGACAAGGAGCCAGACAGGCTGAGTAGGACACGTTGCAACACAGGCAAATTAGTATCACACATCTCAGGAGCAGCTTGGCTCTTGCATCATCTGTGTCTGTAGGGGACTTTGTTACAAGGAAGGCTTCTGTCGGGGTGCTATCTCGCATCTTTCGAACAGCTGGGTGATGGCTGGGTGATGGCTCCACGTTACCACATTAACTCTCCAGGAGAGAAGGAGCAGGTTTGGCTGTTTTCAGGCCATAATGAATATTACTTACAGAATAATGAGTATTACTTACAGAAGCTCCTTTTGCCAAAGTTTTTAATTGTTCTCAAGACACTTTAAAAAAAATCTGAAGCTTCAAGAAGCAAAACAATGAAGTTATCATGGGAATATATGCTAAATTTCATGCCTATGCTAAGAAATTAATTCATACCAAGAGAATAGTAAGAAACAATGCATCTTGCCTAAGAAATAAACCTAAGGTTATCTCTTCAGGAAGGCATCCAGAGAGCAAAAGCCCCTTGCCCTTTCTCCATTCCCTACATCTAGCTGACAAGCTGTTAAAACTTCCTAATAAATACATTCGGATGTTTGGTACTAGGGTACATCCTGTCTCTTTAGACTGTGTTCAGATTGGAAAACTTCAGCCTGGGAAGTTAACTCTAGCTTTCATATTTCTCCCCACATTTATTAAGGTGCTCTATATTTATCTCCATTTTGTTATATTTAGCTCCATTTTGTATTTAATGCAGGCAACTGGACCAAATTCTTCTATTTATACCCTCTCCCTCCCTGTCAAATACTGATCAGAGATCAATTTCATCATTCCCCATTGATCAGCCAGGCGCAGCCACCTTCCGGGCTTGACCCCTGATATCACAGGAGGATTAAAACTGCTCGCTGCCTTTCTCAGCAATGTGCTGACCTCAGTCTGAGGAGTGTCCTCCCTAAATGTATAGGTATGTGAGCTGGTGACCGTGCTTCATGCACACTTGCATCTGGGATCCATACATTGAGCTCTTGATAGAAACTACATCCCATGGTAGCTAGTCGCTCTGATTGACAAAGGGTGTGGAGCAAGGAATGTTCTATTAGAGAGGGACCGCTGCAAACACCGGGTGTTTGTGCCACGTGGGTAGGCAGCTCAGATGTTTTAAAAGGCTCTCCAGAGCATAGAAGTGTTTCAGCAGCAGTAGTGTGCTTTGCCCAGAAGCAGAAATGAGAGGACAGAAAGTTCTTCATGTTGTGGAGACCTCAGTAGTTAATTACCAAGAGCAAGGCGCTCCAGATCGTGGCCCTGACCACACCTTCGCCCTCTGGGCAAAGCCTAGGGAATCCAAGGGGACACAAGACAGCTCATTGAGCTGCAGTATGCATACGTGGAAAACTGCCACTGAAGTCATCCTTTTTTGTGCTAAGATCTGTTCAACTTACTGAGAGAAGTTTAATTCTTCCCATATACACATCAACAAACAACTGGATCCCACCCACGAATATGCAAACAAACGTATAAGTTACGCCAAGTATTTCTCCTCCGAGCTGCCAAGTAAGAAAGGGAGATTCTTACCGTGACTTCTATTTTTAAATACTTGGGAGGTACTCCAATACTACAGCTAGGGGGGCTGGATAATGCCTAGACTCAAGCTGAAAGAACTCCAACAGCGGCTCAAAGGCTTGCTGGAATAGCTGAGGGGTGACACTCTCCATCTAAATGAAGTTAGCAGGACTGTACCTTCTGCTTTAAGGGAACGCGTGTATCGACCTCCTGAAGCGTAGCCACCTTGTTAACTGCTAAGGGGCTGCAGGCATCCTAACTGCTGTCCTACAGCTCTGTTGCCTGTGAAAACCATCCCATGAAAACCTAGCCCAAACCTTGCCCAGCCATCCCCCTCCTTACTCCATTCTATTTTGGGCTGTGGCTAGGTGTATGGACCAAGCTGTGTTGCTGGACAGAAGCTTGAAGAAAAGGGCTGTTGTTCTGAATGGGAGGTGCGTTGTGTGACAGGCTGTGTGAAGGATGTGGGCTTGGAAGGGCTGATGTGCAGAGATCATTAGTAGGGTGTGTACAGCACAGTGGGGGGAACCCAGACACAGGAGGAAGGAGCCAGGGAGGGGTGAGCAAAGGATGATGAAGGTGGAAGTAGCAGGGGTGGAGGGACAAAGACAGTTATTTGGCTAGCGAAAGTCACTGCTGGATGTAAAACACCTGAAGATAAACTTACAGGCCTCCTTTAGGGTTCCTAAGGGTGTATGAATTGCTCTTAAATGCTGATTTGATCACCTTAGAAGAGCTAGATCTTCAGGCCCAAGTGAGCTGAACCGAATGCACAATAATCTGTGGTGAGAGTTAAATCTGTCCAAGACATCGTTCTGTTCCCTTAAAACTGCAGGGCTGGGATCCATTTGGCTCCAGAGTATTTAATCCCATAGCTTCTTAAAAATGGTCTAATATGTGTGGTCCTGCTGCAGAGGGTGCCTGAGGTCTGGCTCAGTCAGCCTCCTAAAGACAACCCAGTCTGGGTTGGGAGCAGGTGGCATGAAACATCTTTATACCAAACCTGGATGTCTCAGCATTAAGAAAACACCAGTTACTTGTTTAGAACAGCCCTTTGCCTTGCTGTTACAACATAAAGAGGTTAGCAGTAGCAGCCAGGGCTCAATTTGGCCCACAATGTTAACAGGAGTCTAAATCACAGAGGGAAGATTGTGCAGCAGGAGCAAACAAGAGGGTATAAGTTAAAAACCAGAAATGGACCTTGCTGTTTGCTCTGCCTGCTCCACACCTTTTCTGCCCCACTGCTTAGCTATACAGTGGCTCAACTCCTGGAACCACTAATTCAAATCCTGGCAGGGCTGACTCAGCCCCTCTGTAATTTTGAGGTTGAATGAAACTGTAAACCCAAAGATTTTGTGGCAAAGTGTTTGACCCAGTATGCTTGACCAAAATTGTCCTAATGCTTTTAGTACGTGGCATGCTGAGCTCATGGGTGTCCTCTCATTGGTTCTTCATTTCTTCTAGTGTATTAATTACTTTAATTACTTCCCTGCCTCAGTATTTCTGAATTAGGGTCGCAAATAGAGTCATGCACTTCACTCAACACAGAAGCAACATTTACTGATATAAACCAGTGAGTTAACAAAGTTCAATGGCAAATGGGACAGTGAATTAACAAGATGTGATGGCAAGGTACACCTGATTATTTACTGCATAGAGGATGGGGTCAGACAAAACTGTCAGGGAGACCCTCTTGTTGAGTCACAAGGGTCAGAAAGGATCCTTTGCTTTCTAAACACTTTCTCAGACAGGAGTCCATGTGTGGCTGGATCCAATCCTAGTCCCAAATTTGATCAACAGTTTATGTCTACAGGATTGCATATGTGCAATCAGCCCTTTATATCACTTAGCTAAGATTTCAAAGTCTAGCATACTCTTCATCACTGAGAATCTGTTGCAGCAGAGGATCTCTCAACCTCAAGGAGTAACCTTGAGAGCCGTTCCTTCTCAAGGGGAGATCCTGGCATGCTGCCCACTGCCATGCAGGAGACCTCCACTCTTTGTAGAGTAAAATGATTGACTTACAGTCATACTTGCATACCAGCAAGATGTCCGGGTCACTGTTCCAGATGGCTTTTGGCTACCACATTGCCATCCATCCCCCACAGTTCATAGTAAGCCGGATGCAGGCATCATGACCTCCACTGGTGGTTATGGCTTAAAGGGAAGGGGGGGAAGAAAGCACGCTGCCACAATTAATCATGTGTTTTGAGGGAGGTGGTGTAGTATATGTTTACTATCCATATCTGCAGCGAGTGCTAGCTAATGTAGTTCTACTGCCATTCCTGGAGTTATGATGGCTTGTAATGAGCTGAAGTCCTGCTCATTAAATATAACCATTAAAATTCACAACAGTGACTTGATTTCCGTTTCTAAGGATTATTACTCTTGAATATGAAACAGGCCTGCGGACACTTTTAAAAGGATAAATCTGAAATATCTTTTATTATCTGTCAGGTTGGAAGCAGGTTGGGTGGGGATTTTGTTACTCTTGTTTAAGGGGAAAAAAAAACCCAAACATGGTTGTCAAAATGTGACCCAACCCATGCTTTTTAAGCCTCTCTTTTAACTTTCTAAACTTAAAAACAACCTTCTATGTTTTTTCTTTGTTTTAATTAAATAAAATATTGCTAAAAATAGTCTCCTGACCTGAAAGCTTTGGCTGCCAAGATTCAAGTCTTCAAGTACATTTTTATAGCCAAGTTACAAATCCATGAAAAATAGATTTATCACCTAAGTAGAAATTAAGTTGGACATCCCTAAGCCAAGATCCACATGGTTCCTTTACATTTCAGGATGAAGTGTCTGCTGTTCTCCCTTTCCCCTCCTAACTCTTATAAAGCCTGTCTGTAAAAGCTGGGTATATAGACAAATGCTTTTTAAAAATATGTCATAACTCATGTTGTTAAAAGATAAAGGTCTGTAACATAAAAGCAACTCAAAGCAACTTATCATTCAGTTCTTTCTCCAAAGGTTTTCCAGGCTCTAAATGAAATGATGAAACCTAACTTATGATGTGGCCAAATCCAGTTGTGAGTAAGTGGACTCCTGAGCAATGGCAGCAGCAGCAGTATTTTACTTGTTGCTCAGGAGTCCGTTTAGGTCCATTTCTGCAAATAAACTTCTGGCCCAGTGGGCCAAAGATTTCACTCTCTAGGTCTGTGGGACTCCTGGTTAGAACATCTACATCACTCTTTTAATGTTCTCCTTGGGGGGATCCTGGCTGTGTACCAGAGCCTGAAGCCCCTTGGATTACAGTGTTTTTCCAGCACATAAAGCTATCTTTACACATACATGCTCCGTGTCCCAGTCTAGCTCATGTTCAAGTCTGAATTAAGAAATGAGCAGAGTCATTAACAATCAGCTTTGTGCACTAATAGGCAGCTGACAGAGCTCCTGGGGAGGCCCAGCACCCCTGCGGCCACTCCCTAGAGCCTGCTGCAACAAGTCCTTTCAAGTCAGTCGCCAAGGTCCTCAAAGTTCAAAGAGGCTCCACCAGCAGTAATCACTCAGATTTGGACTGAGCCACGGCGTTTCTAACAGTAAAAGTGAGGATTAGGAAGGTAAAGGTAATTGGTAGGCCAGTAAAATAACCCTAGTTACCTCCCATTAGACTCAGGTGTAACTGGGAATGCCCATCTTGTCTTGGAGCTCTCCTGCTCTTCCCAGCCAGAGCTCCTATCTACCAGTGCTCCAATCCCCTTCCTCTGAATAAACCCCAGAAGCTCCAGCCCCTCACTTGGCTCCTTGTCTTGGCTCCTCCAGCTCTGCCTGCTGAAACACTGTTGCCTCACATGTTGGCTCTCCTTGCCTGCTACCTGCTGCTGTCATACTACTGCCTGCCAGGCTCAGCCATAAATGCCAAAACTGTGGACCTGCTCTCATGGGAACTGCAGAAAATTTGGCTCAGCTTGTACTTGCTGTGAGTGTGCCCAGATGGGACGCTGGGAGAAGAAAAGGTGACATGAGAGGAGGAATGAGACCTGTGGTAGTTCTCTTCAAGAGCCTTGTTTGTTGGTATGAAGCAGCTTTTCAGAGTTGTAAAAGCTGTAAGTCTTTGTCTTTTATTTTCCCCCATCACAGTCCCTGCAGACTAAAGCTGTTTATAAGTATTTAAAGTATTTCTATAGCAACACCTCATCAGCATTAATTTTGCTGAAAAGGTGTGGTTTATCTGTGACATTGCGGTGAAGCTTGTGAAGTATCACCCACTGAAGGCATTTCGAAAAGCTTCTGAAAAAGGGAAATTGGGGAAGATCGCATTTGATCCAGCTGGATAACATTGCTGGCAGTTGGTAGCATAAAGGAGAGAAAGAAAAGAGAGGAAATAGATTTTTTTTCACATAAAACTACACAAGATTTAAGTAAGTGATTGTAGTTAGGGTGGGAGTAACTGTCTCTGTGTAGGAGGTAGCGAGGAATACAAGCTACTACAAGCTGTTTTTCTGTGTCGATGTGTCCATGTGGCCTTGGCATAGGCTGCTTTGGAAATGCATCAAGTTAAACCACAAAAAAAGGCACTTTTAGTACTGAGCAAGGGTGTCCACGTGGGTTCTTCAACCACAATAACTGGCAAGTGTCACAATAGCTTCCCCAAACAGTCACGCCTAATTCTTGCAAGCTGGGACAGAGGCTTGGAGGGCTGCTGCGATGGAGAGGTGGCTGGTGTCAGCTGTAGGCTAAAAGGGCTTGAAGCGACGGAAGAGGAAATGACTCAGGCTAGGAGAGGAAAATCATCCGATGGCACTGTTTGTTAAAGGAGGTGGAGGAAAAAGAGCCATAACATCATCAGGTCTGTGCAAAACATTTCCAAGGTATGAAGTGGCTAGTATGAGTTACGTATCAGTAGATCAGAGGATCCTGTATTTAGAACACAGATAGACAACAGCTGAACTTTATTTATATTTTCCTCCAGCCTGCCCCCCCCCCCCCCCCCAGCCTCCTTTTCTTCTTCTCCCACCCACTCTTTTCCTTCTCTGTAAACTTTGGTGGTTCAGATAAACTGACACATGGATCTCCCCTCATCTCCCATTAAAGTTTGCAAGAGGAAATATCTGCAAGCAAGATGTTGTAAACCCAGTACACAGCCATGTGCATCCTTCCTTTATAGTGGTGACTCAATTGTGGATTCAACCTTTTCAGGTTTTATGTTCTCAGTACCAGCAGAATATAAAATTTGAAAATGAATGTATGAACAGTTTAATTGCTATCTATTCACACCCCAGTTTGTAAATACACAACAGTGGCATAACTGCTAATGATAGCCTGAGATTATAAGCCACAGAAAGAAATGCATTTGAGTAAACAGAAATAGATACATAAATCATTTACAGAAATTCCTTCACACAAAGAGATTTCAGAGCCATCACTGCACACAATGTACACCTTTTGACAAAGGGTCGGTACATTTGCATTGCACAGACTTTGTAAAACACAGCAGTGTAGAACCTGAAGCATAGGGGTGTTTTTGAAGCTGAAACTAAGTAGGAAAGCTAGGAAGGCAGAGTGCATTTATTTGCTAAAGTTTGGACAGGATTTTGAGACTAAAGTTCCTCCTGCTAGGCTAGGAAAGGCTAGGAATAGGCTCAGAAGTAGGATTTGGGTAAAGGGTACAGTGATTTTTATGTAGGAGCCAGCCTCCTACTTGACAGGCTAAAAGGCAAATAGACAGTGAGTGCTCATGGATAAAAGCTACATCTAAGCATAAAACGCTGTGCCTGGAAGTTCTCACTGACACAAGCACTTAACACCAGTTTTGGTCAGTCTTTGCATATGGGGTAGCACACCCAGCTTCATTAAAATGAAGCTGGAAAATTGTCCTCCATGCTTTAATTAGACTTTGTAACAATGGCTTCTTTCCTCAGTTTTCTGAGCTACTTGTTTGCCACAAAACCCAGAAAGTTTCATTTATCCAAAGTTTTCTCTGTCTTTCATGCTCATTTTTTTCACGAGTAGTTGTGCCAGTGGAGGAGTGCGCTTCGGAAAAGCATGTTTGAAAAAGACAATAGCATCTCTTAAGGGCTGAGGAGGCAGTCTTGGTGTGACTTCATTAAATGCCACACAAAATATTTCAAAAATTTGTGAGAACTAGTTCTTGAAAAGCTGCTAAAGAAAAGATACATTCTTACCCTGCCCCCACACTGCTAAAACTCTGCTTTGCTAGGTTTAGCCTTTGTAGCTCATGCATTCAGTGTAGGATTTGAGTACCTCAGTTTACTCTAAAATACTCCAGAGAATTCAAGAGTAAAATTCCTTCTCATAGAACAGTTTGTTTGAATCAAAATACACAGTTGTTATTCTCAGCAAAAAAAAAAAAAAAAAAAAAAAAAACACCTTATTTCTACATTCTCATCTTCTACTTCTGTTCAAGACAGATTTTCCCTCACTACCTGCTTCTGTCCTAGTAGAACTGTTAAGACACAAATGCATTTCAGGAGAGTGGCAGCAATTAAACAAAGTATGTATTGATTTCACTGCCAAGTGGAGCCTGGATTCTTACTTTGGTTTGATCACGGTGTACACTGCTGTGCATATATAGCATCACTCAGAGACTAGCATCACGGCTGATAGATCACTGGAACAGATTGCCCAGACAGGCAGTGGAGGCTCCATCCCTGGAGATACTCAAGGTCAGGCTCGATGGGGCTCTGAGCAACCTGATCTACTAAAGATGTCCCTGCTTACTGCAGGGGAGTTGGACTAGATGACCTTTAAAGGTCCCTTCCAACCCTACACATTCTGTGATCTGGGTAAAACATGTATCTAAAACATAGGCGGAGCAAATGTCTGTGCATATGTGTGCACACGTGTGCATATGGACACAAGTGATCTGAAATCAAGGGAAGTCAATGAAGAGGCCAGTGCTGACTTTTCTGTGCTCCATAGTAAGATCTACTCCTTTTAAAATGGATTCATTCTCCTTCTTGCCTTTAGTGGGTTGCCAGGCAGGAACTGTATTTGTCTTTGTACAGTGTGTTGCACAACAGGCCTTTTGAGTAAGATTTTGCTATCTGATTACTGTATATTAATGAATGTGATATAGGTTTATTACTCACCTAGGCAGCCTTTATCTTGTTTCTCCTCGAAACAAAGAAACTGCAGATCAGAATAGGATTGAAGTCAGCTGAATTAGAGTTCTGTAATGCACTGTAATTGTACTATTTGATCATGTATATATACACACTGCCTTTGTTGCTGTCTGTAATGTCGTACGATACTAATACTTTCTCTGCCTTTGGTAAGCGAGTATTTTACTAGTGAACACTTAATGGAATGGATGGGCATGAGCTACAAAGTTCAGGTGCTAATATGAGTTTCTATTTTCAAAAACTAATGTTAATTTTAATTCAACCAAGTTTTCTTGCAAGTTTAAAAGACAAACATTGACTTAAAACCAGAAAAACATTGACTTGAGCATCATAGCAGAATGAAATTCCAGGCTGATTCTTCTCACAAAGCTCAGGGAAACTTAGATTTGCACTTTTTTCTAAGGAGCATCTCTCTGTTAAAAGGAAAGCTTTGATAAAAATGTAAGAGTGATGTAAGATGATACTGGTCCATAAGAAGCAGGGGCTGGAGAAGTATCTGTGAGACATGTTAAGGCTAAAGAAGAAGAAAATCAAAAGGCTTATGAAAGCAAGTCAGAAATTACTCTTTCATTTAGGACTATATGTGGCAAGGAGGAATTTTCATCTCAAAGAGAGCTATGGAGGAAAATAGCAAGCTAAGCTCATTCCCTGCTGCCTTCTCTCAGTCTGACTTCAGTATCTCAAAACCTGTTTGAAATTGTAAGATCTTCTAGCTTTAAGATGATACAGCAAGAATGAAGTGGAAGGGTGGAAGGTAGAAGGGAATGTAGGAAAGTAATCCTGCATAGCCTGCATGAGCTGTCAAGAAAGCATGAGTTAAGGGAACTAACTGGATAGGGGTGGGGTTCGATTTGTTTCTGGGATAGAAAATCTGAGAGAAAAAAGCCAAGGGAGGAGAGAAATTATTTTATTGCTTTGATTATTGCCCACTCCCCCAAAATCCCTTTGTTCTGTTTTTCACAACCACAAGCCCTAAACAAACACCAGCATCCTCACTAATTATGTATGTCAAGGTGCTCTGAGAAATGCCTGGAGGCTAAATATATTCCATGGTGTTCTGTGGTCCACAGTCACTCCCTCCCCATAATTGTAGGGTGATGACAGGGGTAAGTCTTCAGGGTCTTATTTTTGGTGAACGACACCATTTGTACAATAACATCTTGCAGTTCCACATCATCTTCCTTTCCTGACTCTGAAACAGATTTGTAAGCTTTGCCAGCAGTGATGCTCGAGAGGAATTTCAGAGGAATTCTTCAAGTCAGGAAGTGACATTCCTCGTATGTGAAGAATTGTTCTTTACAAAAAGCAGGGCTGTGCTGCTGTGTTTCTTTGTCTTCTCGACAGAAGATATACCAGTCGGCTCATACACTTCCACTGATCCACTGCTGTCTCCGCTTTTCACATCAACAGGCTTTTGCTCTTCCCCTTGGCCCATATGTGCCCCCTGGTGAAGCTGATCTCTCTCTGCTCGCCAAGAGCTGTTCCTTGCATTGGCAGCGCCGGTGGCAGGTGAACCTTCCCTGCCAAGCGTGCCGGAGGAAGGAACCTAAGAAATATATCTCCTGCAGAGATGTGTTTGCCTCGGCAGCTTTATCCCTTTACACCGCAAAGCCTAAATCAGTCCACGGCAGGAAGGAAGATTTAGGAGCACTGGTAGGCGATGCCTTTACAGGCGTGTAAAGCCTCCCAGACAAGCTCCGGGCTCGCTGCAGAAAGGCCTGGGTGAGCTTTGTTCTGCGCTGTGCGAGGGGTCAGGCTGGCCACCGCCTGCGAACTGCGGCAGCCGTATCGCTCATGCCTGTCAATGGTTTACAGGATTACTGATTACAGAGGGCTGCTAACCCACACACAGGGCCTGCTGGGGACAGAGAGCGTAAACGAATCATGAATGTCCCTTTCAGGCTGATCGGGGAATGTGTGTCCACGAAGACTCACGTGTGCAGAGTGCCACAGAAATGGTCTTGCCCCGATAAACCCATGTGGAAGCTCAAAGGGGGCTGTATGGAGCCTCTGAGTCCTGTTGCTGCCAGTGTGCTCAGGGGCATGCATCTTTATCTCCCTTCTCAGCTGTCATGATCAAGGCTTCCAAACACTTACACAGCACCAACGATACACAGCTCATCCCAGTCGAGAGCGAGGCGGTTCCAATAAGAAAAATAAACACTTGAGGCGTTCGCTAACTCTTTGGCTGTGTCCTCTGTAAAACTGCACAGTCTCTGTTCCTTAAACACCAGTTCACGTTAGTAACCAGAGACTACATCTTCCAGTTGGGCCAAGCGAAAAAGAAGCTCCCACAGTGAAGTCCACATCAGAAGCACAGACACTGTGTCTACACAGACGACTTAGCCCGACTCTCAGTTCTACAGATTGTTTTAACACTGTTTGCATCATACGAATGGAGAAAAGCTCCAAACTGCATGTTTAATTGCATTGCCTCAGCCAGTCCTCTCTCCCCACATCTGAGGTGCAGCAGGCCTGCGTCCTCCCTGATGGCCACAGTCAGGACTTGAGTTCCCACAGGACCAGCAGTGCCCCTCAGGGAAGTGCCCTGCTGCTTCCCACTCCCGGTAAGGTCTGGGTTCAGCCTCCCCGCAGAGGCAAGGCACAGAGGGGAAGAAGGTTGCTTTCTCAGGTATTGCCTGTGGGATCCCACTGCTCCTGTTCCTGGCGCGTGTTGTTTTCTCCATGATCAGCTGCCGTGCTCATCGGGAGCTGCGTGCGTCAGGAGCCCTGGCCTGTCACTGAAGTCAAGATCTTGCCTCTGTGAGGAGCAGGGATGCCTGCCATCTGGACAGACTTAAGACATGGCCAGAAGAATGGCTTGGCCACAGCTCGGTCATGCGCAATCTCAAGCTGAATGTGAGTGTGAACACAGCAGTTTGAAAGCTGTGTTCAACAAAACAAACCCAGCAACTCATGTTTCTTCCTTAATCACAACCTTTTCATCCTTCTACCTGTTCAGGGAAGGCCCACCCACAAGGAGCTGTTCTAGAAACAGAAGTTCTTTCTGACGCGAATTGAGATGGCAGCTGTTCACATGGAGTTACTTAGATGTCTTTGAAGAGTCAGGATGTGAATCAACAATTCAAAGGACAAATTTGGGATACAGATGGGCTTTATGGCAGGAGGACAATGTAAGGAATTAAGGGTTGACAGGCTAAAGCCTATGTTTGTAAAGGTGATTCCTCCAGACTCAGTCTTATGAAAACTTTAAGTGTGTGCATCCTCAGTGTATCTCCTGCAAAACTAAATTAGCTTATTTATGGTATTTCCTGCAACATATGTATTTCTATAAATGGCAAGTTTTTCAGGAAAGGCTGATCAACATCTGACAAGTAGTAGAGGAAATGTATTAGAAAAAAATTCATTCCCCCCACTCATTCTGGTGCACGAGAAATTTAACAGTATATTACTACAGTTAGTTCTGATCACACTTATGGTAGCATCATGGACTTCAATATCCTCACTTTAGCTTATACAAACAGATTCTGATGTGAACTTAATTCTAGCACATTAGTGTCAGTCTTCTGTTTCTTGATTATAATTGCAAAGTTTCTGCCTGCACTGATAGCCAAAGGCAGTGCAGTGGTTGTGTGTAACACTACAGTTCACAGTGCCTTTCTGGTGGCTTTTTCCCCCTTCTGTATTCTAAATGGGTACTTAAAGAATATTTTGGAAGTTACATTTTTCCAGATGTCACCAGGTTATGAAAACCTCTTTAGAGAGAAGTATTTCATTGAAGCTCCTGTTAGAATTACTGTCCCAAATACCATGTCAATTAAAAAAACTATACTACAGAAACTATTTCTGTCAGTATTAAGAAAGGAGGAAGACTGTCTTGCCTATTCTTCTGATCAACTGCAACTCTACCCTCATTTTGCTTAACACACTCTCTGGTGGTTTGTCTTGTCTAGTCTTAAAAGATTCATAGAGTAAGGCTTCAGTATCAGATAAGAGAGCAATAATTTCCTGGGACAAATATTTGGGAATATATATTACAATATTTAACAGCAATCAGAATAAATGAGGAATCTATAAACAAGTCATTTATTTGCTCGTTTCCTTCTTGCTTTGCTTAGGAAGCAGCTCCTTGAGGCTTGGTTCTTTTCTCATTGCCGCTTGTGTAATCCTGGAGCAACTCCTCTAAGTAACTGGAGTCACCCCAGAATAAAACTGACACACGTGAGAGCTGAACCAAGCCTGATGGAGCTACCTCTCCAAGAAAAGCAAGCAGCAGTCAGGCCTCAGCTAAAATATTTCTGCCCCTTCGCCAAACAGCAGCAAAGTTTGATGCCTTGTAGGTCAGGTTTCCTCTCCAAGAGCAGGATACAGAGGTGCTGACTTGGGTATTTCCTTAGGGTAATGTGTCTATTTAAAGAACATACAGACACTTGCTGATTACCCCAAGGATGCTTGTAAACAGCACAGAGTCAACTCCCCTTTGCAGAAACACCACAGCCTCATCCCACAGAATGGATACTTCAGTATCCCTTCTTCTTTCAGGGTGTTCACAAAACCGAGAGGCAGCTGTTGAGGCACATCCTGCACCCCTCTCTCTCTCCTCAGTCCCTGACTTTGAATGGGGGAAACCTTTGCCCAAAGCTCTGACCCCATGGTGTGGAAGAGTGGCTGGATCATTCAGCCTGGCTTTTATGTCAGTGCCCTGTTACACAAAGGCCGCTCAGAAAGGTCTAAATGCTCAGACAAAGAGGGGAGCTTCAACCCACAGAGTATCCTTTGCGATGTTGTGTGCGTGGTTACTGCTTGGGATTTTAAACTTTTCTGTGAAGAATTTTATCATGGGTGTGATACATCATGCGCAAACCATTAATTCCTTTCACCATAGCCATATATTTGCAAAAACAATAGTGCTCTTTATTAAAGCACTTAAAAATAGCATTCTAGTGCAAAAGGTTATCCAGTGCCTTTCTACTGTAGAGCATGTCAGCAACTCTGACAATTTGCAGTGCAAGTCAGTGATTTATTTGTGAAATTCCTAGAGAGCAGGGGCAGGCTGCGTAAAAAGTCTTGATGTGTCACATTCAATGAAGTGTAATAAAAAAAAATGTAACAGCTGATAATGCAAACATATTGAGGGGGTCATGAGGAATACACTTTTGGTCTGCAAAGCTGTTGAGAGTTGGGACCGAAGGACAAGCAAATGGGGTGTTGCAAAGCTCAAATTCTATTTTAAAGTGGTCAGGGAGGGACTTGCCAGGGTGCTGGAAAGAGAGGAAGAGGCTGACGTTCATTGACACGTGACAAGGGACAGGGGCCACTACCTGGCTGTACAGCTCCACTGCAGAGGAGAGCTGGACCTGATGCAGGAGCCCAGTAATGCTGACTCTTCGTAGGGCCTCAAATCGCCAGCTCTTGTAAATCGACACTGCTGTATCGCTTCCTATTGGTACAGGCCATGAGCTGGTTCCAGTCGTTTTAACGTAGCCTGCAGATTTGCACCAGCTGAAAACCTGGCTCCAAGCAGCCTGTGAGGGAATTTCCTTGACTTTTCTCCCCCTTCCCTTTAGAAATAAATTACTGCTGCATGTTTTCCATTTTCCTATAAGCTTTCTATCCAATGATCCAAACACTCCAAAATAAACACGTACATTTCCTTCCTTGGTACTCTGTGTCAGGATCTATTTAACTGCCTCTGCAAGAGCAAGCGTTCCTAAAAATCCCACCGTTGTGATTAAACAGAAGTTTCTTTTTATTTTTAGATCCATCTCTGAGTCTACGTGTTACACCTCAGGACTGCTTCCCGCCATTTTCGTATTCCTGTGGTGCTTCCTAGGCCTGTACACCACTACTGGATTTACTAATCACCATTAGGCAAATTTTCCTGTAACTCATTGGAATTCAAGCCTGGAGTAAATGCAGACATTCCTAGGTAATTCTGAGTGTGCAAGCTGTAAGTGTACAGTGGGATCTGAAACGAAATGGGATGAAAACCCAATTACAGGGCGGCAAAGTAGGACGTGATCTCGAGTACCGTGACCTTAAAATGAAGTTTCTTAAAATGAAATTCTAGCTTTGGATTGTGGGTATGTGTAAGGAAGCAGGTAACCAAACTGCTGCTGCTGCAGATGCAGATTGCTTCTTCCTGTGTTTATTTATTTATCGCTTGTATCATAGTAACAACCGAAGGTCTAAACTGAGATCGAAGAATTTTTAGGCTGCTATAAAATATGTACATTAGCATATATAATTTATTTGGGCTGGCTCTAGATGTCGAGTGAGGATGGCAGATCAGGATGTTAAGGGAAGAGTGTGGCCTCACTGTCTTCTTTTGCCCATGGCTCTGACAGCGTGTGGAAGCTGCTGTGCCAAGAAAGAGCTAGAATACGGCCCATGGTTATTGCGGATAAAGATGACTGATACTGGCATCCCCAGCAGTAACCACCGCCCCACACCTCCCTCTCTGCCTTAGCTGCAACAGGAACACACACTGCAGCTTGCCAGAGGTTTCTGTCCCAGTTACACATCCTTGTCTCCCACTGCGAGGGAGCAAGGCCCCCTCTGCCTCTGGCTGCTCTATCATTTGAGTTGCACATCTCAGTTTCACCTATAGCCGTGGGAAGCCCAGAACTGACTGCAATGGGCTATAGTGGTATCACTCCACACACACTATATTCCTTTATGCTGGTGGAGGGACTGGCCACGGGGATAGTCCCAGGCCATCTGCCATCAAGCTTAATGCATTATGGAACCAAGAGGTGCGAGCACAAAATTTGATATATTCAAACTCAGTTTTTGATTTATGGGATAATCTTCTCAGAGACCAGACGTGTTTTAAGTGCCCCATGACTGGGAACTTGGGTGCATGCTTGCTTCTCCTCCCTGGGCAAAATATCACCACTTTCATTTCGTGGCCTTGTAAATGGACCCTGTCCTCACAGATTTTGGCACTGGTGTGTGAATGCCGAAGTCACAGGGCACAGGGAGTCCAGGCCTGCGTCATTTGGATGGGCCAAAAATATCATTCCATGGGCCGTAGTCTAGCATTTGGGAGCACACTGAATGAAAATCACTGACAGGTCGTGAAGGTGCCGCAGCAAAATACGTGTGCTTCTTTGTAGAAAGGGCAGGACCACATCTGTGGGAAAGCCTGCACGAGATGAGGCCAGCATGCTCCTTGTCATCTGCATTCAGGGCATCCCAGCAGGAGTTAACACAACCCTGTGCTGACCAAGCTTCATCTGGCAAACAGCGGCATCATGACAATGGTCCCCATTGAGAAACAAGGATTTGCCAACCAGGAGTTTCTGTGTGAAAGTGGTGATTGCAATTTTACCTTCTTGCCTGCCTGTCCTTTGTCATGGGAGGATCTCGGGCTCCAAACAAAACCGGCAGTTCTCTGGACTGCAAGCCTGGGTCCCTCAGCTTTTCAGGCTCCAACATCTTCTGCTCTCTGGGAGGTCTGTGTACCACTGAGATCAGGGGGCTTCCATCTTTCCTTGAATCCACAAATTTTCCAGTGTCTCCAGTGGTTTAGTCTCCCAGGCTGGTTAATGTCCCCAAAATAGCTGACTCCCAAGCACAGCGGTTTGTGAGGAGGGCTGCCCTGGGATTCTGCTTCGAGTTCTCAGGGGAGCTGGGGAAATACATCCTGTCTGAGAAACATGTGAATTCCTACTCCTGCTGGAATGCTTTTTACTTCTTTGAAAAATGCTAGGTCTTCAGGCATTGTCCTGAGCTGTAGCAGCGTGCTCGGCTTACAGGTTTAGGCAAAATAGGCAAAAGACTGTTGGGGTGGGAAAAGGGACGTAGTTTCCAAAGTGCTGACAACATTTTGGGTTTTTTTTCCTGAAGTAAAATGTCTGCAGCAAAAGAGTAGCTGTCTTGGAAAGAAAATATTTGATTATTTTGCTCCTTATGCACCGTTTTAATATTTCTCCACGTGTTTCTGATCATTTCAAGGAGATGTATAGTTTTACCAAACTCCAGAGAAACAGAGCTCTCGGTGAGCTAGAAATCAGCTAGATCTCCAAGATTTCAAAAATACCAAGGGCTATGCGTGGAGGCTAGTGATGCAGAAGGGTAGGTGATGCTAACCTGTAAACCTGGGCATAAGCACGTGGCAGAGCTGCCATGTACTGAGAGCAGGACCGGACTCTAGGTCATGCCAAAAGGCAAAGTTAACCCAGTGCTTTACCTGGGTGTTGCTCCCAGGGTGGCTCAGCCATACAAGCAAATTCCTCTTGCCTGCAGACAGGGTGCTGTTAAGCAGGGTGGACTTAGCTGCAACCAACTCGGTGGTCCTCGTGCTGGGCATTGCAAGGGGCTGCCCAGGGAAGTGGTGGAGTCTCCATCTCTCGAGGTATTTAAACGGTGGTTATATGTGGTGCTGAGGGACATGGTTTGGTAGCGGATGGCAGGTTAGGATGATGCTTGGACTTGATGATCCGAAGGGTCCCTTCCAACCAAGACAATTTTATGATTCTGTGAATCTGATTCTGTGATTCTTCCTAGCACCCGAAAGGCATGGGTACAGGAGGATGGTGAACATTCACTGTGCCTAACACTCTCTTTCTCTCCCTGGAAGGCAGCCTTCAGTCCTTCAAGAGACCTGCTAGATATGCAGTGCTGCACACTCGGTGGGGTTTGGGTGCTGAACTGTGGTTTAGAGAGGTGATTTGGACACCCCAGCCATTTTTCCAAACATTTCTGGGCCTAATCGGAAGCCCATTAACTGCAGTGGGCTTTGGATGATTTCCTATATACACAAGACTTGAAAAATTATGCTTTAAAAGAAATGCTGAAGTTAAATTGGGAAGATTTAACAATTCTCTTTGTATTTTAATTTAGTGGCTATATGCTGATGATATAATTAGAGAGATGCTATGTTAATTAAAGCCAGATGACATTAGTAGGATGGCAAAAGCATCCAATTTTCTAAAGAACAGTTCACAGTTGAACTGTTCCTCTCTCCCCACCCCATTTCTAACAGAGGACTATTTGCAAAAAGTCAGAGACCACTGAATTAAACCAGAAGTCAAACCATTTACAACTCCCAGTAACGTGGTGTATCTTAGCACATAACTTTCAAGCCAAAGCTAATGTTGTTGCAGAAAAACACATTAACCCCATTTCCTTAGTGCCTACATACAGAAAAGCAGGAAGATTCCCAGGACTTTGCACTATTCTTGTATTTCAAGCAGGTAGTGGACAGCCTAGCTGGCACTGAAGCACAAGGAGCAGAACCTAGGCTCATGCTTTATCTAGCTGAGCATCTGAAAGGTAATTTTTGTCTTAGGGTTTGGGGATTTCTTGGGGTCCATCAGATAATTTGGAAAGGATTTGCACTGGCAAGGCAAAACATGTTCATGGTTAGTGTGAATGGATATAGGGTGTGTTCATATATGGTGCGAGTTCACCTATGTTAAGCTTTGATCTATATGAGTAAAAGTACTAGAAGGTCCATACCACTACAGGAAGTTTCATTTGGCACAAAAATGAACACCTCATGAGAACTATGGCCTTTACTTTAATATAAACTCACGTATTTGAAATTGCATATATAGAGATGGTCACTGTCTGCTGTCCTATGTATGTCTTGTAGGTCCTGTATTGAGTAGAGGTCGTGAGGTAAAAGTCTTGAGGATTGCAATTGCATCCTGCTGTCTCAGCAGACAAAAATCTGTAAGGGTGTTTGCAGTGCTCTTCATGGGGTGTAAACCCCTCCTTTGGGTGGTCTTAACAATGACAGGGCAGCACAATGAAGTTGGCAGGACTTACCTGAGTCTACATTTTCCTGGACAGAGAAGAGGAAAAGGTAAAAACTGATGGCTGGTGCATCCCAAATGACAGGAGCGCCTCGAATGCTGCTCCTGGGTGACACGTGGCATCTGGCACCAGAGCAAAATAACATGCCTGTGTGAAACAAGCCCCACGGCCAGCTCACACGGCTCCAGAAACTTTGCCACGTAGCCCCTTGGCGTGCACAGGCTGGCAAGGCAGTGTCTGTCCTTGTGCAAGGTGCCGTAATGGCAGCCTAAAAGCACGAAACCACCATGAACACCAGTATGGCGGCCTTTGGCTAAACCAGCCTTGGTACAACCGTCTGTTTACACGTGGCCAGGACGGAACCTGCACTGGCAGTTATCTGACAGCGTACGCATCGCTAATGGCCTCCTGGCCAGGGGCCCCTGCCCTACCTACGTGTGACAGAAAAATTCTCCTTGCTAACATTCCTAATTTGTGGTAGGCACCCTTGAAGTTGCACAAACCAACTCAGTTGTCTTCCTGCAGTAACTCTGCATTCACTTAGCATCTGCTTTGCATAGAGTCCAATGCCTGGAAAAGCCACGGGAAAATTAACTCTTGTCTTGGCTTGCTTGACACTCTCTGTTCACAGGGAAAGCTCACTATTTATGTGGAGGCTGGAGCCACATTCTGCATTTCCTCCCTCCACCACCACCACCTCTCAACTGCCAACAAGCGGTGAAAGCTCCTATATTCCCAAAGTTAAAATGCCACTGACTTTACTGTACAATATTTAGGGTTGGGCAGATCCGAGCTGTGTAAATATGTGGCTGGTGGGACTATATTTGGCCTAGCGCTTGATGTAAGGGATGTGTCTTGTCAGAGTAAGGAGCTGTGCCTGCTGCTTTGCCCTTGAGGATCCATATCCAGAGAAGATCCAGAACACTTGGACCGAAATATTTTAATGCAAATGTGAAGAAGCCTTTCACTTGATGAATATGCTTTAACTTAACAGAAATATTTAGCGCTAGCACATGGAAATGTTTTGGGATTTGAGGATGTGCCTCTTCTTTGCCCGTGTTCAGAATTCTCTGTGCAAAATGTACTGAAGAAAGCATCACTGGAATGACATCAGTAACTCATACAATGGCACCTCTGCAGAATTTAGGAGGTTTTTGCATCGCTTGCTCTGACTTTTCAGCGGCTTTTGTATCAGTGCAGTGTATGGGCTGGCACGTACTATTTTTGGTCAGCTCCTTTATTTCAGCTTGTTTTCAAACCACTTTACACCTAAGCCCAAGAAGATATTTCTAAAAGAAATTTGAACCAAAGGCAATTTTACAATAGACATTTACAAACCAATCTGTGAGCACACACAATTGTTTTAAAAAAAAATAATAATCAGGCTTTGCATTCTGTTTTTTCCAGAATCACAACAATTCGTTTTCCCTCCCAACTATACGCAGAATGATTGTTTGCACATTTCGTCTGGAGGTACAGCAATTCAAGCTGTCATCGGGACCTGCCAGCTTTCACAGAGGAGGTTCTGCTAAAGGCAGCTGCTCTTCGGATACTCTTCTGATCCGAGCTGGGACTGTGTGGGTTTAAAGATGAACAGCTTCTCCCCGTATAAATCCCTGCGGATGAGAAGAAACCATGAAAGCCCTTTGTGGAACAACAGCATTATGTGCAGATCTGGGCAAGTTTTGCTGTTTTCCCTCTGCATCAGGAAGAACCACAACACGCAGATAGTTTTCCTCGTTGCAGGGTGCAGGGAGGGGATGACACACAATGCCAAAGAAGTGAGGTCTGGCTATCCTAAAATTGCTGATCGGGGTGTTTACCTCCGTTACCAAACATCTGCCTGCAAATCCTCCCTTCTGCTTCCTTCACACCACAGATGGGAATGTGGGTTTCCCCACATCCCGAACTTGTGGGTTTAGCACCAGGCTACTTGCTCTTTGAACACAGGTCTGTCTTTCGGTTTCCGCATCCGCTCATGTGAGGTACCCACCTTAATGAGCAAACTGATTGGCTCAGTTCTAACTCTAACCTGCACGATGGTTTCACGTCACGCTGTCATATGTATTTTTGCAAGCCTTTTTTATTGAGGCTGTTGGGAGCCAATCTAATAAGAACATTTAAATCAAGAATGACCAGGCTACTGACACCCAAATCACTGGGAGAGGAGAAATGGGAAACATAAGGAGTTTTCCAGTGTAATTTTTCACATGATTCATGGCGATATATACCCTCCCAGTGCATACGAGCATCCTTACAGAAGCTCCCATAGGAGTCCATAGGACTTTAGTCGCCGATTTCAGTGACAGAGAAGACTTGTTTCAAGAAGAAAAGCTCATCTGATCTTTTGCAGTCTCTGCTGAAGAGATACCATTTTTCACACAACAGCTTGAAGACATGTTTGTTTTCCACCCGAGCCTTAACACCTCAGCATCAGGGAGCAGTGCTGAACACCACTGCAGGGGCTTTGGCTTATTTATGGGAATTAATCATGGGAACATGCTCTCTAGATTAGATGGCACCGTCCTGGAGGGTTAGTGCCTTTGGTGCTCAGCTGGGTATGGCCCAAGAGGAGAGCCCCTTAGATACATGCTGGGAGTGAAAAAAGCTGGAAGTCGTCGCACACCGGTTGCAGAGAACAAAGCTCCAGCCTCTTGCATCAAAACTCTTCTCGACCCCAGATGTGCAGGCACAACACATTCATTTTCTGACCTTCCGATTTGAAGAGGGAAAGTGAAACTGGCCAAACGAATCCCTTGCGTGCGCTGGTCAACACTGCCAGAGTTACGCTCCAGTAGGCCTTGTTGGGACGCAGTTCCCTTACCTTGGTCTCAGGGCTGGTGACATCTTTCAAAAAAAACCCCACAACAAACACCTCGCTGCTTGGGATGTTACACAGGCTTCTAAATGACGTCACAGGATATTAACACACGCCATTAGTGCCTTTCAATTACAGGGAATTATGTTTTTGGCCTTTTAATAAGAAAACGGGCCTCACTGCGTAATCGTTACATCACTGCCAGAAGAACCCGCACTCAGGAACTTCTCACGTGGGGCACCCCGGGAGCTAATAATACAGCCTTTCTTGTGCAACGGGTGCAGGCCAACCAGCTCTAATAGGCACCTAAGTTTCACAGCAGTTCTGCAAGGCCTCTGCTGACTTTTCTCCCCCTCCACTCTGCCCTGGTCAGGCCCCACCTAGAGTATTGTGTCTAGTTCTGGGCTCCCCGATATAAAAAAGACAGGGATCTCCTGCAGACAGTCCAGAGAAGGGCTACGAAGATAATTGAAGGCCTGGACCATCTCCCCTATGAGGAAAGGCTGAGTGAGCTGTGGCTGTTCAGCCTTGAGAAAAGAAGACTGAGAGGGGATCTGATCAGTGGTTTTAAATATCTGAAGTGTGGGAGACAAGGGGAAATAACCAGCTTCTTTTCAGTGGTCTGTGGGGACAGGATAAGGGGCAATGGCCTCAAGTCTGAGCATAGGGAGTTCCACACCAATATGCAGACAAACTTCTTCACAGTGAGGGTGACAGAGCCCTGGGACAGGCTGCCCAGGGGGCTGTGGAGTCTCCTTCTCTGGAGATATTCAAGATCCATCTGGATGTGTACCTGTGTGACCTGTCCTAGGGACCCTGCTTTGGCAGGGGGGTTGGACTCGATGATCTCTGGAGGTCCCTTCCAACCCCTACAATTCTGTGTGATGCTTTGATGATTCTCCTAACCGGCCACGGGTGAACACGCTTCCCGTGTCCAGACAGGCACTGCCTGGCGCCAGCACCGGCCCGGCAGCCGAGGCGCTCCCACCGGGACGAGCCGGTTAAAGAGCCTTACGGCAGCCGCTGCGCCTCTCTCCTCGGCCGCCGCGCCGAGGAGCTCCGGCGGTTCGCGCCGCGTCCCCTCCGGCGCCGAGGGGAGGGGGAAATGGCGAGGAAACGCTGGAATTGTACTTATTTCCCTTCACCGCCCTCGAGCGCTCGCTTCCCGGCCAGGCTTTCCGTCACGCTGCGACGCAAAACACCTCCCCCGAACCGCCGGTGCCCGCGACGGGCGGTCCCAACCCTTTCTCCGTCCTCCTCCTCCCGCCGCGCCGCGCCCGCGGAGGAGGGGGAGGAGGAAGACGAGCGGGGGGAGGAGGAGGAGGAGGAGGAGGAGGAGGAAGAGGCGGGAGGGAGGGGCCAGGGCTGCCGCAAGGGGCGGGGGAGCGCGGAGCGCATCGATCGCGCCCGCCCGTCCATCCACCCGTCCATCCACCCTCTCGGCGCTCGGCTCCCTCGGCAGCTCCAGCCCCAGCCCTCCCCGTCCCCCGCCATTTCAGACCGGGACGGAAAGGGACGCGGAGCGACCGCCGCGGCGGGGCGGGCGAAGGGAGGCGCCGGCGTGCTCCCGTCGGCCCGCTGCAGCGCCAGGCAGGTACCCGCCTATCCCTGCCCCGCTGAACCGGGACGAGCCGCCGCGCTTGCTTTCTTTCCCCCTCACCCTCCCTCCCTTTCCCTTCGAGGTGGGGCAGGGGAAAGCGGCGCGGCTTCCCGGAGCTGGGCACTCCCGTCCCCCTTTCCTCTTCCCGGCGTCGCCCCGCGGAGGGGCAGAAACGCCGGCAACCCTGGGGGGGGAGGGGAAGGGGAGCGCCTCCCGGCGCCTGTCCCGCTGCCGCCGCCGCCCCGCTGCCGCCCGCGGGGTTGCGCCCTGCCCCGCTTCCCCTTTGCCGGCATCCTCTGGAGCAAGCCCTCGCCGGAGCAGCTCTCGCCTGCCCCTCCGCCGTCCTTCCCCCGCGGCGCGGGCGGTGGCTCGGCGGCCGCGGGAGGGGGCGGCGGGACAGGTGGCCAACGCCCTCCGGGAGCCCGGCACCCGGCGGCTTACGCCGAGTCAAACCCCCCACCCCGCCCCGTTTCTTCAGATGTTATTTTTTTTCTCCTCACCCCTCCATCCCTTCCCCCCCCACTGCCCCCTTCCCAAATCCTTTAAATCACCCTGCGCGGAGCTGAGGCGGCGGGCAGGGCCGGAAAGTTTCGGCCGCGTCGCTGCCTCCTGGCTGAGGGGAGCCCGGGCGGGGCGGGCGGCGGCACCCCGAGCCCCGGGAGGGAGAGGGGGGGGAAGAGGAGGGGTCGCGCCGGGCTCGCCCGGGAAGAAAAGACCCCCACACCCGGGGTGGCGAAGCTGTGGTCGCAGCCGCCCCTGTCCCGGCACAGCCGTTTGCGGGAGGCGGGTTCCCCGGTTTGTGCTTCAGCGTGAGGGGCGCTGGGTTTGGGCCGGCTCTCGGTAGATTCCGGGGGGTGGGGGGGAGGGTCTCCCCGAGGCAGCGGGGCTCTGGGGAAAGCAGTGGAGGACGAAATCTTTGCCTCGCCAGAAATACTCTTTTCCCCCTCATTTTTTTATTTGTTTTTTTTTTTTTTTTTTTTTTTTTTATAATTTAGCGTATCCTCGGGTCTTTTTTTTCTCTCCCCCTAACCGGTTCCTTTCGGCTCAGCGTGCACCCTGTGTATAATTTTGTTTGGGAAACAGCATTCCCTCATGAGCTTTTTGTCTTGTCTTTCAGGGAGGGAGTTGCTTTCCGGTAATAGTAAAGGAACGTGATACTGAATGAAAACGCACCAACAGCATCCTCATTAGCCGGAGCCTGACTCTTTCTGCTTAATGTTGGTTTCTTTGTCATCAGGTCTGCTAAAAAAATGACAGAATATAAACTTGTTGTCGTTGGAGCTGGTGGTGTAGGCAAGAGCGCCCTGACAATACAGCTAATTCAGAATCACTTTGTGGATGAATATGACCCTACCATAGAGGTAAACAATTTCATCTTACGCTTTCTCTGAAGAGAGATTATCAGTAATAATGGTAGTTGTTTACTTTTGAACAGTTACCAGCACAAATGCACATTGAGGCTTTATAATAAAAAAAAAAAAAGAGAGCTCAAAGATAATGGTCAGCATTGGAGCAGCGTGGGAGAAGAAATGGCAGTGCTTCTTGATCTGGCTGTGGAGCAGCAACTGCAGTAAAACATTAACAGTTATAATCAGTTGAAGCATGGTGTTAATTGCCATATTTTGTTGGACAGTGTGGATGCATGTCTTTAGGATCATGGTGGTGACAAAGTGTTTGCCAAACTGACTTGAAAATGCTTGGCAAAACTCTTCATGGCTTTGCATGTGACCTCTTAAAAACGTGACTTTCTTTTCTTGATACTGAGAGGGAAAAATTGTAGTTCTGAAATGGATGCGACAAGCTTTCTCAGCTCCTGTCGTTAGGCTCTGTTTTACATGGTGAGAAGCGTGTTCTGGAATGTTATGGTGAATGAGGCAAAAGATTGGAGCCTGATTTATTTTTATTTTTATTTAAACAGACCAGTGTGTGTTTCTGTACCCATGAAAAATGTTCCAAGATAGCTGCTGTAGTGTATTCTTTGAGATACATGGCGCAGTTCCTCAAAATTGGAAATTGTATTTAAGCTTTAAAAGCTGCGATATTTTAAAGGTTTTTAATGAGCAAGCAAGCTCTGCCTTTTCAGACAACGCTAGTATTTTTCTTGTATTTAAGTCTCATGTGGATCATTGGATTTAATAACCTCAGACCATATAAAAGGAGAAATGACACTGTAATTTGCCCAAGATTTTTATGTTCCCAGCACTGAAGCTCTGTAGCTTATGACTTCATTTATATGTTTATACAGTGAGGCACTTGCAAGCTCACTTGAAGGAATCGCAGGGGTTTAAATCCAGGCATAAAATGGTGACTCGGAAAATGGCTGCGTGGTCATTTTCAGGTAGATATAAGCGAAAGGAGCCAGTGCCCTGTGATGGTAGGAAGCCGCCCTTAGCAAAGTGCAGGCCAAGTTAGTGTGCCCCAGGGAGAGATGTGGTGGTGCTGGAGTGTGACTTTCCCTTAACATGCCAGCCTGTTGCCGTGCGCTGTTGTGTGGCCAAGTCCCACCAGTGTGTGTGCTTGTAGAAGGCTTTGTGACCAGACCTATGGGGGGTGGAAGTCTTTGGCTCGTGCTAGGAGGGCAGGTCTTTGGATTGCTTAAGAGGTGAAATCTCAAAACAACAGCAACCCAAAACACGCTTAAAGACCAGCAAACACACAGAGCTCATGGAGAGGAACAAGCGAAGCGGGATCACGCTTTCTCCTGCAAAAAGAATGTTCAGGGATGTTGGTCTTTGTAGTGCCTGTCCATAGTCATTGGGGTTTCAAGTTAGAGGTGTGTTGGTGCGTCAAGAAGTCCTATGGAGGTTCTGTGCTGCAAGTTGCCATTTAAAGCTGGAACTGTGTCAACAGTTGAGGAATGCAATACCTTAAATGCCAGTATTCCTAAATCATTTCAGGCATTTTGGTAATCAGCAAGCTGAGTGATTTGAGGACTGCCAAATACATTTTAATGTGAAATAATAACATTGAAGTGCCATTCCTTATAGAAAGAACCTAAAATCCCAGAAATGTGGCTTTTATTTGGTAGTGTGTGGGATGACTCTAACGCTGCAGTGTGGTCCAGGATCAGTATGTTCTTCTGAAAGAAAGAACCTTTCATCTAATGGGTTTTACCAGCATCAACAACTTGTCGTGTGCAACAGTGTCAATCTTCTGCAGCTCCTACAAGTTCTTGTCTGAGCCCTGTCAATTTTTGTCTTGTAAAAATTCTTAAGACCTTGGGGATGGATACTGCCTCTTCCTCTTACCTGGTGAAACACCGTGTGCGCCCACGGTGCCGTAGGATAATGATGTGGGTAAGCTTCTAGGGGAGAAATAATTCAGCTCCAGTTCCAGAGAGTGGGCTTGTAATTGGGTTGAAGTGCTTCAGCCCTGGCCTGGGCAGCATCCCGTTCAGTTGAGAAGGGTTGCTTGATTGTGCTTCCTGCGTGGATGCAGTTGTCGTGGTGGGGGCTGATCAAGGAACAATAGCTGTAGGGTGTTTTCTATGCACTATGAGGAAATAAGGCTAAATTTTCTTTGACTGGTAAATAATAACGGCTAGGAGAGTTGGGAAGCATCACTACTATTGTTTCTCACTCACTGCTGTTTCTTTCTTCGCCATATGGCTTTTGCCAAAATGCTAATTTCCCCTTGTGGATAAATAATCAAGCTAAATATTTTGGGGTAGATAAAGAGTTCAGTGTTATCTGTGGTGGATTCTGTGACTACAGAGATACTGAATAATTTTGAATCTTTCCTGCAGTTACCCAAGTGAAACTCAGCCCCTCTAAAGTTCTCATGTTGTGAAGACATGCTGCCACTGAGGAGAGGAAAAACTCTGCTAGACTGAGGCACAGATGCGCTTACAGTCTTAACATTGTTGCAGGCCTCAGTGGAAACAGCAGACCTTAATGATTCAACAGATAACTTCTTTGGGAAATGTCAAGTTTCACAGGCTGCTTCAGTCTTTTATTTACTTATATCTGAGCATAGCAGATGATGGGCGGAGGGGAGGGGGGAATTAGGGAGTGCATGCTTGGGTGGCTGCTGTCATTCAAATATACGTGCTGTCTGTGTGTTTCACAGTTTCATACCTTACCTCAAGTACATGGCCAAGCACAGATTTGTAGCCAAGCAGTTTGAAGTGGTGCTTTTGTAACTGCATGGACACTAACCCTTGTAAGTCTGGCCTGATGCACAGAGTGGTTGGACTGGTGCCCTCTACTGGCTTTAGGTCTGTGAAATCTTTACTGGTGCTATCCTGCCTGGTAATTTCTTTTAAAAATATTATTATTAATTTTTAAAATTTTAGGGTTTTTTACAGCTTCAACATGTTTTAGGGCCAAATATATGCCATTATGTTAAATGGCCTAGAGAAAGAACAGCCTTCTAGCTGCCTGTCAGACATTTTTCAATTGGATTAGGGAAATCCCTTGACTGGTTTAGGAATACTGATATTTAAGTCTCTGTTCTTGGATGACCTGTGCACCTGTGAAACTTCCACCGGTACTTAGTAATAGCTTAGGTACCTGTGGTATTTTTATATTAAATCACTGATACAGTGGATCTTTACAAAATAATGGCTACTTGCTTAGAAGGGGTTTTTCAGATAAATTCCATATGTAACATATAGCTGAGATTTCCTATCATATTTTCATATCAGTTAAGAGAGAGAATTTTTACTCCTTTATAACATAATTTCTGCTAGGCTGGGGTGGTTTTTTTAAATTGCTTGCAAAAATCTGATAAAAGTAACTTAAGTGAAATTAAACTTTTTGATACAGATATGCTGCATCTGCATACGGGGGGAAAAATTGCAAATTCATATTTGGAGTCATGTTCTAATTCAAAATTAATTTATAGTTTGCATTTTGTTCTTATTTAATAGCCTTATACTGGGGTGTTTCTTCATTGTGCTCATTAAAGCTACTGGATTTTTATGAATTAGGAAATTTGTGGATTAGAAGGTTGGGTTTTTTCAGAATTGTAGGGGAGTTTGGTCATTTGGGTTCCACAGTTGTGTTTTGAAGCAGAAGTGCCACAAGTACTGCAGAGGCGTAACTTTTTGGTACTTTCTGATTTGCGGGGCTTGATTAAATTTTTACAGTATGGTAGCACTTAAATAAACAACTTTTATCTTGGGTCTGTTTACACTGATATTCACCATGATGGGGGTGGGAGTCCCGGTAGCCTGAGCTTTTAATGTGGTACTTCAGTTGTCTTTCCTACTGTGACAACTGTGATTTCAGGTTTGATGTTTTGCAGAGGGCAGGGGACAAAAAATACCCCCAAACCAAAACACACAGGCAAAAAAAGCAAAGTGTCTATTCTTTCAGTAGTTTGGAAGGAAATACTAAGCTTGAAATTTTTCTCCCATGTTTTTCTTTCCATCTCAAATCACCTTTCTAGTTAGTGGCAAAAATTTCTCTCCAGAAGTGGGCAGAAGAAACGTCATCTTAAAGTCTTCTTGCACCTGTGCTGTGCTTTGTGCATCTTTGCTACTACTGCTGACATTGTAGGCGTGCTAGAGCCAGCAGTTCATAAAAGTGATTTTCTTTTCTCTTAAAAAAATTTCTTTGATGAAAATTACTTAAAGCTTTTGTTTAGAGCTCAGTTGAGGGGAATTTCCTTGCCTTTGAAGTGCTAAGATGTAAAGGAATAATACAGGCTTTTCAAGAACTGTTTTTCATGTTTTTAAATCAGCAGTCAAATTGCAAGAAGAGAAAACGAAAGCTTTGCAACTCTGCCTAGCCTAATGCTAGAAGTTCCACTAGTGCTTCACTCTGAAAAAGGTGTCATATGGAAAGGGGTGTCTGGTATTGAATTTAAGGGACTTGGGATAAAGATGCATCCTTTGGGGGCGTGTTTGGGTTCCTGCTTAGGCTTTTTATTTATTTATTTAAGTGAGGAAGTAGAATATTAACCTTATTTTAATACAGGTTGTAACCTGTGTATTTTTCGCAGCTGTATCAATATTTAAACGTGGCTTATGTATTTCTAAAGGAAGTTACCTACTTCTTCCTTGAATGCTGAATGTGCACCTCTGTCACATATTTCCAAAATCATGTTGGAAGTAAAATTTTATCTGTAAGGTAAACAGTCAATGTTGTTCTACCTGATAGTGTTAAATGTCATCCAGGCTCCAGATAAATGGGAGATTACAGAGTTTGTTTAGTTCATGGTACTGATTCTATACAATTATCTCCTGCTTTGTTTATAGCATGAGCAACAGGAAAGAGAGCCTTTTATAAAACTGCAAACAGATAGAAAGGGCACAGGAGTAGGTGTACTGTGCCTTAAAATGGACACAGAGGAAGGAAGGTTGCTCTGAATTCGTCTTGAAGTTGGCTGAAGTTGCAGCTTTAATTCCCGTCCCAGTAGCTTAGGTTCGCTTCTGTGTCGTGTTGGAAAGAACAATGGCAATATTGTGTTAATCTCTAGCTAAAGGATCTGAAAGGTAACACTAAGATTTTATGTTTATGCCTCTGGTTTGTTACGAGTACTTTTTTATTGAGAATAATCCATGGCACTGCTCAATGACCTATATTTAAAGCTGATTGACATGCCTTTATTTTGAATATATAGATGTTGATAGAAAATACAGTTACTGGGAAAGTAGAGGGCTTGTGTTCTTACTGCTAAAACTATGTGCTTGTAGAAGCCTAGCAGCAAAAAGAGCTGTAAATAGGCATTAATATCTAGTGGCTTGGGAATTTGTACAGATTTTAGCCACTTGAATCAGTGACCTGAAAAGTTTGAATTGATAGCGTTGAAATAATTTGTTCCAACGTCGCTGCGAACCAGCCCATCAGGGCTTTTATGTGGCTCTGCAGTGGTCTGTCTAGGCTAAAAAGCCTGAGCGTCAAACATATCAACTCTGCTTTGGTAACTTCATAACAGATATCACTACACTTACATGCTTAGGCACATGAAACAGATTTCCAGTCCCAAACACTGTTGATCTCCTTTCAGTGTCATGGATTTTTGGAATTGTCTTACTTGTGATTTCGTTCTATTTTGTTATTTTGTGCCTTACTGTGGCACAGTGCTTTCATAAACCTCCATAGAAAGCAAGTCAAATTTCACTTAAAAAACAATCAATAAATTGAGGAAGCTTAAACAAAGCAAAACCTTTTACAATCAGATTACAAGTTTATGTAGTTTTTCTATTAACAGAAACAAAGGGGAAATGCTTTTGGTCTGGATCCAACTTGTGCTTTTTGTCCTTTTGTGCAAAAAACCTGAAATAATAACACTTTCCTCTGTGAGTGTGTGTGCACATGCACACATGTGCTGTTACTCATGGAAGGTCCAGTATACAGATACAAATGTGTCCTTTCAGTGCTCTTTCCACTTCTGGGTTACTGTATGCATGTAAACAGGCCACATCATTTTCCTACTCTCATTTGCACCTCTGTAAAGATGAATTTTAACTCTTAAGTGTTTTCAGTCCTGCTCAATTACTACTGAACAGCTTTAATATTCTCTGAGCTACAGGTGTTTGAAACCTTACTTGTTGTGTTTTTAACTATGGTTTATATGCTGGTTTTGGTTTGTGTTTCCTCAGGATTCCTACAGGAAGCAAGTAGTAATCGATGGAGAAACCTGTCTCTTGGATATTCTCGATACAGCAGGTCAAGAGGAATACAGTGCAATGAGGGACCAGTATATGAGAACGGGGGAAGGCTTCCTGTGTGTATTTGCTATAAACAATACAAAGTCTTTCGAAGATATTCACCATTATAGGTGTGTATATTGAAAGATAATCGACTGACTCATGTATTATCATAGATTCATAGAATGGCATGGGTTGGAAGGGACCCCAAGGATCATAGAGCTCCAACCCCCCTGCCACAGGCAAGGCCACCAACCTCCAGGCCTGGATCTACACAAGGTTGCCCAGGGCCCCATCCAACCTGGCCTTGAACACTTCCAGGGACGGGGCATCCATCACCTCTGTGGGCAGCCTGTATTAGGTGGACACGTTGCTTGCTCTTATGCTAGATAGTAAAACAATCTCTCCTGAAATAGCATCTGAGGGGAAATTTGCAAATTAGTAATATTGCAGCGTGTTTGTGCATTTGTACGTCTGTGATTTTTGGTAATCTGAAAATCAGATGCCTTGTTCACAAGTATCTGAAAGCTCTTCTGTTATAAACTATTGGGATTTAGTATTTCTGCCTGTCTGTAGTGAAGGCTTATCTAAAGATAAACTCTGCCCGTTCCATAAATAAATTTGTCTGTGAAGATGGAAAAATGTATGCAGTTGAAATTGTATGGACAATAATGTCAATTGTTAGCTTTTGTTCTGGGAATGGAGGGGAAATATATGTGCAGTGTTACTAGTGGACTAACAGGTGTGAGCCCTGAAGCTGAAGAAGTGGGGAGACACGCAAAATCTGAGCTCTAGGATACCTGCTAAAGAATAACCTCTTAGCAGTTTCTTCACATTCTCTTTAAAAGCTCATGGGCTGTTTGTCAGCTACACTAGTGTAGAAGTAGAAGCAGTCCCTGGTGATCACCATACCAGCTAATGTACAACTTAGTAGCTTGCTTTTCATACTGAGCTCTCCCTGGGCCTTTGGTTAGAAGGCAATGCAAATCCCACTGGAGATGGCAGAGTTTATGAGCATTGGTTTAAGGTTAGTCCCCAAGTGCATCGTGTCAAGCTATTCACAGTTAGGCATCTATAACCTATGTTGCTGTATGGTGGAGGAGTGTCTTGCTGTCAGTATTACCAGTATTATCCACAAACCCAACATCTACTCACAAGCTGAAGCTGCACATTTTTGTTGCACGTGGAAGTTACCATTCCCCCTTTAAGTTGGGATACCCTGACAGTTCCGGGTAGTTGAAGTCAGCAGTGTGGCTGCCCTGATGGTGTGATTTCCTTTTCTCCTGTATGCCAACGAGTCAGCTCATTTGACTGAGTAGTGTGCTGATGTGAGTGACTGAATGGGCAGATGTGGGCCTACAGAAATAGTTGTGCTGATTGCATGTGTTGGTACTGGTGACTTCAAAGAAAAAAAGACAGAAAGTGAAGAGTTAGCACAGCAGCAATAACAAATAAAAAAAACCCAAACCCAACCAGTGCCTATTGCAATCTCAGAGACTGTGAACTTCTCCTTGTTACCTAACCAGATCATTCCAAATGGAATTCCTCTGGTTGTAGAGGAAGAAGGGGAAAAGGTAAGATAGATGTTTATGTAAGGAGAGGAAGGAACATAGAGGCTTTTACGTGGAATTTTTTTGTTGCATGTTTGTGTAAGAAGGCCTTCCCTGGCTGGTTTTTTTTAAGAACGCTGTGAATTGAATGAGGGGAGTTCCTACCATGTGTCCACACACCTTACAGACTGGAGCTGAAAGGCTTCAAAGTTTAGAAACACCCTCCTGAATGCTGAGTCTGTAATGCTACGCTTAATTTAAAGAAAACAAAACCCACAAAATAATTCCATTCTAAACTGAAAAGATGTAATGATATCAGAATCTAAGTAGCTTGCAGAATGTCGGCTGGGGTGGGGTTTTTTATATGAGGTAATAAACTTGATGGTGACAGGATTGGTCAGATCTATTTTGTTTGTTTCTTTGATGGCTTCTAATAATGTATATGCAGTAAATAACACCATTTTATTCTTTATGTTGGAACTGGTTAAATTTTTTTCTTGTTGTTTTAAAATTACCATATAAACTTAATACCTGATAAGTACAATATGTTTCTTTTTCCTTTTTTCTTTCTTTTTTTAGGGAACAAATAAAGAGAGTTAAAGACTCTGAAGATGTCCCAATGGTGCTAGTAGGAAACAAATGTGACTTGCCTTCCAGAACAGTAGACACAAAACAAGCTCAGGATTTAGCAAGAAGTTATGGAATTCCTTTCATTGAAACATCAGCAAAGACAAGACAGGTAACGCTCGACACTTCCCAGACACAAATGCAGATCTCCCATCTTCGTTATCGTGACGTTAATTATTCTAGGTATTGACACTTGCTTAGACACATCAATAGATACATTTCTCCAGAGCAGAAATTCTGGTGGTTTCTCTTCCTTCTGTCAGCTGGCTGATAACTGGTAACTGTTTATTCACGAGTGATTCGCTTCAGTTGCGCAAACTCCACCAATGAGACCTGGGCCGCGGTTGCTCTCCTCTGTCAGGCGGCTGCACTGTTCTCAGCTGTGTGATAGGTTTTAGTAGAATAAAAGGCATCTATCTCTACTTAGAAGTGAAAGGGTTTGGGCTTTTTTTTTTTCCCTCAGCAAGAGGGTGAAGCAGACAAGCAGCTGGTTAGTTTATTCTGTCCCTTCATTTAAAAACAAAAGGAATTTTTCTTTGAGGCATTGACTCTGCCTTGGTGGGGCGTGCTCGATGCACCTTTTTACAGCAAAGCAATCGACCATAAATCTTGGTTTTTTGCAATTACCAGATTAGTTTCTTGTGTGAACTGATTCTCTTCTGAGACTCTTGAGTTCGCTGTTCGATTGTTGTACGCTGCTGGTACAGGTGGAAGAGGCAGGTGTGAGGGCCCTTTTAATGCTCCTCTCAGGGTTTGCTAGGACACAGGCACCTGTAGCGATACATCTGTGCATTCAGGAGAAGATAAGCTGTACACTTACAGATGAAACTGGCTCTGTACGTCTGGAAGAATTTTTTGAAAAATGCTGACTTGACATTTTTCTTTCAAGAGTAAAGACTTCTGTCAGTCCAAATCAGATCAGGCCAGAGTGGCTGAATAACTCCATGTTCTCTGCATAATCTGAGGTGTTATGTGCGGGTTATGAATTGGGAGTTAGGGGTAGCTGGAAGAGGCAAGCAAGCAGAATCCTGCAATTTGAGTAACTTCTAAATAGGTTCAGCAGCATCACTTGGCAGAGTTTCCTCACAGACGGTACACAAGTTATTTTTGGATGTAAGAAATGAATATTTTATTAGTGTAAATTGGCTACACCCACCCAAGTTCCTGACAAGTTGAAACCTGGACTAATTATGACTTTGCAGAGGAATTGAAGGAACGCTAACTTTTGGCACTGGAGAAAGTCTCTGTTAGGTAGGATTAAAAAAACAGAAGGGAGCTGAGTGGGAATTAGGCCACAAGAGCGTTTTGAAGATCATGGCACATAAGTGGACTGAGTAATCACAGTGTTCTTGTTTGGAAGGCCCTGTGTTAGTGGCTGTCAGCAAGGTGTTAAGATAAAAAAGCAAGAACTCTCTGAAATTACATTTGAGATTTGAAATAATAGTTCTGACTAACAACTAGATTTTGCTTTGTTCAGCCTGTTTCATAGAGCATCAGGCTTTGTTGGGGAAATGTTGTATTTGCATGGCCACTTTTATTAAAAGTATCTTGATTATGGTGGAGTATTTTCAGCTCTTCTCCCTGCCCCACCATACCTAGCCAAAAATCACTGCTGCTGCCCAGTGTTATAGTCTTTGTTTACACATTAGGATGTGCTTTTTTTTAATCTTTCACACCTTTAAGAGGTCTGCTGGGGGTCTCTACTTGTTTCACAGGACAATAGATCAGTTATTTGTGAACTGTCATTCTATAATCTGACACCTCTTATCCATGACTTTATATTTCTGGTGGTGCCAGCTGAAACGTTATGTAAGGGATGTGACCATTGGCTTTTGGTTTTCAAAGCTGAGGTTTACGCCCTCTACAGAGAAGTTCCTAAAGGTGTCTCCTGGATTTTAAAATAAAGATGCCCAATAGCCCCTCTTGAGGATGTTGCTTCTAAAACCTGGAACCACTGGGTACGGCTGCTGATTCTTTCGCAGTGCTGCTCATAGTGTGTTGTGTTAGGAGACTGCTTCTTAAGGTCCTGTGCTAATAAAACATTTTTGAGAAGACAGAAGGGAATTAGAGAAAGGACCCTATCTTTAATTACAGCAAGATCACCTAAATGTGTAGGTGATTGTGTGCATAAATGTGTGTACATATGCATTTATGCATTATTTTTTTCAGTCACCCATCCTATGTTAAAAATAGATGCATATATCTGTATCTTCTTCCAAAATAAGTTTTCTAACTGGGGGGATTCAAACAATTTTGTGAGCTGCATGCAGCCCAGGGACTATATTTTTATTGGGCAGAATTCAGTCTTTGGCTAAAAATAAATAAACAAAACCAAAGAAAATCGGTTCTCTCTGGTTACATGCAGAGCTTCCAAGTATGAACAGATGCAGCTGGTGCTCTGGTAACTTCTGGAGTCTGTAGAAAGTCTGATGTGACTATTTAGAAAGTGGGAACCTTCTTTTCTTGTGTGTACCTCCTATTGCACTGACACACCAGCACTAATGCACCTGTTGAAGGGGCCCCCACCATGTTCTTGCTTTAGCCCTTCCCTGCCACTTCTGCTGGAGCTCAGAGGGAATCAGAAGGGTTTGTAGGGAAGGAAATGGGAGATGGAAGGGAAAAGGAGTTGTCCATGTAGTCTGTTCAGATTGCTGAGCCACTCTTCAAAAATGATGGCATCACATGCTCATGGAGAAAGGTCTCTCAATTCCAACTAAGTCAGTTTGAAATTTTGCAGAAGTTAAACAGACAAAAGGTCAGAAATAAGAGAGAAAAATGACACTGAAATGAAGCGCTGAAAGAAGTAGTTGTAGAAGTTGTTGTGTTTGTTTCTATTCGGCTCTGAGTGGCAGTACAGATGTAAACTTCAAGTTACTGCAGAAAGGTGTTCTAAGCCAAATCACTGTGTGAGAGTTCATGCAAAACACTGAACTCATCAGGTCGCTTAGTGGACACTACAATTTGGGTATAAGGCTATAGACTATTATCTTTTTTAATTAGACTGCTGGCTGAAATGAATATAGTGTAAGTTATGAAAAATAGTCGTAGTCCTATTTCTAAATGTAAATATGTGTCAATACTGGTGGTTTTGTAAGGCATATTGCATGACACACACTCATACTTTCACAATCCTTATGCAGAAGGGTATGAATTTCTTAGGTTTATTCTGAGAGCTGGTTTTGCTCTTCTCTGTTGGACACCAGCTTTAAATTCAAATTCTTCCCTGTCCATGTGAGCCTATAGTTCCCAATATCATTAATAGTATCCCTGAGAGGCAAGCTTGATTGATCCCCACCAAGGCTGGGTCCTGTGTCCATTACTGGGCTCTATTTGCCTCTGAGTTACAGAAGGAAAAGCCGTAAGGCTGCACCCCAGATGTGGCTTGGCTGGAGGATTTTGTTTTCCTTGGAACACTTCAACTGTCCTGTTAGTATTGAATTCAAAGGAAAAACAGAGATATGGGCATTATTTTAAGCATCATAAAGGATTCCCCAGAGTATTCAGTCTCACTTTTGAGAATATATATGTAAACACACTTTTGAAGTGTTTAGTGAAGGAGTTGACCTGAATCGTCAAGGATGCCTTTAAAAAAGCGTTATGGTTATTTCAGCTGCCTGATGTACAATAATAGATCAGGCCCCAAACTTGGGATGAAAATAAGAGCCTGTGCTTGGAGTGATGAAGTAATCAACAAAGTGTTTACAGAACTTCACTTCCTACATCTCAGTTGTGTGATGAGCAACTGATAACGTGGTTTGCATCAGCCAAGGTGCCATTGTCAGGGGTTTGTCGTAGCTGTTCGATGATACTCTGTGTGTGTTTCACTCCCAGACACTTTCAGTGCAGTTCACTTTAAAACTTTGGTTTCCACTAGTTACAACTTTGTCAGACTTTCACAATGGAGGCTTGAGGCTTTTCAGGTCACTTTGTTGTAAGGTAAAACTTTTCCAGAAAAGCTTAGTCCCTCCCAAGAACGAGGCCCCGTTTTTGATTAATGTTGAAACAAATTCTGGCATCCAGTGCTTTGTTGACTCCAGGATGCTGGGGAAACTGGTTTATTACTTACCTAATGTAAAGAGAAATAGGTGCAGCAAAAATAAGGTTACCTGAGTACAATGAGTGAAATTCATGTAGGACAGACAGCTGTAACTTTGGCACGTCCTACTTTTGGAGTGATTAACTTTGCAATTTTAATCATGATTTTGTCCAGTATTTAATATGAATTTGTTGGTCTATGTCTGGTATTTAACCATCATGAGATGTGATCAGCTTAACACTAACTAGTGGAGGTTCTACATGTAGCTGAGTTGTAGCAGCTCTTTCCCAACACTCCTTTGAAGTAGTATGTCTGTTCATATACAGACCACAAAAATTAACCTTTAACCTGTAAGCTTAATGTTACAGGAGCTAGGAGATGCTTGCAGGTTTGTGTATTCTCCACTACTGGTGAAGCTGACTTCACCGCTGCAGAGCTTTATGTTGAGAGTGATTTAGGCAAGCGAGTAGCATTCTTTTTGCTCGTGTCCTCATGGGCAATTTTGATGTTTAGTTGTCTTAACAGTTGGTTTTAGGTGACCAACACTGATAAAGTGTATAAAGGTGGACACAGAACACTTGAGATTGTTCAAAGAAAGACTGTTCCAAATACATAGTCAGATTTTAAGCTGAATGTTTGGCCAAAAGCGTCTTGAAAACGTTTCCTCAAGGTCATGGGTTCCTTGGACTGTTCTTTGGATTTTGAAGTTTTTAATACCTGACAAAGGATATTTTTGCTTCCAGATCTGCCAGCTAAAAGACTGGTTAATTACATTTTAGATATATGGTCAGTAGTAACTTAAGGGAAAAATACTGAACATTCTTTGTATTAAAATGACTAAAGTTTATAAGACTGGCACCTGGCCCTTTAAAATGGCACCTTGTGACAGTGAAATTAGAAAATGTGTCTCTGTACAGATTTCTTTTTTTTTCTTTTTCTTCCAGAATAATTTCTTTCAGTGGGATTCATAGGGCTGTTCTTGGTGGTGGTAGTAGTAGCAACTGCTTTTCTCACTCTGTGTCTCTCTCTGCATTGCTAAAGCAAATTACAGCTCATATTGGTGATGGGAAAGTTGGCAATAAATAAATAAACCAAAGAATTGTTATCTAATTATTCATGTGAAAGCTCCATAATCAAATTACCTATTTCTACTGCAAAACAGTGGATTTGCAAAAGTGTTGATTCTTGTACACCTTGTGCTTTGGCACGTAGCAGTTGATCAATGTTTGTTGCTTCCTCTTCAGGAATAGACTTCCATTCCTTTCAGGAAAACATGGAAATATGAGCTTTACTTGGGTTTTTGGTTTTGTTTTTTTTTTTAATAGTTCCCTCCAGATTTTGCAAACTCTCAGACCTAGAACGTCAGACTTGTCACCTCATCAGTACTTCACTACATCCTAACAGGGCACCTTGGATATACCAGAGAAATACAATCCAAGAAATAATTCCAATGCCTTTAATCTTTAAATTCCAGTGGCTGTAGTTCAGAAGACCCCTCAAATGAGCAGCAGTGTGCTAAGATTGAGTCTTAAACATGATGATCTACAGCGCAGTCCATGTAACGTCACCCAGCAACCGTGGCAGTAAATGTTACGAACCTGATAACAAAAATAGCTAATGTGAAGATGAGTTGGAGAGGAGATTTGTGGAAAAAGCTGTCCAATACAAGCCCAGATTGTGTGTTTGGGTAGTAGTGAAGCTTTGAGGCCAAAATGGTTCTACTGTTTCCCGCGATCAGTCTGTTCCGGTTTTATTTTCAAATAATGAGTTTGCATTAATTTAACAACCCCCTTGATCTGACTGAGGAGACGAGTAATGAGATTGACAGTAAGGCAGAGGAGAAATCTGCTCTCCCCTTTAAAAGCTCCTGCTAAACCTTTTGCATCTTGTAATGAGAACATCCTCACAGATTTATCTCCATTTTTAAGGTTACGCAGTGGTACAGTCAGTGTAAATAACTTCAAGTTGGTGCTGTACCTCTGTATCTTGTATTTGCTTAAAGGTATCTTTGATCCTTATAAAACACAGGCCCACAGAAAGGTGGGGTGTGAGACCAAAGAAGTGTCATCTCTGGAATACTTGAAGAGCTCTTAAACCAGAGAGAAACCTGAGCAGCAGAACTGCATGGGGTGTTTGCACGTAGTGGCTGTGAGGGGACCCTTGTGGGTGCCTGAGTCTCCCTCTGGCTTTTTCTGCATGGAAGAATAGCTTCTTTAACTTCAATAAGTAGTTACTTTTAAAAGTTACTTTGAAACATGCTTCTAAAAAGTGTCTTGTCCTGACTCAAATATCCCATTTCCTAAATGTAATATAATAGTGCTACTTAAAAGCTTTAAAGGCCAAATCAATATTGCCCAAAATGTAGTATTTTTTGACAATTTTCTTTATAACTTCCCAGAGAATTACCTGGTTAGACTATTTCTGTATTCCATTAGTTTGTTCCACAGACTTTTGCAAAGGCAATGTCCCTTTCCTGTATACAGAACAGAAAATAAATGAACTGAACTTTTCTTTGCCTGTCCAAACAGAACAGGTTCTCACTTTGGCTAAGTCGTGAAAATAGATGTTTAACTGTGTGTGTTTATAAGTACCCCCTGGTTACCAATCCAATAAGGTTTTGTGCCTGCTGAATGCATCCACGCCCACAAAAACACCTGAAAAGATGCAGTACCACAAGAGGTATTATTTTCAGCACAGTATGCAATGGAAGAAAATCCTTCTTGATGTTTTGTTGTTAAAGTGTTACCCCACACAAGAAAAAAGGAGGGCTTGAGGCATAGATACTCGTAATAATTGGTAATCAATAAATTGAGTGTGTGTCTGTTGCTTATGTTAAAAAGTACTTGTCAAGCAGCAAATAGGCAAGCCCAGCATTTTAAATATATTTTCAGTGGTCTGTGGGGACAGGACAAGGGGCAATGGCCTCAAGTCTGAGCATAGGGAGTTCCACACCACTATGCAGACGAACTTCTTCACAGTGAGGGTGACAGAGCCCTGGGACAGGCTGCCCAGGGGGCTGTGGAGTCTCCTTCTCTGGAGATATTCAAGACCCATCTGGATGTGTACCTGTGCGACCTGTCCTAGGGAACCTGCTTTGGCAGGGGGGTTGGACCTGATGATCTCTGGAGGTCCCTTCCAACCCCTATGATTCTGTGATTAATGGCCATCCATCAGTTTCTCTCAAGTAAAGCTCATAATTTCAGTGGTTTTGTTGTGGGTGTTTTTCCCTGCTGTGGGTGTCCCATTACATCCTGATTGTTGATGAAGCAATTCTCAAGGAGTTGTGTTTTACAATGCAGAGAGTGGAGGATGCTTTTTATACATTGGTGCGAGAGATTCGACAGTACAGAGTGAAAAAACTCAGCAAAGAAGAAAAGACTCCAGGGTGCGTGAAAGTTAAAAAATGCCTTGTAATGTAACAGGGTAAGTTTTGTAATGTAACAGGGTAAGTTCTGTAATGTAACAGGGTAAGTCTTACCAATCACTTGCCAAATAAAAAATGATTGATATTTGTCTTGCAAATCAGACATTTTACGGTTAATTGATGAGATAATTTAAGATACAAACCGAGTGGGATTTCGCTATAATAGTCCTGAATGATATTCCTAGCAAGCACCCGGTGGATTTTCTTTGTTTTGGGAGGTTTTGATAAGCAGTTTAACAAGAAGACTTTACTGCATACTGAGCTCTCTGTCTGGGAAATGGAGTATGGAGAAGTTAAGTTTTATTTCAGATACAGTGCAGATATTGTTGAAGCAAATACCAATTGAATCTTCAGGTTGATGAACTGAGAGGAGAGGTTCATAGTATTTATAGTTGTTCTCCGGTGCAGAAACAGGAGGTCTCTGGCTGGCAGCTGGTATACAGGGTTTCTGAATTCTCAGGCCCCTTCTCTATGCCATTCCATTTTTCCCTTGTCTTCCCCCTGCTTAAAAAAATCACTCTTACTGTTCCCAGAAATGCATTAGTTTGTCAACTATGACACCATGAGTGATCCAGGTGTGGACAAAATGGTAAAGTGTCTTTGAGAGCCTTTACAAAAGGTGACAAAGGAAGCAACAGTGAAGTAAAAAAAGGCAAGGCATGGTGGGGGAGGATGACAACATGACCAAAACCAACAGGAACAAAAAAAACCAATACCCAAATTTTCACAAAAATCTGTTTCTTTTTTTTTCTTTTTAAATCCATACGCTGCACTACAGGAACAACAGGGAGAAGAGGGAAGAAGAAACTGTGATAGGGAATAAGTGCTAGTCAAAAGCACTTCCACTGCTTTTCTTTGAACAAACCATCAGACTAAATAGCTCTTTGCACATATTAACTATCCCATTAATTCCTTACCTCTAACTGCACCAGTGCAGAGACTGGGCTGTTACTCCTTGAGCCCTTGTCCAACAGCAGGATGACCTGGAATTTCCCATTGTGTAAAAGAAAATCTCTTTCCTTTTCAAGGTGTGTTTTCACAGAGATAGTGGGATTTGACTTGTATCCTGAGAGATTCTCACCGCTGCAGGAATATTCCCTTCAGTAAGGGGGAGCGAGGACGAATTTTGTATCAGTTTTTACTAGCTCTCAGGCTTGTTACATTCTCAGCTTTTAAGTGTTGAGTGACTGCTCTGAGATAATTCTTTAGATGTTTCCTTTAAAAAAGATACACCTTGTGATATTGCTTGTATCAAAGATTTCCTTTGCAGGAAACTAGAAACTTAATGAAACTCCCCGGTCTTGCATCCAAATATCAGTAAAATTGATGCCAATAAACCACCCTCTGTATTCTTTTCTTAGTTATCAAAAACCAACCTAACAGCAACTTGGCAACATTAAGTTAGATGAGAGTGTTGGATTTAAATTGCCCAAGCCCTGCTCACTTCAGCCTTCTGGAAACCAGCAGTGCCATTTCCTGCTTACTAACATAGCCAGACCTCAAAGTGGGATTTCTTTTTATATACCAGGACTTTAAAGATCCTGAATTCTGCCTGCTTTTCCTTTCCGTGGGCTTTCCTTGGGAGAAGGAGAACAGGATGGTGGGAATTGTGGTTTTGATTATTTTTCCACTGGAAGCATCTTTTCAGATTTTAAGGATTCTTCTTAATAGCTCAGCAGACACAGGCTTGCTTTCTCCCAGCTTCCTACTTTCTGTCTGTGTCCAAGAGAAGCGTGACTTGGGGTTTTTCTGTGCCAACAGTGGGTAACGTTGGAGGGGGTTTTTGTTGATTTGTTTTCCCTCCTCATACCCTGTTCAGAAAAAAGCCTTGGATATAACACTCTAAAACTTTAAGAGTGGCTGCTCAGGGGAGGAAATGTTTATCTGTATAATCAAGTGAATTCTATATACTGTTGCTAGTCACTCCAGCAGCTCTGTGTCTGAGAGGTTAAACTGGAGACTGTGTATTCCAGGCTGATTGTGGCACAGCTCTAGGCCAGCGCTGACTGTAGCGCAGTCAGAAACCTGGCATTTAAAACAGTCTGGCTGGTTTTACTTCCCATTCAGTTAGCAGATACGTTTTATTTCAGTCTGATCCCTACTGGATAGCAAAGGAGAACAGCACCTATTAATGTGAGTCTCTCAGATGGGATTTTAGATTTCAAAAATATTAATTATAGCACAGTTTGCAGTGAAAGTATTTATTTCCTTTTTCTTTTTTGGTCTGTGGACAGATAGTACTTTGCTAACTCTTGGAGCATTCAATTTATCTTACTTGCTGCTTGGGGAATACCTTTTTAGTTACATTAATCTGTTACAAAGTAACTGAAAACTTTGACTACCCAGATTACCAGTGCTGATGCTTTCCAAGAGGTTGGTGGTGTGCAGAAAGTACATGACATCTTTTGCTCCATTTGTAATTTCCAGCTATCAAGAAGAAATCTACAAAACGATGTAAAATCCTCAAAAGACCCCTCTTTCTTGGAAGCATTAAAGTTTTTAAGATAAGAAGCATAGTATAACAACGTTTCTCAGGGCCATAAATTAGACCTCTAGATAACGTAATTCATGCTGAGCTGGGTTAATAGTAAAAAGTTTGAATTACAAAAGTTCTAGATTTGAATTAAAAGCTTCTGAATTCTTGATTAAAAGTGGAATTTCATGATTTTTCCATAGTAGAACAGGGCGTAACAAATAATTTCTCTTCCTCAAGACTGATATATGGTCGTATGTATATATGTACTATATGTTAAAGTATATTAAGAAAAGACTCTGCAACCTAAAACTTTGTTTAAGGTTCTATTCTGGGGGCTGGGGTGTTAAGGAATTCTCAATTCCTTATGAATTGAAGGTTTCTTGTTGATAGCCGGGTTAGTTGCCAAGTCTCATCCGTGCCTGTAACCATGCAACCACGAATCCAGATTTCTCTGTGGCCAGGGGGCATGGGGTGCGCTGCAGAAACCCTGTAGCCCAGAGCTGGCCCTTTCTCTCAGAACGATTCTGATTCTGTTCATTCCCTTTGCCTTTTGTAGTTGCCCTTTGGAAAATGAAGCGCCAGGAGCAAGCTCTGTCAGGGCACCTTTTATTGAGGCAGAGTGGTAGATAGTCCTGGTTATGCACAGTGAATTTTGAGCTTCTGATCCCAAGCCTGGGCTTAAAGTGCTCATCCAGTACATTGAACGCTTTCCAAAATGCTTGCCCGCAGTAACCCCATTGGTGGAGGGAGGAAGGTCAGCTGCCTGCGGTCCCTTCTTACTGAAGGAAGTGGCCAGAAAGGTTGGCTGTTCTTTGGTCTTACGGTACCGATGGCTTTTGGGACCTTCTGTAAACAGAGTACCCGGTGCTTGTGTTTAAAACTTCATCCACAGTCTGAAGAGTGAAAGACTTGAGTTTATCTTGAGTTCTCCGGTCCTGGTTCACAAATACTCCAAACGTAGTTCTGTACGTCCTGTCGTGTTCGTTACCTGAATGTAAGAGGGACGGTGGCAGGGCCAAACTGCTCAGTACCTAACTCCTGATTTTAAAGGCTTCATCTACAGAGGCGTAGGTGCAAGGATGGAGGCTGGCTCAGTTCCCTAGTATTTAGTAACATGCGCTGTAAGATTGTCACCTTAACAGATAGAATAAAGATTTCAGCCTTAATTGTGAAGTCATGTGTTTAAAGGCACATAATTATCTCCAGGCATTACTTTGTGCAAGTTTGCTCTGTGTTTACTTCAAAGCCAGCTTAATGACAGGGGAGGTTGTTGGTCTGAAGACCTAAATTGCAATTTTTGTTTAGCATGTCTCATTTGAAGACACCACTGAGAGCCAGGGGGTATTCCTCCAACACATCAGGGACACCTGTGAAACGCTGGAAGGTAGCTGTGTAAGGAAACGGGAGCTGTCTTGGAGCAGTGCAGTGTGCAGAGGTTTTTCTTAGGCCATTCTTGTGTTATAAGAACAAAACTGTTGTTCTGCCCATTGTGTTCTGATTTGTAACTCTGTCCTCCCAGCTTGGCCGTCCAGGATGAGAACCACAGCAGATAGGATTGGAGCAGGGTGTTTTCCCTACACAAACGTTGTACATTAATGCTGAAGTAACAAGCAAAACTCACTAGCTCTTGGTAAAATAATACCAAGCGTTTCCAGTTCTCTGAAGACTCATGGGGGATGTGGACCGTTTCCAGAACTCAGGCTACTCTTCCATTAGCCATGCTACAGAAATGTTGCATTGATCAATAATGTTTTAAAATGTAGAATAAGTTATTTGCAAATGGATTTTGTACATTACAAGCCCTTGCAAAGGTGCACTGTTAGTCCTGGGAGACAGGCTGCCAGGGACTCTGATCCAGCACCTGTTACTTGTCAATGTTTGAACTTGAAATGGGAAGGTTTTTAAATAAGCTTACGTCATGCTAGGAGCATTGCTTTGTAACTGAAGCTATTCTTAACCCCTCCCTGTTGTTTGGACTTGCTGTATTCCACCACCATTTATTTGGTGTTTGGCTGAAACACTAATGAATTAGGTGGGTTTTGGCTTTCTTCTTTTTTGTTGTGTTTTTCCCAGAGTTCACTTGCAGTTCCCTTACTGAAGGGGGAATACAGGAGTAAACATACTGCTAATTTTTATTGCCAGCTTGAAGGCAGACTGTAGCCGAGGGGGTAGGAAGCTGCCTGCCAGCTGCAGGGCTGAATTTCTAGACCCAGTTCTGTAGTGGGGCTTTGAGCTGCTGTGATACATTAACATCATCCAGCTGTTTCTCGGCTGCCTGAAAGGTAATACAGGGTGTAAGGCAGCGAAGAATTAAGATTGGTTTTTACCATAATGTAATGACTTTATAACTGTACTCAAACTATTAAATGTAAAGGCAGCATGGGTACTTGATTGGGATTTGGAAGCAACCTGAAAAGTGGGTAATGAACTGGTTCATATAAATAGGTTGTTAAAAAATACACTGTGCAGTGTGGTACTTGGTAATGCTTTGTACCAGGCTTTTAGGTATGCTGGTCTCTTTTGACCAGAGTTAATCTTTGCCAGCTATAATTACGCCCTCTCCACCTTCCCTCACCCCTTCCACCCTCCCTCCAAAATATGAGAAAGTGCTCGATGTGAAGCACCATTATTCACTTTGGTGTCTGTAGCGTACCTATTGGAGCTGTGGAGATTTTTAAGTGACTCTACGTGATACAGCAGCATAGACAATGTATCTGTGTGTCTTTAATTATGTAAGTTAACGGAATGATTTGTTAAATGATAATTTGTTGGAAGATGGGATTGATTTGACTGATTTAAATCTGTAAATATTTAGAAAACTGTGGTGTGATTACTGTATCAGTGTGCCTGACTATGTAGATTAATCATAACTATCTCTCTGGTATTGAATTCTTGCTACAAATACCTATATTTACTTTTTAAAGCTGCATGCAGATTATTAAGGTGTAAACAAAGCTAGCAGATGCTTCACAGCTTTATTCTGTGGTAATAATATGCATAATTAAGTGTGTGGTACCTACAATGTTCTAGTTTGAGGTGGGGTAACACGCGTCCTCTTTGAGATGGAGAAGAGGGCCATACACTAGACTTGGAACTGGACCCATGGAGTATCTGTGGTCAACCCCTGGTCCCCTGGAGGCTGCTGTAGGCCCGGTTTGGGGAGCAGCTGAGAGAGAGGGGCGGGCAGATGCGAGCTGGGGCTGGCATCAAAGCAGTTGGTCCCGGTGGTTGTTTCGGTGCTCCTTAGAACTCCGGAGAGGAGCGGCCTGGAGTCAGGACAAAGTAATTGCTCAAGCAGTGGCAGCCCACTCCTCACAGCTGCTGTTCTGAGGGCCCCTCTGCCTGTGCCTTGCAGTGCAGTCAGGCACATTCCTTGCTCCCATTCCATCTGAACATCTTTTTCCGCCCACCCCTTCCCAAAACAAAGGAGAACTGTTGCCCTGATGATTCCTCTGACTCCAGGGGACGTGACAAAAGCCTCAGAAAGGAGAAGACAGCATTGGTCTCTCAGGGCAGGCACCAAAGCACACACTGCTGATTGAACACACTTCACCTGCTCGGGTCAGATGAAAGCAAGGCTGTACCTGACCAGGTATGTATGTCTGTTATCATGTGATTTTTAATGTGTGTGTGTGTGTTTGTGTCTTTTCAGGGTGTTGACGATGCCTTCTATACGTTAGTTCGAGAAATCAGAAAACACAAAGAGAAGATGAGCAAAGATGGTAAAAAGAAGAAAAAGAAGACAAAGACAAAGTGTATAATTATGTAAATACAATTTATCCTTATTCTTAAGAAGTACTTAAGTAATTTTTGTACATTACACTAAATTATTAGCATTTGTTTTAGCATTACTTTACTTTCTGCTTCATGATCCTGTTAGCTTTACCTGAATGCTTGTTTTAAATGACAGTGGAAACTTCATTCCTCTTAAAGTGCCAGTATTCTTTGACTGTTGGTTCTTGAACTAGCAATGCCTGTGAAAAACAAACAAACAAACAAAAAAAACAAAAACCACACACAAACCTGAGAACTGTCTTAGGACTCTTTGGTGCATGCACAGTTGCTAACTTCCTCTTTTTCTTACTGATTGTGAACTTCTGTTCTGTGTGCAAACCAAACAGTGAAATGATGCTCTACACATTCTTAACACCCCCTTTAATTTTTTATTTTGTTTTTCTTTGTTTTGTTTTTAAATCTGGTTGGGAAAAAGGACTAGTTAGCGAAAGAGACTTTCATTTCAGCCTTTCTTTTATTTTAGACTGACTGCAATAGAGAGAGACCAGAAGCCTTTATAGTCTTCCTGTAGATTTTGCTTCTAGGCATCTAGTCTTGTAGCATTTCAGATCAACTTTAATGAATGTAAAGATAATACTTTCACAAGAAGATTTTTCACCGCAATTTGTCACGGTCACTCCTTAAATACTCTATTTTTTCTAAAAAAAAAAGAAAAAAAAAGAAAAATTAAAAAAAAAAGAGACAACGATGCACATCTGGCAATGGAAAAAGTAAAAGTTCTAATTAGGTTGATTTGCTATTGTTAATGCATTGCTTTAAGACTTTTGCTAACTTTTTGTGTCTGGAGACCAAGGTGAAATCCTAGCTCTCCTGACCCCCGGTGGCAAACCTTTCAGTAGCTTTGCTCAGTAGGTACAGGATTTCACCTGTAGTGTCTCTAGGGAATACTAGAAAGCCTTAACAGATAAGTTGATTCAAATTCTTAGGTTAATTCATACATGGATCCAGAATTTACCGTGAGAATTAAATCAGAACGAATCCTAAATTCTACAGCAATGTTAAACCGTTCTTTTTTTACCCCCCAGAGCGGCATGAAATATTTCTGGGTGCCCATTTTGTGCAAAATAGGGGAGGAATTTTAAATTCTAGCAACATCAGATGAGCAAATGAATGAGTTGAATTTAGCTGCTTCATGCAAATAATTTGGAAATCCACTATGCCATAGAAATGGTGTGGAATTTGCACAAGCCGTCAGCATAGAACATGGTTTCCAGAGTCAGTGTTGTTTGTGTGATGTTCGTGAAGTACTAGTTTTGTTGCACAGATTAAATGGTTGGTGAATGGCATTCCAGTGTCTAGACTGTCATGAAGCTAGACCAAGATTTTAATGTTGTCTTTCTCTGTGATTAAGTTCTCTTGTGACATGCCCTGTGTCCCCCGCCACCACACACCTATTTCACCCTCCCGCCCCCAATTGGAATCAGTGCAGACTTGTTGCAGCAGCTTTTGTATTTGGTACTGCAGTAGTCTCCTTACTCTGCACTGAAGGAAGAGCCAGTCATTCCAGTGTTGCCAGTTCCTGTCACTGTCTCACAGTAACTGTTGCTTTGTGTGATGTTTCTTTGGGGTCCCAGCTCCTGAAGGTAGGCTGCTGCTTCATGCTACCTGACTCAGCTGCAGCGTAAAAACTGAGGCTGTGGCTGTGGTGTGCCCCAGAACAGAAAACACAAGGCACTGAAACAAGATAGCTCAGGACACTGGGAAGTTTGGAACAGGGAGTGACAGCAGCATTGCCCTAATTTAAAAGTATACCTGAACAATGGGGTGGAAACTTTTCACAGACCTGTGTGATTTGGACCGTCTGTATGATGTCAGAGGCGCAACTGCGTGAGAACAGCTCTTTGGCTTCCAGGGAGAAACCCAACCCGGTGCCTCTCGCTGGGGGAGAGCTGCCCGCCTTGCTGCGTGCTCTTTGATTTCAACGTGGCTGAGAGAAACGATGCCTTTCCCTGCCTCCGCCCCCCTCATTCCCCACCCTCCTCCAAAACCCAGGCACACACACCACCACCACCACCCCCAACCCCTCTTACAGCTCCGATGCGAAATTAACTATAGATGGTGAAATATTCTGAAAAACAGTAGTAGGAGAACCTGACGTTGTATTGAAAGGACCAATGAGGAATAAGAAGAGATTGGGAATGTCACAAAGCGTTTTATAGCTTCCAAGGTAAAACCGTTTTGGAGACAGGTATTTGCACATTTTGAGATGCTCTTGGCTATAGACGAAGAACGTAGGAAGAGTGGGTAGGATACCTTGAGCCAAATGAGAGTAATCTTAAGATTACACAAAGATTTTTGGTAACTGAGTCACACTGCATGTAAAATTAGGGCTGGTCTGAAGTTCTTCTATTATTTTAACTAAAAATGTTGGAGAAATTTTAGCTGCAATATCTTAATCATCAATTGCGGATCTATATAGCTCTGATGAAAAGCTATATATATATATATATGAAATAGGTTTTGTTTTGGGTTGGGTTTGTTGGGTTATTTTTTTCAGTAAATGTGATCTGTAGCCACCAATCTAATTAAATCAGTACAAAATCTATTTCGATTAGCCCTTTTTTACTTCAAAAACCAACCCCAATACACACATCCTTGCCACTGTTGTGCTGTTTTGTCTTAATATTTGTTGAGATTTGGTGAAGCATGTTGGATTGCAGCTTGCACAAGTTGATCTCCTAATTATTCCGTCTTTCCCTATTTGAAATGCTTTCGAAGAACATAACTGGGATGCTGTCCGTTCCGACAGCAACTGCTAAACAAACATGTGAATCGCTTACCACGTTACTACATCAAATTGCCATGTGTCAGGGAGTAACACCTTCTTGCAGTAGCTTTATGTAACAGGTAAACAGCTCTTACCATTGGTTGTCTCAAAACTGAATTCGAATTCCCTTGACCCAGCCTCCTCGCCCTAAGGTTTTTCACTAACTGAACGTTTCACCGCGTCGGGTCTCGTTACGGTAATGGGTTCTCTGTAACGGGTCAACAATGACACACAATCTTCTGCTCCTGTCTGTACTATGAAGCAATACAATTGTTACCTTCAAAGACCATCAAACTGTAAACGAATCGTTTTGTCTCAAGTTTACATAAAGCTACAGAGATGGTAAATCTTTCCTAACATTTCTTTATTCCACTGTCTTGTGTTTTCATGTTGAAAATACTTCTGCTTTTTCCTCTTGAGTGCCAACTTCTTACTAGAATGACTTCTTAATGTAATATGTTTACCTGGAATGTATTTTAACTATTTTTGTATAGTGTAAACGGAAACATGCACATTTTGTACATTGTGCTTTATTTGATGTGGAACATATGCAGTGTGATCCAGTTTTTCCATCATTTGGTTGCGTGACCTAGGAACGTTGGTCATACCAGACATTAAGTTAAAAAAAAAACAAAGCAAAAAAAGACAAAAAAAAAAAGACCACTGTTTGTTTTAAAATTTTTAATGTTTTTAGGAGTATGTGCTGTGAGGTGATCTGGAATTTGTCATTTTTTTGTCAAGCTGTACTGCTCCTATTTATTGTAATGTAATAAAAAAAATAGTTATTGTGAGTTTCTCTCCCAGTTCCCTTTTTCCCCTCCAAGACTTTCAGCGCCTCAGCTCTGTATCAGACCATCCCACGAATCGCGCGTCTCGGGCAGCTGTTCCCATTTTCGCTCCTGTACTTCTCATGGCTGGTCACAGAGCTGTTGGCTTTGCCCACTGGTGTTCCCCTTCCGATGAGAGGGGGGGCTGCCACGCTTTGACAACATGCTGTATCCTACTGACCCATCACCACCTCTGGCTCGTTCCGTGCTCTGCCATGAGCAGAGCCTCGCCCAGGGTGACGCTGCGCTTCTCGTTTGGCTGGGGCGGGCTGCTTGGCCTGCACCTTGTCCAGTGCAAGGGCCCCCAGCCCTTGCTTCCCTCAGCGGAACAGCAGGCTTGGTGTGAAGATTAGCCTATGAGTTCAAAGTACTCTGCGCTCCACGTGCATGTCTCTCTCTTCCATCAAATGCCTGCCATGAACTTAGAGAGAACACAAAAGACTTTGTATGGAACAGCAAAACTGCTGCTGTTCTACAGCTCACGCTTTGTTACAGCGTCTGGATAATCTTCTGTCAGTTATGGGCTGGCCAAGTTTTGTATAGATGTTCTTTGTTGGGAATAGGCTTAACTGCAACATGTTGTAGAAGAGTTGAGTTGATGTGGTAGGGCTGGGTTTTTTTCACACACACTTCATCACAAACTAGTGTACAGTCTAACTTGCCTTCCTTTTTATTTACACATGTAAAGACTGTTGCTATTCCCACCAGTTCTCCTGCAGCGATGTCTTACCTGTATGCCAGAGATTGTTTCTGTCCCATCTCCAGTATCATTTACTTCCCTGGAGGAAAAAAATTACACCCCACAACGTAGTATATGTGGAGTATCAGTTCCGGCACAAGTTCATCTCTTCTCCAGCCAATCCAAGGTCTGCAGCGTTAGCCATGGAGCAAACGCCCACAGTGGGGCTTGTCTTCTGGGGGAGAGACTGAGCTGCACAGTCCTGCTGCATTAGTTACACAACATCATAAACCAGCAGCAGCAGGAGTTGTCATTAGGGTTTCAGTGCTCAGTTGCTCAAATTCACCCCTCTCCTGACCCCTCAAGTCCTCTGGCACAGGAAGACGGCGCTGCCCACCAACCTACCGAGAGGATGCCGAGCACGTTACTGCAGGTGTAACTGAAAGCTTTTAAGCAATTACTCTTTACTTTGGAGAAGGTGTTTGTTTAAGGTGGAAACAAATCTTTAAATGTGCAAGACTTTCCAAAGCAGATTACTCTTGTGAAAGAAGTGCAGCTCCTTGAGTCAGCGTTCAGTCGCACGGCCATCAGGTGGTAACAAGCGGCACAGCGATACCCCTGCTCCGCATCTCTCAACATGAACCACAACAGACTCACACTACCACTGCTCCCTGCAAAACTGTTCTGGTACATGAGGATTTAGTTCAAGGGGGTCAAAAGTAGCTGAGAAAAACCTGTTTCCCAGAGAAGACAAACACCACATCCTTCAAGCAACTACTTAAGGGGGGGAAGCAAAGTCCCAGTTTGTACTTTGGATGGGTCAGAAGGATTTACATTTCATTTCTTCTGAGGTTGCAGCTCTTTTATTGTTTATTTTTACCGATTTGTAGTGTTACAGGCATGGTCATTAACACCAGCTACTGATTGTCATCGCTGTAGTACCGCTGCTTCATAGCTCTGTATTTCCTGAGAAAGTACAAAGCCTCCAACTCTTTTATAACAAACTCTCCTCGTGCAATCAGCTGCTTGATTTTTTCTGGATCTTTCACATCCTTATTTTTTAGAAAGGCTGCTTTCAAACGGCTTCTAAAGTAGTCTGCTCCTTGGGGATACTCCCTTCCGAGGAACAGCAGCTTGAAGGTGGGGGGAGGGAGAAAAAAGTAGTTTTTAATAGATGGAGCACACAGCGAAGGGGTTTTGTCTGGTTAAGGACAGCGCATTTGACACTTACATTTTTGTACAGATTCAACACTTCACCTCTTAAAGATTTGGCCATTCTCACATTTCGGTGAACTCTTTTTTTTTTTTTTCCTTGTCTGATTTTTTATTTTTTTAACCTGAAGAATAACGTTTGGCGTTAGCCTTCCGCGGGAGCCAGCAAGTCCCAGCCTCATCCTCCACAGGAGCTACGTGGCTCCTCACCAGACTTTATCCCGCCGCAGCCTCCCCCCCCCCCCCCCTCCCAATTCACTACAACTTGGTTATTTCCTGGGTTCTACCCCGCCTCTTCTTTTAATTTTTGTCTTTCCCTACTTTCTCCCTCTCGCCTCCCCTTCTGCCCGCCCCGGCCCCAAGCGCGGAACGAGCGGCCTCCCAGCCCTTTCGCTCCGCTCTCCCTGCGCTCGCCCCCGGGGGCTGGCGGTCCCTGCCCGGCTGCCTCCCCCTCCGAGGCCTGTCACAGACAAGGGAGGCAGCAACACACACAAACGCTGCGCTCACTATGCGTGTAAAAACGAACCCGCAGGAATCGCGGCTCTTTATGCTCAGAGGCCAGCGAGCGCGAACCGGAGCTTCGTTCTGCAAACAAAGCGCCCGGGGCTCGCCCGCCCCGTCCCCGGCCGGCACCAGCCGGGACCCAGCTGCCCTCCTGAGGCGCGACGGGGCCATGGCCCGTCCCTGCGGGCTGCCGCCTCCCCCTGCCTCGCCTGCGGGGCCGCTGCCCGCCTCCCTGCCCTGCCCTTGTCCCTGCGGCAGTCGGTGGCCCCCAGCCCGGCTGCCCCCAGGCCCAAACCCCAAACCCCTGGTACAAGGGGGGGAAGAAAAGGTCAGCAACACCTTACCGACCCCAAGCCGTAATCCTCGCCAGCGCCGCTTTACGACACAGTCATAACACCAGCCACCGCCCTTCGGCCTGCCGGCCGGCGGCAACGCGCCTGCGCCTGAGGGCGGGGCGGGGCGCTGGAGGGGTGAAGACACGATTGGCGGCGGCCAGCGCGCGGGAGGAGGGGCTGGTCGCCTAGGCAACGTGGTGGCGGCAGCGGCAGCATGGTGAGAGCGGGCCGGGGGGCGGCCCGGGGTCCGCTTACGTAGGCGGGTTGTTGCCGCCGGCGCCTGGCCTGGGCGTCCGAGCTGCCCGTGCCGGCCGCGGAGCCGCACCCGCGGGTGGCAGCGGGCTGGGCCCGGGCCGTTTGCCGGTGCGGCCGCGGGGCCTCTCGGGCTCCTGCGGGTAGAGGGGCGAGGCGGGGGCGGGCGGCGTGAGGCGCTGGTTGCGCGGGGGAGAGCCCGAGGCTTGGGCTGAGGCGTTCCGCGCGGCCTGCCGGCGGCGGGTGGCGGAGGCGAGATTTAAGGGCTTGAGAAATCAGTCCCCTGATCTGGTGCTGCACAGTCATGGGCCGGGTCGGGTTCGAAGGGGCCTCAGAGCCCACCCAGTTCCAACCCCCTGCCATGGGCAGGGACACCCTCCCCTAGCCCAGGCTGCCCAAAGCCCCATCCAGCCCGGCCTTGAGCACTGCCAGGGAGGGGGCAGCCACAGCTTCTTGGGCAGCCTGTGCCAGGTCCTCACCACCTGCACAGGGATGGATTTCCTCCTAATGACTAATCTGAACCCACCTAATTCCTCATGCTGTGGTTTGTTACTATGGCTGCCAGCTCAGAACAACTCTCCTGGGCTCCTGTCTCCCCCTTTCCCCAAAGTTAGAGAAACCCACCTGGCAATATTTAGACATGGCACAGAAAAGGTAACTGTTTGGTTAAACAAATAGGGGATTTGCTGTTGGATCTTTGGCTTCCTAGGATCTGTTTGCAATCCCCCAGTCAGTCAGAGAAGTTTCCTCTCGCTTTTTTCCTCCCCCATTTCGTGTGTGGTTTCCCCATGACTAAAAAGACCCGTGGTGTTTCTCTGCTCTTCGAGGTCATTAATTTCATGTTATCAGGAGTAGCACACCGTGTCAGCTGAAAAGTTCATCTTTTTTTGAAGTAAATTTTATCTGGAACTAAATTTGTTGTACATTAATATTCTCTAATTACACCTGAGTCCTCAGTACCTTGTTCTCTGATGTTCACTTTCCCTTTTTTTGTTTGTTTGTTTTGTTGGTTTTTGTTTGTTTTGTTGGTTTTTGTTTGTTTTGTTGGTTTTTGTTTGTTTTGTTGGTTTGTTTGGTTGTTGGTTTTTGTTTTGTTTTGTTTTTGGCTCCTCCTGATTTTCTAGGGTCCAAAAAAGAAAAAAAAGGTAGGTAGGCAGAAATACACTCTAGTTCACAGGCAGTGTTTGGTGCCTCATGGTGCTCACTGAGCCAGCGTGCCAGCACAGCTCTGGTACTCTGGAAGTTAAAGGAGTAAAATTACAAAGTGCTTCATACTGAAATGAAAAGAAACATCAGTTACTTCTGGGCCTAAAGTCTACAAAATGTTATTTTTAAGAGATTCTTTCCTAATAAAGGTTCTGTGACACAGTAACTGTATGCACATGTGCTTTTTAAAAAGAAAACACACCTTTTTTTTAAAATCTTCATTTCTTCTGAGCCACTTGGTCAGGCTTGGTCGAATTTGAGAGAGGACCAGGTGTCTCCAGGAGACTCCTCCTGGAGTCATGTTCCTGCAGATCTGCTAGGGAGCAGGCAGCAGGCGCAGCGGCTGTGTGTTATACTTGGCAGCGGATGTCCAGGGCAGAGGACCAGCGTCCTGGCTCTGAGCCACAGGGTGGATGCAGAACATGATGGGCAGTGGGGACAACAGGTAGAAGACCACAGGAATCTGGGTTGCATAAATTCATGTCGTGGATTATTCTTAATTCAGTGATAAGTATGTATTCCTCCTCCGAAAGAGGACACATTCAAGTGTATTCCTTAGGGAACTCTGCATCTCAGTTCGGTCAGCATTATGGTAAGTCATGAGTGTGTGAAAAGAGGTTGACTAAAAAGTGATTATTAGTAATTCAAACAAGCAGATTTTCCATTTTCTCTGGAAGAAAAGCAGTAAAAAGATTATTTTACTTTTTTTTTTTTTAAACTGGAGGGAATTGATTCTTCCCTGAAGTCTTAATGGGTGGAATTGTGATTTTTCTGACTCTATTCTGAAAGTTTTGCAAATAAATGCTTTGGTAGCAAATGTGACTGCATTCTTGTTAACTCTGCTGGATGTACATTTCTTGTTGGCCCTAAATTCTCACCATTGTTTTTCTGAAAGCTCGGTGATAACCTTTGTATTCAAAAATACATTTATGTATATAATCATTGCCTTGCAAAGTAGTTTAAAGTGAGTGGCTTTCCAAGTTTGATTAGTCACTCCAAGACACTGTCAATTCCACAAATAAACAAACACAAAACCCAGAATTAATTATAATAGAAAAATAAAACCTCATCCAGGAATCTTCTTGTTTGCTGGTGAGGAAAAAAAGCAAGAGGCTAAATCTAAGTCTTCAAATCCAAAGAGATTTTTGCTTTCCACATTGTAGATGTTTGAGTCACTTGAAGGCAACATGGCCTCATGTGCACAGATCCAATTATCAAAGTTTTATGTGTTTTATCAGTGAGGAACCTATGAATGCTATGAATTACAGGGCAAAAATGAATGTTCTATTTTGGTTTATCTGTTCCATGTCAGTAGATTTTTGCATGTTACTTACCTTGGCTTTTACATTTTTAAAATGTGTGCCCAAGCTGAGGATAATTTATAGAGGAAGATAATCTTTGAGAAGCCCCAGTTTAAAACAGTTATTCTAGGCTTAACCTGGAAGTTGAACAATTAACTGTCTTGAGTTATGGAAGGATTTTCTGACAGTAGAGGACTCTGCTGTTTTGTCTTGTGAATTAGACTTCTAAGTGCCAGGCTTACCTATATCCCAACATACATTTCCAAATATGTCCCAAAATGTTTGATATTCACTTCATTAGTAGATCTGCCTGATGTTCAGTTTCCACATTAAAACAAGATATTTTAATATTCCCCTGGTGTGGCCATGTTCAGGAGTGTCTAGCACAGACTAGTATATTAATTGTAAGAGCATATATTGCATCATGAAAACGAGGGAAAATTGAATCCAGGCTTTGGGCTGCCATCCTGGAGGCTTCACTGACTGTGTAGGGAGTCTAAAATCTTAATTCAGGGATCCAGTTAGAAGGGCAAATGTCTCCCAAAATGTATTAAACCAATGTTGACCTGTGTTCTCTTTTATTATTGCAAACATTAAGTCAGGAGGCAAAAAGAAAGTTAGCAACGCTGAACAACTGAGATTACAGAAGGAAGAAGAAGAAAGGAGGCTCAAAGAGGAAGGTACTGTGCTCTTAACTGATGGGGAATGTGATAGCACAAATCATGTATTTTATTTAAAAGGACAGAAAGTAATCCCCCAAACTATGTATGCACCAGTATCTGTGGCTGTTTCATCCCTGTTTTCTTGTGTGGGCCAAATTCTGTGTTACTGGTTGCCTACCACCTCCCACATCTCCCTTCCCTATTAGGGCCCTACCCTTTTCCCTGGTTATTGCTGCTGCGATTAGGAACTTGGGAAGGAGAACGGCTGGAAGAATTGGATTTTATTTACTGACTTATTTACCTTTTGAAATATTCTTATCAAGTTAGACCACCACAAAATGTTGGGTTTTTTTCCTCCATCTCCTCTCAAGTTGCCAGTAGTCAAGAGAAATTCTCTGAGAAGTACTTTTTCCAGAGAAGGCCAACAGAACGGCTGGTGTTCTCAAGGGGTGAGCAGTTAAGGTGACTGTCAACTAGGATAGATTGAGGTGTAGCTTGCTTGGGCTTCTGCAGCCTCTGAGTGAGTGATTCTCCACCCACTTCTTCAAGATTCTTCCGTATCCCTTCAGATGAAATCCCTGTTGCTTGTCGTACCTGTCCTCACCACCTGAATGTGTCTGCTTTTGCAGTGTAGGCACCCCCTTGCCCCTCTCCTAACGTCAGATCCATCTCTTCTACTTCCATTTCTGCTCTTAATCCAACCTGGTGTGGGCCTGGGCATGCTGTGACTGCTAGTAAGGGACTACTAATCACTGGTAACCTTTGCAGGTGGTTTCTCAGGGGAAGGCAGAGGGCTTGCTGATCCTTGTCTCCACTTATCACAGGCTGAGAGGGGTAGTGCCACCAATAGTGTGTTTTAGGACTATGATTTGAATTAATTTGGCTCATTTGGAAGATTCCCCCACAATGTAAAATACACATTTGTGTTGCTCATTATTATGGTTGTTTTCACATTACAGCTAATAACAAAATAATTTGTCTGGGTTTATTAAGCAAAATGTACTTATGCACTTGATGTATTTCCCAATCTTCAGAGGAAGCCCGGCTTCAAGCTCAACAAGAAGCAGCAAGACTTGAAAAGGAGAGAATTGAACAGGAGCAGATGGAAAAGCTTGAGGCAAAAGTTAGTTTGTACTCACTGAAAAAAATCTAATCCTGTTTCTAAACTTGAGACGAGGTCTGTAAAACATTAGTAATTGAGTGTGAGAATGGAAATTAATTTCCTTATGTCCTTAGGTTAGGAACAATATAAGGGGAAATTTCTAGCATCACTAGATTAAAATTAATAATGAAAAATCTGGCCAAGGTACTTTTATATAAGTTGAGAAGGTGGTGAGCTGGGTTAGTAGTAGAACATAATGCATGTAAAGCCAAGGGAAAAGGTGCTGATTTTGATTATTTTTATTTCCTATAGTGTTCTTTCACTGAGCAAAATATTTGGCTTGGTGTTGCTTGGATTCAGAAAAATTCCCTGAGTAGACGTAGTCTTACCTGGTTTTGATCCATAAAGATGCTGTGGTTAATTAAATGCATTAACTTTTGTGATATGTGATACTTCAGTTTGAATAAATCCCTCTTCTGTGTTTTTTCCATTTCCACTCTCCTTTCAACTGAATGTATTTTTTGTGTGCAGCTGTGGCAAGAAAATAAATTCTGTAAGTGATTACATGCTAGGGCAGATACATTGAGTTGTGTGTCTGCATGTATATGTGTGTGTGTGTTAGAATACATATCTATTTTTTCTGAGAAGATTGGAATTCATAACAAAAAGTGATTGTTAATATCTAAACATTTTTCTGGAACTTTTAAAAATAAGGAGATTTACTACAGTTTCCCCCCACCCAAAAAAAAAATCACTCTTGCCTGTGCCTTTTGTCCTTCACAGCACATTTGTTTTACCCTGGGGAGGAGAGGAATTTAAAATAAGAGAAATTATAAGGAAAAACATCACAGCATTGTGAGCATTATTCCAACATGTGCTTACACTTTTTTAGCAGCTCTCTTTAGAGCTAGCTCCAGGGTGATGCTGTAGAAACTGTTCAAGTGAGAGGTTAACAATCATATGACACTTTATCATATGGATAAGCAACTAATGTGATGGCAATAACATATTGCTTACTGCTGTGATCTTCTTAATTGTTTCATAAAACCCCCCCAAATTATCAGTGATTGTTTTTTATAACTCATTCAAATATCCTATTTTTTTTAATTGATATAAAGTAATTATAAGGACTAAATCAAATATTTTAACTCCTGATTGATATATGTGTTTTAACAGTATCAAGAACAAAGGGAGTCTGAACTAGCAGAACTTCGCTCCCTGGAACAGAAATTTTTGTCTGCACAGCAGTGGAAAACGGATTATAGAGCCTATGCAAAGGTAAGCTTGCTTTCCAAAATCTGCCCACTATTGTCAGGGTTCAACAATGAAGGGCTTTTTAGCTGTCTCTCCATTACAGGATCCAGGAGTTTCCATTTCTTGAGTGCTATGACAACATTTCAAGTTCCATCTCAAGGTAGTAACTGTCCATCCTCACTGTCAATTAACTTTTAAACATCTACAAAAAAGGTCTGCTGGGAGTTAAAAGTGTTTTTGTAGAACTTGAGATTCTGAGATTCCTGGATATCATAGGTCATCATTCAAAGAGTGGTTGGCCAGAATGTTGAAGGACATGGCACAGGTGTGGGTTGGATATCAGGGCTGGAAATACGGGAAAGTGCAGCTTAGAGTTAGTGTCTGCAGTTTAGGGTGACACACGTGGTGGTTGAATCATCACCCTCAGTACTATGTTCCTGTAAAATTAAATAGCAAGGTATGGGAATACCCTAGTAGAACCTTTCACTCGTGTGACTCCTTCATGCAGAAACATCATTCAGGAAGAGTCTGACAGGAGGTTTGCTCAGTTTGGTTCCAGGTGAGGCTGAACAGACTCCTGGGCACAAGGATTTTCTCCTTGCCTTGAGTGTCGCTTAGTCCTCTGTGGAACATGTTTAGGGTCATGGGATAAATCACGTTAGAAGGGATTCCTAACATTCATGTAGTTCAACCCCCTGCACAAAGCAGGGCAAGCTCTGAAGCTAGAACAAGGTGCTCAGTTGTGTTTTGGACATTTCTAAGGATACCACAGTATCTCTGGGCAACCTATTTGACTCTTTGTAAAGATTTTTCTGTAAATCCAATTGGCATTTCCCCTGTTACAGCTCGTGATTGTTGCCAGATTGTCATGACACATCATCCCTCTGCAACTCTGCCTCTAGCTTCCCTATAAACCTTCTCTAGGTACTAGCAGATTGCAATTAGTACCTCCCTTGGCTTTGTTAGTCCTCCCCAGACTAACAAAGCTCTGTCTTTCCTCACATGTGGTTTTCCCGAGTACCCAAAGCACCTTAATGTCCCTCCTCTAGACTCTCCATGGTCCTGCTCTTTCTCTTGTCCCATGGGACTCTGAACTGGATACAGCGTTCCAGATGTGGCCTCATCTGGAGCCCAGCAGAAAGAACTGGCAGGTCTGGGCACGCCGGTTAGGCTCTTCCAGCGTGCCCATTGCATTTGTTGCCACAAGGGTGCAGTGTGGGCACTTCACAGTTAGGTCTTGACATCTTTGGATGATTTTTATTAGTTTTTTCAATTGATGACAAGCTCTGACTTTATCATCCTTGTGAACAAGCAAATCAGTCTGTCATTTGGTAAGGCAGCAGTTGTTATTTATGGACGGCTTATGAAGAGGAGTCTCAGAAGGAGAAGCATAAGAATTTTTTTGTGTTTCGAAAAGGAATGGCAAAATAGAACTATTATTTTTAAAATAAATCTTTACATAAAATGCTGGCAGATTATGGGAAATACCAGAGCTTTTACTGGTCTGTTGTTATAAATATTTAGGGCAAAAGAAATATATAATACCAAATGCTGAGTTTCTACATCCATTTCCAGCAAATTTCCATGTGGAGTAACAGATACCCTGGCAAATTTTCATCAAACCTATCCTTTTTTTTTCAAAAAACATGTGCTGTTACTCTTAAGGACGTGCTTTCCTGAAACTGAAGCTTGCTTTCAAGTGCAAATGCACACAAAAGAAGAAAATGGATGTTTTAATTACTGAAGACTGATCAATCTGTTACACAAGAGCTTCCAGAACCCTCATGTATTATTGTTTGTTTTTTTTTTTTAAGTCAGCGTAAATGGTTTTGGAAGTGGTCGGGAATGAAATTACATGAGCACTTTGGCTTTAAAAGATCCATTTTGTGCTGTAATGCAATCTTCAGTTACATTATATCATTAATCCTCACAGCATGCAGAGGCAGGATTTCTTTAGTTTACTACATGAATAAAAAATTGCATTAGAGCTGTAACATTGATCCCATGAGACAATGTTAGACTTGCGTGCAGAGTTGGGTGGGTTTGGCCTGTGACTGTTGATTATTTCCCCTCCCCCTGCCAAGAGTGACCAGCAATTGATCTGAAAATAAAATTATTAAAAATAAAAATAAGTCTTTCAATCCTGTTCACATTCCCAGCAGAGAGTTCTGTAACAGCCAAACTGGTGCTGGTAAGGAGGAGGACATCTCCTTCAGAGGCAGTGAAAGGAGGAATAAACTTGCTGAAGTAGAAGTCACTTAAGCAGCTTTACTGCCAGCGTGGGAGTTTTCAGTTTCCTTGGCAGTGTTGGGTCTGAGAAACACGTCCTTCTTCCACCTGTGCTGGTTCCTTGCTGGTGTTCTCAACCATTTATCCTTTCAGTGCCACGTTTGCATCAGGTACTGAATTCATTCCTCTTTCTAGACACACAAGCTGCACCCAGCAGAGCAGAGACCACCGATAAAGGAGCAGCTGTGAGCAGCAAATGTTGGGTGGGCAGGGGTACTGATATTAACGTAAACCCCTTTTTTTTCTGGCATAATGATAAGCCAGATGCTGTTGCAATCCTGTTTAGCTGCAGGTGTGAATGCGTCACTATCACATATTCGTCCTTCGGAATCCTTCTTTATCCCTTAATAATGGTTGTCTCTTGCACCACATGCCTGTATCTCCTTTTCCTTGGTTTTTTTCCTGTAGTGGGAGCATTACCTCAATTGTGACGGAAGTCCTGACCCAACTGTACTGCAGGAAATAAATACTTTCATGAGCTTATGGCTTGAAGATCAAAATGAGGACATTCAGCTTGTGATGGAGAAGGGAGAACAGGTGCTAAATGTAAGTGTGAAAATGGTATTTTCCAATTTAAGCTTACCAGAACCTATCTGAACAGTCCCTTTCCCCCTCCTTTTAGGGTGGGGTTTTTTATGTGACCAAATGGCTGAAATTGGCTGTAGCCTCCAAAACCCAGGAGTTTTTCTTCAGTTTTTATAATTATTATTTTTTTTTTTTTATACTGATCTGTTGGTAACTCTGAAGGAGAAGACTATTACCTTTAAATATGCACTGCATTTAAGAGATTGACATATAATGGAGCTGTAGCATCCCAACATCCATCTTCCACTTCAAGCAGCCATGACCCACAACATAAAAGCTCATCCCATATACAGATGCTTCAGTGGACAGCAGCCTTATCATGGAACACAGCCAGCAAAGTGTCCTGTAAGAGCAGGGTTTCCCAAAATGCAGGTCACCAACCGTTGGTGTTTTTATGAGGCAGTGGCAAGCAATTTGTGGCTGCTCTGTCAATGCAGGATTTAATTGTAGTTTATGCTAACTTCATAGTGGGTTTTTTTCAGGAAGTTAAATGGGGTCTTCCAGAAATGGGGGCTGAAAGGCACATGCGTAATGCGACTTTCCTTGGGCTGGTTTGGTTCTGAGTGTTAAGAGTTCCCACCTTGCAATGCTGGCTTGGTGCTGCAATTGTTACCTTCTGCGTGCTGCCTTTTCCTGAGCTGCAGGGGAACGTGACAGTCCTTTCCAAGCCTGTCAGCAGGTGGCTCCTCCCTTTCTCTTCTGCGCTGCCGCCCAAGCAGAAAGCCTGAGATTTGCCTGCTTCTGGTCCTTCTTGCCTCTCTTCCTCCTGCTGTGTCATCTGTCCCATTTCCACACTTCCTTCCCTGCTGTGTGTTTCCCATCTGACACCAAAGCAGGCACAGCTGCTTTGGGCCTTGTACTTGCGTACGAGCTTGCGCCGTACTCTCAGCCGCGTGTTACGTGGTACTGGAAGAGAGGCGTTTGCCTCTGGCCCCTACTGGAAACGCAAGGTGATGTCAGAAACATTGTCTGTCTTCGCTTGGTGTAAAACACCCGAGCATTTCTTTCCTGTTCTCTGTGCTTTTAGAGGAAACTGTTAAACACTCTGAACTGTGAGGTCACGGAGGTCGGCAGTTCGGAGTGGACAGGGACCACCTCACTGTGGCGGTAGATCGTGTTGAAGGTACAATAAGACTGTAGCGGTTACGATCCTGCTGCTGCTTCGCCACACCTTTAATGAGCAGCAGTCTGCAACTCCACAGGCTAAGAGGAAGAAGAGTTTGGCAAGCCTGGAAGGGAGGCATGAAATATAATCTGATCCTGCCTTCCTCCCAGTGCCACAGGTCCCTTTAGCCAGCTAGGGATGTTTTTAGTTCTGTACAAGCATTTAGATGTGAAGGTATTAGTGTGTAGTGGAAGACAAAAACATTATGACAGCGTTACTCCAAACTTCACACTAAGTTCTGAGAATTAAAATGTAATTGCTGTATGCCTTCCTTTTTTAAAAAATATTTTTAAGATTACATAAATTGAGATTACAGCTTTATTTTGGTACCATACTTACTACAGTAATTAACTTCTCATTAAAACTAGTTTTTGACCAAAAGGCTTCTTTGTATGGCCCATCTGGTTCAGTAAATGATCTGTTTCATGAACTTAAGATTCCACAGCCCCCAGTTTAATGAATGAAGGAAGTGGACTAGAGGAATGAGGAAAGGCAGACTTGGGCCTGGAATATCCAGCACTTTGCATGGCTGACTGTCTATCCAACAGTGCTGTCAGCACAGTATCTAGAACTGTCATAGAAAAATATTGTTTCTGTGGCTAAGACGTGTTTAGGTACAAAAGCAGCGTGTTGGCCTCACTTTTTATTGCAGAACACACGGTGCATCAAGGGTGGTGTCAAAGCAGAAATTCTTTTCCCGCATATGTTGTCTTCCAGTTAATGGAGAAGTTGCAGTTTCTTCTACTGGACACGCCACCGAGTGAGATAACAGAAAAAGAGACAGTCCAGTACCAGGAATCTATTCTGGATTTGCAGAATCTGCTTCATCAGAAATACAATGGAGCTACACAGCACCTACTTAAAGTGAGATTTACTACTAACGAAGCTGTAATATGCACAGTGCACCCAAGTGTCTTCCTGTGATGGTGGTTTGTGTTTGTTTGTGAATTGTCACAGAGATTAGTAGTTAGATTCCCAAGTCATGTGTGTAGCAGGTACCAAACTTGTAATTCCTCAAAACACCTGAAATCTAAGCTTTGAAGTGGAAATTCCCACAGACTCACAGAGTGGTCTGGGTTGGAAGGGACCTCAAAGCCCACACAGTTCCAACCCCCTGCCATGGGCAGGGACACCCTTCACTAGCCCAGGCTGCCCAAAGCCCCATCCAGCCTGGGACCATGTCATTAAGACATTTAAGTTTAAATTATTGTGAAATTTTGTGAGATTTGGAGATGTTGAAAGCAAGGGGCGCAGCCTGAAATTTGTTTCCTGTTTTGCGTCAGTAATTTACTTCAGAGCTAGCTGACTGTACACAAAATTGCAGATGTGAAAGGCAGGACATCATAAGGTTAGCTTGTAAGTGTTTTGTTTAAAATAGGATCTTGGGAAGAGTAAGGAGTATTTAGAACATGAAAATGTAGTTCAGAGTCTGTTTTCTGGGGTGCATGTATGGGTAGGGATCTCGCTTGCTATTTTAAGGGTATTAATCCTGTATGTAAGTGAAAGACTATTGCTAGAGGAAACAGAAAAAGGAAAAGGAGTAAAGGGAATAGTGAACCAAGTTGTATTTTCACGATCAAGCCCCTCTGCAAATTAAGAGATGTTAAATTCTTGGTTGTCTTGACTGAGTTTTGGATTAAACTCCCACCATAGTTATAATTTGACAAGGTTTACTTGGATGAAAATGTAAAATAACCTGTGCAGTGATGGTGGGATAGGAGTGTGTTAGTGCTCAGTAAGTTGGGTTTTTTGATTTAACCTGTCCTGAGAAATGTATCTGAGGGTAAATGATAACAGGAGATTAGGCAGTACCGTAGAAGGGGATAATATAAGGTCCCATACAAAGAGATCTGAGTTTATAATTGCCATATAGTGCATAAACGCAACATACCTGAGCTTGTATTTTTATTTCTGTCTGTCTTTTTTTTACTTATTCAAGTGGAAATGTAAGTAAAGAGAAGTGGTAAAGAGGAAAACATGATTTAATTGGCTTTTTGCTTTGTAGACAGCTAATATGTCTGAAGATTCTGAAACTGGAAATATGCAGGCAGTCATAAAGGATAAAAATGTCACCTTCTGTATTTGGGCCAATCTGAAGAAGAAAGCAAGGTACAGCGTACTGCAGTCCTTAATTTGCAATGAGGCCTGGCCTTGTCTCCCCAGGTTGAGTAAACACCAAGAACCCATTTCTCATAATCTTTTTCATGTTAAATAGCATTCATTCTGCAGACTCCCAGTTGATGGATTTCATACCACCCTGTTGCTAAGGAAGGTACTGGTTACATCTGAGTTTTATCTAAGAAGCAGAGGTTTTTTTTAATATATGTATTAACATAGAAATATCTATATATATTTGTTTTGCAGAATGCTAGAGTAGGACCCTGTTGCTGCCAGAACAATGTTTAATGGCAAACAATAAAACTCATACAGAGAGTTTTTTTCCTGTATTTTCCTCTGGAAATATAATGTGTCTTGCTGATGCATTTAATAGTTTCTAAACTGTTACAGATGCTTAGGAAGTGGTGAATGATGCTCAGTTCTCAGTGAGATAAAAGAGCCTAGAGCCTGGGATACAGATATCCTCCATAGTGTGTTCTGAATCAAAGGTTGTTTCTTTTTATTAGATTACTGTTTAACTGATACATTTTTCAAAACTATATATATATTAAACAATATATATATATTTTTTGAGTGTAATTCCTACCCCCATCTGCAAATATGAGGACTAAATTGGTTAAAGGACTTTGTCTTGACTAAGGACCCCTTACTTAGCTTTTGGCTAAGGCAACTCAAAGGTTGGGCGCTGAGCAATGATGTCAGACTGACCTGCAGGAAGAGCCCGTTTGGGTTAAAGTCTTCTGGTCAGCAAGAGCTGCACTTGAAGTTTTCAGCCAAATATTAAAGAAGAGGTCAATGCTGCTTTACTAGAAGAATTTTAGAACTTGGGACAAGCTGATCTTACATGAAAACAAGTATTATTTGAGTTGTTCTGGGTTTGGTTGGGCAGGAATTGCAGTGAGCGAGAAACTTCTGCATCTGATGAAAGAATCCAAGTTCATAAGTTCGTTCCTTGGTCCTGATGCAAATTGGCCTCCTGTCCCTGCTCTCAGCCTGTTTCCTACACTGTCACAAGGATTGGTGGATTATCAAAATTACCTCTACGGTGGATTATCAAAATTACCTCTACCTCTGTGTCTCTCTTTAGGTTTTGTGTGGAAGATGCTGAGACTGATGTGTCAGAGTCAGTTGGTGACCTCACCTACATAGGATTTGCCCATAAATTAGTCACTACAGGAATGTAGTGTGTAGAAGACCTGCCATCTAATTCTGACTCATGGTCATCTTAAGAGGACTGACCATTATTTTTGCAGCTCCTGATCCCCTTAATGCAGTTACAGCTTTTCTGGAGGGGCTTATAGGCAGCTGTCTGTGCAAGACAGGAAGCATATCCTGACACTCCACTCAATTTCTTAGATTGTGCCATGCAACAATAAACAATATAGGTGACTTTTGGTGTAGAATGTAAATTTAAATAGGAAGACATATAAAAGTGTGTGCTGCCAATCTTACTAGGGAATGTTATTTTTTTAACTGTTTCTACAGGTTCAGAAATCACGTGTTTTGTGATGCACAGCATGGATTTCAGCTCCCAAAGGCCCTGGCTGTGACCAGCATTGCAGTTCGCATATTGCACACTCGCTACGATCACGTATCGCCCCTTTGGCTGCAGTGTCAGGGCGTGCCAAAATTAGAAGTCTCAGATAGTGAGGAGTTAACCCAGCCTTCCCAAGGCAACATAGAAGAACCAAAAGAAGAAGAAAAGCAAGCTAGAGAAGAGCCCAGTGTGCCCACTGAAGAAGTGTGTTCTGATGGGAGTAAGGTAGGCAAAAAATCTCTCACCAAGGATAACCTACGTCTCTATTACTGCTCAAAGCCCAGGCACGGTGTAACAACTTCTTAATGTGTCCAGAGAGCCAGGTTCTTAAATGGTTTCCAGAAAAAGGCAGCTGGGCAGCTTGTATTAATACAGTGCCAAAGAGCTGCTCAAGAGAGTGGAAAGATGAATGACCAAGGATAGTTTTACAGAAGGTAAGAAGGGATGTTTGGGCAGGGTGCAGTAGTTGCGGTGTCATTGGCAGATGTGGGTTGACATTTGGTTGGCAGTTTAAGAGTAGGATCCAGCGTCAGGAACCATTGTGAGATATGTCACAGCTCTGTGGAGATATGTTCTGCTTCTGGGAGACCAGCAGCACCGTAACATTGCTGCAGGAATCCAATATTAGACAAGTTTGCAGGGTGCAAAGCAGGATTCAGTTCAGTGGGGCTCGGTTGTACGGTTACGTAGCGTCCTGGTGTCTGTGGTGAAGCAGTGCCAGGAGAAGGCTTTCCCAGCACTGGTGCTGTTTGCTGGACTCCCTCATTGGCACTCCGCAATGGGGCATGTTGGGTTTGGGCATTGTGGGGGTTGCATGGGTTGATTCTTGATACTGGGTTTGGGTATTTCACTTTGGGTATCATCTGCAGCTACGGATAAATGGCTCGGGTTTCCACCCCAATACCTGTAAACCATCCTGCCTTATTTCTTGTTAATAAGCTTGGAGCAGCAAGCTTTGCCTTTTTGCTTTTCAGCCCCTGACACCTCACGGTAAATCAGTGCCTGAAATCCCATATTTCTTGGTTCCTTTCTTCTTTACTTACGTGACAAATCTTGTCTTTTGGCACTTTTCACAAACTTTTTCATTACTGTCTTCAAGCTCCTTGTTTCAGTCCTTCTCTTTTTCTTTTCTAGGTCTTACTCTTTCCATCCAGTTGTGAATTTTTTCTGTTCCCTCTGAAGAACTGCACTTCTCTCAGCGCCCGCCATGTCTCCTCCTGTCTGGCTCAGCCTTGAGTTTCCCCTCATTTTTGTGCGTAAACACTTCTTTCCCCTCACCTTCTGTCCTCTTTCAGGCTGAAGACTGCAAGCAAGGGTTCTGGCAGGGTTTCAGTACAGCTTTGGATTCGACATCAGCTTAAGTTTTCTTTGTGTCACCCTTCTAGCTGTAAAGTCAGTGTAAACATAACTTTGGAGTGCACACAGGCAAAGTGCTTGTATGGTACTTGGGGAGCTCGAGGTGGAATTCACTGTGGAAATGAAGTAATTATGTTATCTCTACTTATCTATCTGGTTACAAAGTTTGAGAGTACCTTTAACCAAAGCTAGTTTTGCTGGCTAGGCAGAAATGATTTCTCCTAAAACCTTGATCCTGGAGCAAAACCGACGCGAGTGTTGCTGGAGGAGTGGGGCTCCTCGAAGGAGGGTGTGCTCTCTTTTGTATCACATCTAACTAACTAATGATAAAATGTCTTCTGCTTTTTATGTAGACTGCTGTCCCATCCAAAGGAAAGAGCAACGGCATAACTGATGGAAACAAGACTGCAGCGGAGGAAACCAAGAAGTCAGAAACCTTGGACATACCACCAGAAGGTATGTTGTTAGTTTTTAATGCACAGTGTTGGAAAAATACTTTTTATAAGTATTTTATTTAATACATGGAAACATTGTAACACAGATCTCTGTGTGAATGGAACAAAGTTTACAAAGATATCGATGTTTTGATAACACTTGAGTTTTGTTGACACATCTATTAATGATTGTTAAATGCAGGGAGAAAATAGGACAGATAGATAGGAAAATGCATTTTGTCCCCATGCTTATTTTATGTTCCTATACGTATTGATTATGTTTGTGACGTTTGTGTATTATTATGCACACGTTTATGTGTGTTTATGGGTGAGAGGGGCAATCTGTGTGAATCTGCCAGGCTGAGACTGGCTTCCTCAGACAAAATGGTTCCAATGGATATGACAACAGGCACTCAGGCAGTGTAGGTGTTGCTGTTACTTAAACATGTGCTTACAGCAAGGTATTTGTGATGCACCCTGCTTAAAAGAGGGCCTGAACCTAGGAACTGTAAACTGGTTCTTTCCCAGATCAGTTAAGTTATGAATTTCTTCAGTGTTATGGTTCAGTCACTGAGTGCTGTCTTAAATAAAATGACCAGAAACTGTTCAGCACAGTTTAGCTGAAGTGTACAGACTTTTCTTTGTTTAAAAAAAAAACAACCCAAAACTTTCTGCTGAGCATAGTCCAAGCACCAGTTGTCAGATTAGACCCTAAAGACCATCCGAGCAAGATGGTTTTCAAGGGAACTTGGGCTTCTTTTGGAGGAATCTGCTATCTTCTTTCTGTAAGGCTTTGCAAATCCCTTTGCAAATCCATGAGGTAACATGTATATGGGCAGCAATGTAGTAATTATACCCGAATGCCCACAAGTTTGTTTATCTGCTTTAATAAGGAGACAAAAACTCCGCTTTTGCTGACTCCCTAAGGATTTGCAAATCCATCCAAGAACCCTTTCTTGAGTAGAGTTTGAAAGAGCACTCAGTTACTGCAAATCCAGTGAAAGCAGACAGACAGGTAGAAGAGAGGAAAGCCAGGGAGGCAGCGACAGGGAGAACAGCGAGAGCGACAGCTGGTTTAGTCTTCTCTGGATTTAACTTCCTTGTACTGGCGTTAGGAAGTAAATTTTGTTTGAGAGGAGGAATGGTTTCATTTAGAAAACTCATATGTAGTTTTCTATTATTATTTTTAAAAGCAAGTTAAGGCACAAACCACCACTGTGGCCGGGAGTAAAGCGGTTCTTAGCTTCCTCTGAGGTGTTTGCTTGGAATGATTGTAAAAGGACATGATATTATTGGGTGTGAATGCAGTAGAATAAAAGCTTTGAATAGTGCAACTACATCTGACAGCAGGATAAAATCAGTACCACTTTCAAGTGGTTTTTAAAAAGCTTGAAGTCAGATTATAGGGATATTTGCCATTTTGTAAGATTATCTTGCTCTCTGAAAGCATATTTTTGTAACACAGTAGCTATTTTTACATTACTGAACACTGTTTCTTGATCCCTGAAACTTACTTCCACCAGTGCAATGCTTTGTGAAATTTATTTTTTAAACACTAAAATACTTCTAGGCATTGTTGTCCATAGCATTTATGCCTTTGGTTAAATTAATATATATATAATGCATACACAATTATGCATGGAAAAAATATGACTTACTTACCTTTATCTGAAATTTTTGTTTCATGTGTTTAAAAATCCCTCTTGCACTTCATAAATATAATTTGCATTTCACTTTCAGGATGTGACCTGCAATTGCCTTGTATCTTTTCATTTGCTGCATTTCTTTTCTCACTAATACAATCTCAGCCAACTACTGCATTGCATACTTCCAACTTTCTTCTGCCCTTGATGGCGTGACTCAGCAGCAAAACCTTATTCCTATGGCAAGCATTTTGACTTGACTACAACGTTAGAGCAGAGCGAAATCTGTTAACAAGCTCAGTGCCACAGCAAGCAGTGCCTTTCCTTGTCTGGCTGTCCGTCTTTTCCCCACATTGCGATGACTTGTTGGAAGGTTTGGGAAACACCAGTAGATGGTGCTGAAATGCCGCAGAGTGGGAACTACCTCAAGCACGTGGCCCTTTCCTGCAGAGGGGAAAACCGTAGAGGTGGGGGGAGTTCGGCGCCTGGACGCGGTGCTTAAACCAGCTCACACGGTTTGTTTCCCAGTTCAGGATCCGCAGCTGCGGGAGCTGACGAATGAAGAAGAGGAGGTGATAACCGATGAAGGCGTCGCCGATTTGCAGCGGTTTGTGCCGGTGGGCGGTGTGTACCACATCGACGCGCTGCAGCTCCCGCCTCAGGTCAGGCAAGCCAAGGACTGGAGCATGGTGGAGGTAGGTGAGAAAAGAGGTTACTCCCCGTGCAACCCCCGTCCCTGCCACCCTTGAAGTGCTGGTCCTGAGGCGTGTCACCACCCTGCACGTGCCGTTACACAGCCACGTGAGCAGCAAGCTGAAGGGGCTGAGTTTTCTATTAATTTTTGACTTGCACTTGGCCAACGGTTGGGGCAGCTGTGGGGACCAGCTCAGCCTGCACACGGGGAGAGGCGGGTGCTCAGCCAGCACTCATGGGCTAACTGAGAGCTGTGTGTTGGAAAAATGCCCCTGGCCAAAGGAAAAGCAAGGAGAGAAGCTCTTTGTTTTTCACACGTGAAAGATGAAACCAATTTACTGCTAATTCAGTGCCAGGCTCTGCAGGATACTCAAGGACTGTAGTCCATGTGTTCTGGTTTTCCCACTCATGGAGCACTAACCTCCATCACAGTGGACTTCCATTGCAAACTGAGACAGCAGGACTGTGGGCAGAGCCAGAGCCATGGGATCCCCATCCCAGCTGAGCACACTGACCTCTGTCATTCCCTTTGATGCTGTGTGGGTGTCCTGGTTTTGGTCAGGATAGAGTTAATTTCATTTGTAGCAGCGGCTAGAATGCTGTGTTTGAGAGTAAAATGGGAGTAGTGCTGATAACACCCTGGTGTTTCTAGTTGCTGTCAGACAGTCAAGGACTTTCTCAGCTCTTCATGAGAAAGGAGGGGCGAAGCCAGGACAGGTGGCCCAACTGGCCAAAGAGAGTATTCCACGCCAGTTACGTCCTGCCCAGGATATCGGGGGTTGACGGGAGGAAGGCCTGGGGCGGCGCCGGGACGCGCGGTTCTTGGGGGACAGTCGGGTTCTGGGACGGCTCTGGGTGGCACAGCCTGAGTTGTGTGGTTTGGTGAGAAACTGCATTGTGTATCAACAGCTTCATATATTTTGCTTTGAAGTCCTGTTAGTATTGTTACATTGTATCTTTCTGTTATCGTAGTAAACTATCCTTATCCCAACCCACGGGCCTCTTAATTTCTTGATTTTGGGGTTATTTGCCCCTTTCTCTTCCTTTTCCCTTCCCTTACTTCTCACCCCCCCTCCCCTTTCCTTTAACCTGCTCTTTTCCTTAAAGGAGCAGGCAGCTGCGTGGATCTTGGCCCTCAGCCGGGTGAAACCACGACAGTGGGCGAAGTGGAATGATACCTGCTTTTGCCTCTCAGGTGCTCTTGGGGTGGTTCTTCAGGGTTTTTGGCACTGCCCTAAAGCTGCCTGCTGCAGCACATGAAGGGTTCAGAGGCCCAGTGGTGGTCACCCCTCTACTGTCTTCAGCTTTGCCGGTGGAAAGGTGCATTGTTCACCAACTGTTAATGCAGATACATTTTAAATGGGGTGTCAGGAAACTCCATAGGTCAGCAAGTGGACAGGGGAAAATAAATATTCATCAGCTACCAGTTTTTAATCAAAATGTTATCTGTCCTTTTCCCATCTTGGCAAAGTTACTCAATGGTGGACTGGAGGTGTACCCATATCCCCCAGAAGAGGCTGAAGATACCACACAGCCACCAATACGAATAACCCTCAGGCATCCTGACTACGTGATATATTTTGAGAATCCGGTGGTAGCTCGGTGGGATCCCTCAGGTACAAACTTAGGACATGAATTTATTTTAAATCTGAATGATGGAATTTATCCCTGACTTTGGGTATGTTCAGAATACAACTGTAAAGCTAAGAGCCAATTCAGAGCTCAGAAATAATTTGGCGATTTCAATGTTAAATGATTTTGGGTTGGGTTTGGGTTTTTTGTTGCTCAATTATTTTCTTTTATCCTATCCAATAATGGACTGGTTGTTGAGGCTTTTTTTCTGTAGCTTTTTCAGATGAATGGGAAAAACCACACACCATTTAATGGACAGTAATACAATTAAATACCACAAGTCAAACTTTGCTGGGGTGAAGCTATGTGAAGTTCACTTTGAGCCAAATCAGCTCCTGACTGCATGTATTAATATTAAGTTAAAATATGAAAAGTAAATGTTAAAATGTGTGATAGTTCAGTTAATGAAGAAATACAACATACCTCTGACTTGACTTTACATTCATGAGAGCAGAACCTATTAAAACAATTTCATGTCTGAAATTAGTCTTGAAAATGAGCTTGTGGACTGTGATATAGCAAGTAAGACGTGACAGTTATGGCAGCATTTGTATTTCTTTTGCTACTGAGGAGCTTTCCTGTCAAAATCAGCCCTACCTTTTACTTAAAGGTAATTAACATGAAGAGAGTTTTGGCCCTAAATTACTTCTCTTTATTTTGTGCCTAATATTTTGTCTTAGCTGAACATTATTTAACCCAGGATTCTTCCCCAGCACATACCATGGGGAGAAGCTTTACACATAAGCCTTTGTACTTTTGCATCCCTTTTTAAAGGCCAACGGTGGAGAACTGATGGCATCAGCAACGTGACGTATGACACGCAGGAGAAGAGTGTCACCTTTGAGATGGCTGCCTTTTACACAGTAGCCCTTCTCCAGAATGCTCACCTGAACCTGCCCTATCAGGCATGGGAATTGCAGCCTACTGGTACAGATGAAGCACTGCTTGTAGTTACTACAGTCTTTGCAACAATTCAAATACAAATTAAGGTACTGTAAATATATTTAAACCAAATATTTACAGGTTTTTTTTAAGAATTAGTGCAATGTCCTTTATTAAGAACTTGGGAAGGTTCAAGAAGAGCAATTAGAATCTTGTTTTCCCCTCGTTGAAAATGAGGCAGCATCTCTCCTTTTCCATGCATTGTAAGGAAAAGAACCAGTGAGTTAAATTTCAGCATCTGTATGGATGTTCTGCAACGCTCCAGCGAGTGCTCTGGTATTGATACCACTTTGCTGAATTCAAGATTGTACTTTGGAGGAGAGAGAAACAAACAAGCAGTTAAAGCAGCCTCCTACTACTGCTACTTGTTCCTTCTGAATGTTTGTGTTACCCATGCTTATCCCTGAGCTCATGGCTGTATGACTCAGTGCAGCAGCAGACATGATTTTAAGAGACTGCATGTGAGCATAAGCACAGGCCAGGAGACCAGTATCATTTCTGACATCCTACAGCAAAGCAGCTTTCTTCAAGAACTGGGACTGAAAGTTTACAACACTGAGGAGCAGATAACCCAAAATAGCAAACATAGTACTGCTGGTTGATGCCTAAAGCAGAAACTAGCTTGCATGACCAGTAATGCGTTGTGTTTTTAACTGGTTTGTACAACAGGGCAACCAGTGCATGTTGTCTTCAGTAGTGATGGAAGAGAAGGATGTGCTTTCCCATCTCTCAGGAAAATGGACAAATCCTGTTAACCTAAGAGTACTGTTGAGAAATGCTGGGGTGAATATTTTCCCAGGAGAGCATTCCCACAAGTATGTCTCTGTGACCAAGAAGGTGAGTGTAAGAGTAGAGGGGGTTCCTGTTGGGTTTTTCACTTAGGTAACACTGTCTTGTATGAAGTTCTGCTGTGCAGGATCAGGGGGCAAGTGCAGAGGTGTTGGGGCAGCTTAGCCCATGGACTGTAATTAAAGCAAGCTCTTTCTGACAAACAGAAAATATATGTATGTATGATTCAGTCTAATTCCCTAACTTGTACTTTGGCATTACAGGCTGCCCTAGCAGAAGTTAGGGCCTATCAACAGATGGCACTAATGGCATCTGCTTTTGCTTTCTCCTGGAGCAAGTGGAATGAAGAAGCAGGGCAAGAACAAGTAGTGTTCAAGGTTTGTGCATTTAAAGTAGACTTCTAGAGAAAACCAGCACAAGGACAATTTACTTCTGCATGATACACTTACCTCAGTGTCTTTAAGCTCTGTATACACTTTCAGTGCAGCAGTTTAAAGATTTAGGCTTGACTGAGAGTTTGGTAAAGCTTCAGAGCCTGTTTCTTCAGTGCATCACAGCTCCCACAGTCGCAAGATCTGTAACAAAGACATTTGCTACAGAAATGTGTGTTCTGGTAATAGGCTAGAAATGGGTAACTGACATGTCAGACATGGAGGCTTTAGCCAAGGCTGGGATGACACAGCTGGATGATGATTTTCATGAAGTATCCTGCTGCAGAGATCCTGTGAATAGCAAGCTGAGCTGCAAGTTCTTTAAATAATATCTGGGTATTTCTCCTTGTCCATCTGGAATTTCCTTGTTCCCTGCTGTAAAAGGGGAGTATTGATGCCTTTCCATCTGTGAACTAAACCAAGGTTGGTTAAAACTTGTCCCAGACAGACAGAAAAATATTCCCCAGTTGTGGCTGAAGATACATAACATATCAACATACCATACTGTAAGTCTTGAGCAGCTCTCCCCCTCTCTCAAGTTAAATGCATGTGGTGATAGGATAAGTAATACTTAATCCCAGGAGCAAGAACTAAAACAAACAATGCCTGTTGCACCTTGCTTACTCAAGGAGTCAGGAGCAGCAAGGAAACTTGAGGGGCCAAACCTTGCAATTTACAGAGGCAAAACAGAGGGAAGGATGGTGGTGGTACACCACCTGGTGCACAGACAGGCTGCTTGGCAGAGCACACTAATATTGTTTCAGGATTTCAAAGCACTCCATTACACTCCTGAATATACCAGAATTTAGAATTTCATACTAGGAGGAGTAAGTTCATTGGTGTCCTGGGCTGACGGGACTCTTATTTCCCTGTGACAGGTAAGTGAGCATCTTGAAGCAGATTCTGACAAAGACTGGTCTCTGTACATGTTTAATGGCCAGAAAGCACAAAAACTCAAGATCACTGAAACCAGTGAAGCTTTTTCAGAAGAGCTAGAAGAAGATTCTGAATTTCACTCCACACTCTACCATATGCTTAAAGACTCTGCCAGCAAAGAAGCAATCAGTAAAGTGGAAACAGCTAGCTTCCTGTTTATTGATGTTGTGTATCAGCTCCTCCTTGCCACAAGAGTTTTAACATACTCATAAATACTGCATGCTTTCCTTCAAAACTTTATTATCAAAAGCTTTCAATAAAGTTACATTTCAAGTCTTGAATCCTTTTCTATTCAAATCATTAGGACAGCTTCAATGACTAAAATGCAAGTAGTCTAGTTTTCTTAAAGCAAAATATGTTCTTTATTCTCTGGTGGCTAGACCACTTAGTCATATTTATTGTTAGGTACTTTCAAAGTTACTAACTTGAATAGAAGCAAGACCTTTTTCGGTAGTTACGAAGGGAACTCTTGTCAGAGTGGAAGAAAAAGGAAATCTTTCAATTTCAAGTCATGCTTACAAAAAAACCCAAACCAACCCAAACAACCCACAACAACCTTAAAAATTTTCTCCCAAAAAACCACTCACAACCCAGCCAAACTGACACGTAACCTTAAATACCCTATCTCAGCTTCTCACACAGTCATCCAGACCTCCGAAATACAGCTACAAAAGTCAGAACCTCTGTTATACTGGGGGTGGCCCGTTGTGTTGAAGTCCTGTGTACGGCCACAACAGTTGCTGTAGTGAAGTCCAGGAGTCCCCAGTTCCTACAGGCGCTGCATCAGCTGGTCTTTGGAGAGACAGCCCAGTGAGGAAGCTTGTAAGAGCAGCCAGCAGTACCAGGATGGACACGGAAACCCAGAGGGTTTTGTTAGCGTTGGAAAAGGAGGTCTTGAAATGGGACACCCACGAGGACATCAAATTGCACCTGCACAGAAGAGTAAGTCACATAATGGTTCCCTTTTTCCTCCAAGACTTGCAAGCTCTCTTCCCACCCCACTTCCCAACCCCTAAAGCAAATCAGAACCCACGTACAGATCTTTAACCATCTTGAGTGATAAGGTTGTTACTGTATTGGGAGCTGCATACAGTGGTAGCTTAGGTTCTGCGTTTAAGTAAGACGTTCTTGATCAGCTGTTTAGGTGACCGACCCAATTCAGAAGTCCACCCATGCTGCTTGTACCCCACACTATTTCTGAAGAGGAGCCACGAAAGCTGCCTTGCAGATTACCAAGACATCTTGCTAGTAGAAAGCACTGAAAGTACTGGCCTTAGATTTCATTGTTTTCAAGGGCTTTAGTGCCTACCTTGAGGTTAGGGAGAAGCCTTACCCTTACTATCCATCCAAATCCTAAACCTCTCATGACATTGGGTGCCTCCATCCTTCACCAAACAATAGAAGGAAAAAAATGTAGTTGTTCTTGCTGTCTTCTCAGTTTTGCAAGCTGCATGTGTCCCCCTTGATCTTGAGTGCTCACAGTGGGGGATATTCATGGGGAATAATAAGAATCTTTGCAGTGACAGCAAACTTCCTTTACTGTGAGGCAGGGGCTTCCAAGGGGTACTGGTTTAGGACACTACTCTTCATTGGCTTGAGATACTCAGAGAAATTTGCTGAAACAACCTGGAGTTAAGTTTCGTAACTACCTGTGTCTCCGCTGCTAAGTTTTGCACAGGACTCAAATCCTGTATTGTTTTTATGGAAGTAGTGGTTAGAATGACCTTGTAGCCTTGCTGTAACAGCTGTCACAGAATAACTAAAACAGGTGGGATCACAGCATCAGTCTCCTCTTTGCCTCACCAGAAGGAATTCATAAGGAATTCCTTGTGGGGCACATCTCTGGCACCTGAGATCACTCATTCACGGTGAGGTTTTTTTTTTAACCCAACCAAAGCGACAGCTTTGCTTCCTTGTCCCACATCCACCACTCAAACATGGCTTTACCTCACAATGACAGGAGAAAAAAAAACTTACACTGACTCTAGGCTCCATTTTGATGAATATTTTCCTTTTTCAGAGACACTTTCCTTCCTGGATGGTGGTTCTTGTGCTTCAGCAGGTGATTCTGACTGCTCATTTCTGTAAGCAAGCAGCAACAGTTCCTAAGCTTTTCCATCAAGCATTCAATTTGACAGAGCTCACAATAACTTGACCTTATGGCCCTGATCAGGTGGTGGACAGTTAAAGGCTCATTAAAACCAAACCAACCGACCCTGCACACACACCTTGGAGGCAGCAGTTGTGGAACTTACTTTGTTTCAGCATGTTCATCTTCATACTCTGCCCAGGAATACGTGCTAATGAACCGCTGTAGTGAAGGGCGCTTCTCATTTTGCTTCGCTCCTAGTCGACCCCTGTCATGTTTTAAACAATTTTCTCCATCAGACACATACATAGCAGGAACCCAAAAATTTAGCAGCAACCCACTTGTTTGGGTAGGCCTTAGACAAATATGTTTCAGGATCAGTTGCCTGAAGTTAGGATTCTTTTAACAACATGCCTGCAAAACCCAGATCCATCCACACCAGCTGCCTGCATTTTGTATTTTAGTTGTAAAGCAAGAAAGTGGAGGTAGTTTTTTAAAAGTCTAAACCCTTAATAAAAACATACAAATAAAAAGAAGAGCTACAACATTTAGTCATGAATGCTTGTTTACCTACTGAGGTGTGAAAAATTAACGTGAAAGATGCTCCATAAGCTGCTAAATACAGGCTTAGTACAGGCACAGTTAGAGCTGAAAAATATTTGACCCTGTTTAAAGACAAGCCTGAGTCACTTTACCAGCTGCTGGATCTCCTGTTGAATTTGTCACTCCATTCCTCTCCATCAGGTTCATGGAACTGGGCCTAGAGGAGAAGTTTGACACACTCAGGGCATGGGCATTTTCACGCCTCAGCCCAGCCAGCTTTGAGTAGAAGGTAAAGCACCTCACCATCTAGGAGCCCCTACTTACCAGCGGCAACCCAACACCTGCATTTCCAGCACTCCTAGGCAGTGTTGCAATGCTAACTCTTCGCAGGGTTGACGAGGGCTATACAAATAAGAGGCATTACTGACTCTATCAAGGAATGACCAGACTACCCCACTGATCACATGAAACACCATCTGTTTTTATACAGACTGTATAAAACAGAATAGATGCTGATGCTTGAAGTGACACGCAAGTCGAATCATAAGCAGAGCCCAAACCGTATTCTTTGAAGTGGCATCTTCCCACATTAACTGCTTTCCACCACCACCCTGCCTCAAGCACCTGCAGTGAGGTTGGCTGCACAGCTTCCAGCAAAATACCAAAGCTCAAGGTATCTAAATTCTCCTACTGGCACTCGCAGGGATTCCTGCTGTCAGTTTGACTTGCTCCCATCTATTTATTTTTATCTCTGTGCTAAATCCTTCTTCTGTATCCCCAGTGAGACAACCATACATGAACAATATTTCTTAACCACTGTATGAGAGCTCAGCCATTTCAGCTTCTGTGAATAATTCATCTTTTAAGCGGGACCACATGCAGGTTGGTGAGAGGGGCATGCATGTTTGATGACATCAGCCCATATTTGAGACAGAAAACTACCAAGTGAAGCATGTAGCAGAGCATCAGCACACGACAAAGCAAAGAACCACTGTGCCCCCCTGCACACACACTTAAACACACTTGAAACTTCACCTTAAGCTGTAACAGACATTACCTTAAAAGGATTTGGTAGCTTTTTATTTGTAGATTCATCTGTGGAGAGATCAAACAGAAAGGCTTGCAGGAATGCAGCGAGCTTGAGTTGCAACTAAAGGTTTGACTTTTTTTTTTGCAGTCTGAGGAGTGCGTCAGAGTACTTTTAGAAAGCAGAAATGAGATTTAAGGAAAAAGCTCTCTCTTTCATGAGATAAGTTCAGAATATTCACACATTATACATCCTCTACAAGCATCAATTTCTGTCACTATCATAAAATGTGTTGTTCTGGTATCAGGGCAGCATCCCATTACAGGGCAAGCTTTGACAGTCAGGAAAGGAACAGCCTGCAATTCAGAAGGCTCCTGCAAGGATTTTACTAGTGTGCAACACTGCCCTTTCTGTTTTGAAAATACATGCTCTATTTCTCAGAAGAATTTAATCCTTCTCTGGCAAAGCCACAAGTGCACAGTGCCAGCTGAAAACCTAACCACTGTACCATCTGCTTAGAGGGGGAAGTTCAGAGCACCTGCACTTATGGAGTAATTCATACATAGAGAAGAGCAGGAAGCAGCTGTAGACAGCAGCTAAAGCTCAGCTACCTAGAAATGGCCACTGGGAACACTCCAGTGTGAGTGAGCACCCAAATTTACTGCTCACAGGGAATAAGATTGTCACAACCACATACATTGCGCTTCTCTAAAAGCCAGAATTACTGCTGCATACTTGCAAGGTTTCCTCCTGCACCGAAATTCATTACAGTTCACATACAAATTTAATTTCAGAGAGTTGTTTCAAATACTGCTCGGAAACTCCTATTTTTTCCCCTCTATTTGTAGGAAAGGAGATACAAGAGTCATACAAGCCCTCCACCTCATACATTAAGCTTCAGTTAGACAATAGCGTCTCTGGCAGGTGCTAGGAAGAGTAAAGATGAAACAGCTTTACCTCTATCTCCGAGAGAACTGAAGGATCTCTCATTCTGGAGCAGGACCTGTTTCAGCTCCTCAAGCTCTGCATGCTCTTTTGCATACATGCGCTTCAGGTTTTCCACGTGTTGAATCATCACTTCCACAGCCTTGCTGACACGGCTCTCCTAGCGGAGCGAGTACAGCAGCAGTGAGGAAAGAAACAAACCATCTCTTTAAGGAACTGCATCACTTTTAGCGTTTAAGGCTTTTTTTATCCCCCCCTTAACAGTCTACTTTCACCTTGCATCACCATGATGCAACATCCTCTCATTTTTGTCCATCCTTTCGACGTTTCACTACAACCCATCTCTCAACACATGCCCAAATTACACAGGTCTCATTTCTCCAGTGATTACTCTTACCCTAAAATAAATCAGTCTTCATTTTCTAAGCACTTACAACTCTCCTCCTCTCTTTTGCTGATCTACAGCCTCAGCTGCCACCACGCATTTGCTAGCATTGCCAAGTCATATTTTCATGCTGTTCTTCGGCATGATACACAATTACACATAGCATCTGAGTGGGACTTTGTAAATTTCCATAGATTTAGCTTATTAGCTGCCCTTTCCATAAGGCACAGAATTACCATTAGAGCATCGAGACTACTGTTGCCATGTTGCATTCCTGTGCTCTCTACTGTACACATCCCTCTGATGCAATGCTTTTTTAAAAAATAAAAATAAAAACTTCTGTTTCTTTGTTTTAAATCATATTTCTGTTGTGTGTTTTCACTACAACATAGCTGCTCTCTCAGTGCCTGGGGTCCCTTGTTACGATGCAACCAGTGACCGGAGGAAGAGAGAACTAAGCTGGGCTGGTCAGCCTGCAATACATACACAAGACTCTGAAATGTAATTATTGAACCAGAAGCCTGAGCAAAACAGAAACTGCTATCCCTTTACATTTAGCAGCTCTTAACTTTGTATGAAATACATTTACATGGAAATAGTTACCTGATTAATAGCTCCCAACATCTCTGCTTTACTGGCAACTCGGGCTGCATACTGGCTAAGGAACTGCAAGCTTTTCTGCAACTTCTTAATGATCTCCTGCGCTTGGTTATCTTCTTCACACAAAGGAACTAAAGCCTAAGAGGCGTATCAATAATAGAAATGGTGTAAGTTGTTAGTAAAGAAGGGTAAACCCAACTGATGCCACTGTGAGGTTGTGTTCCAGCCCACACAGTCACAAGATCAGCACCCAACATCCTGATGATCAGTGTCATTTGAACACAGACCTCCAGCGGGCAGAGTTGCCAAGCACAAAGTCAGCTGAAGACATTGGGGGTTTTGCCAAACCCCAACATCCGTGCAACGGAACAGCTCCCCACTGCCTGAGCACACAACACACTCAGATGACAGCTGCCATCATTTATAAAAATATTTTAAGTGCATCACTTAAGAACTCTGTTCAGAGTTGCTTACAATGAATTGCACACAAGTCCTAAAGAAAGGTCCTGTTAAGATAGATCCTTCCACAACCATTCATCCCACCCACCCTACCAGCACTGGCCAACACTAACCTCCAACATCTTTAGGGCATTTGTGATCTCCTTTTTCAAGTTTTCTTCAGCCAAGTCTCGGGACCTTTCTTCAAGCCTCACTCTCTTGTCCAAGGTGAACAAGTCACATTTAAAACCTAAAGAGAGCCTCAGAAATTCAGCCTGTTGCAGAAGAAAAAATTTCAGAATGACCCAAGCAATGCAGAAGGTTTATAAGCAGATTTGGATACTGACATGGCATTTGGGACTACACCCCATAAACAGTTATAGAGGAGATATGGAAGAGAAAGCAAACAAGGCCAATTTCCACAAAACCAGTCTTCCCATCTGTAGTGATGGGGGAAAAATAATCACTGCAGCCAGAAAAGGCCATATCCTGGTAGCACACAGAGTGCCATCTGTGTCTTGACAAAACTGTCTTAAATCAGCACATTGTGCCTGGGAGGAGGTCACAGCTATGCTCCTCCAAGCTTGCAAACAAACATTTTAGTAGTGACATATCTTTTGTTCAGGCTTAGAGATCACTACCTTTTCTCATCCCTTCCCTTCCAAAATTTCCATTGGGTTTAGGACAGACAGATTTCAGAAGCCAATTTATAGAAGTACACTCAGCTTAGGCTATTCAGCATTTTTCTTTTATGTAGGACAATATATTAATCCGGGCTTATCTATAAGATTTTTCTGTTGCCCAAGGTACTTAAGAATAACAAGCAGTCAAGACATACCTCCACTTCTTTCTCATTAGGAGACTCACTGTGGGACAAGAAGAAGCAATCATGTAACAGCAGTTTTAAATTCATACCTGCAAGTGGTCGTTGAAATGCAAAGCACTTACGCCTCATTTTGCTTTGTTTTATCTGCTTTAATGCCACCTGTGGTGGGTGAACTCCCTGAGAAGAAAGAAAAAAGTGTTCTCAAACAGAAGTGAAAAAGCCTCCCAAATAACAGCTTGCAGAAGTCTTTTGAGCTCCAACAGAAACCACTGTTGAAGATTTCCAGCATTAAGCTCTTGCCTAGAAAAATGGTTTGTGTCCCCCAGAATACACTAGACTCAGCATCAGTAAGGCAGATCAACAGTGTCACTTGTACAAAGCCACAGAATTCAGTTGTTTAGTTGGTCTCAGCTTGCATTTATTTAGTATGGGAATGTTTAGGTACAGGTTTTGGTTTAAATCCCCAGCCCATAGGTTCGGGATGTGTGACTTACTACATCAGCAGCTTTTGATGAACTCCAAAGGCAAAAGGTGAGGTGATCAGAAGAGTAGAGTTCAGTAGAAGCAGTTTAGTGGAAACATCACCCGTGTTTATCTATAGCACATTACCCCAAACTCTAGCTAGGGTAAAGGATGCTGCTTTTCAAACATTTGGGGAGGACAGGCACACCAGAAGCATTTCAAATATCCCAACTCCTATGCAACTCCTAAACAATTTTTCCTCCTGTTTACTGGAAGATGAAGCTGGTTACAGCAGCATCTGCAGAAACCAGCTACAACCCCTTTAAAACAAAATCCCCTTGTAATAATTGGCATGGGGCAGGCAGCACTCTGCACCTCTTTGCAGAGGTTTTGGCACGGGTGACCACAGCGTGTATTCCAGTGAGTTACCCTTGTGTCTTCAGCAAAAGCCTCTTACCTTTCCTAATGGAAACCACAGCTGGTGCTTCCTCACTCTGCTCCTTGTTATTTTTCTTCTCCTGGTCCACTTCCTGGGGACATACCAGAGCAGCTGTAAGCAAGGGAACAGCCACAGCAACACTGGAGGGGATTGTGCCCTCCCAGAGTGTTTTCCTGTGTCACTGCTCAGACAAACTGGTTCTGAGGACTCTTACCGGGCCTGGCTTTAAAACACTTTGAAATGCAGTTTTGTGGTCTTCTGTCACAGGGCAGGATTCCTTTGCAGTCAGATCCGCTCCTGGGGAGAAACATTCCCAAACACAAATGTAGCAACAAAACCAAGCCAAGCCTCCACCACTCTGTGTAGTAGCCATGGATGGACAGGGCTAAAACACTGCAACACACACCTGGAGAGGGCATTGAGAAGGACAGGCAGCAGCAAAAAACACTCTAAAGGCATGCAGGAAGAAGCATTGATGATAAATATGTTCGGATTGGGGAAAAAAATCCAATAAATCCCAATACACAGTGTTATGTGTCTACAGGTGAGACTGTTACTCCTGGTTATAGCTGCTCTAGTTGGAAGTTGCAAGAGTTACAGTAATATTACCTTGGACAAGTGAATGTCATTATTTTGCTACCAGCATGGGTGTTTGGGGTTTTTTTGGTTTTGGTTGGGTTTTCTTGTTTGGTTTTTTTTTTGGGGGGGAGGGGGTGGCATGGTGGTGGTATGAAGGGGAGAAGGTGAAGGTGGTGAGGGGTTGTGTGCTATTTAAAGACACAGTTCATAATTTATCTATATTTGGAATTCTACAAGCACAGGGATATGTAAAAAAGTAAAATCCCATGCATAAACTAACAAAAATGATGAGCATTAGCAATTCTTTTCTTTCACATTACAGATTAAAAGGTGAAGAAATAGAAGCCATTTTATCTGCTGTTACAGAGGACCTTGAGCACAACCAGGCCATGACGCACGTGCAGCTGTGGTATTTCAGCTGTCCATAAGCTATATAGACTGGTACTTGGGCTGTCCTTTGTACCTTAAACCTGAACTAGCAGGGTACCTATAAAGCCAACAAAATCTCTCCCTGTAAGATGAGTGGAGATGAACTGCTAAGTCCAGGAACTGATGATGCCAGTTCAAACGCAACACCAACTTTCAAGTGCCCCAGATTAGAAAAGCTTTAAAGCAGCCAAAAATAACCTCCAGGAAAACAGCTGTTAAGAAGATTTAAAAAGGAAAATATTTGAGAAACTGAAGTAAGTCTGAGAGTTGCACTAATTTCTTGTGTATCAGTAACTCTGGTAGCTATTTATACCTTGTGGAACATCTAGATTTTTCTTTTTTTTTTTTTCTGTTTAGGTAGTCATACACACACACCCACACAGATGCTACCCAAAGAAATGGCACAGAAGAGAAAAAAACCCAACCCAAAACACCAGTTTCAGGTTTGAAATACTTTCTCTTTCCATCCTTCGCATGAGCAACCTCAGCTTAGCACCCCCTTTTGTCCCTGCTGATTTTGGCAGCAGCCCTACATATCTGACCTGGCTCTCAAACACCTTTACAAGACCTTGTGGGGCTCTAGCGAAAACCACAAATGGAAATTCATCAGTGTCTCTGTTCTAATACTAGAAACACTTTCTATTCAGAGATGTATGACAGGCAACAGGATTCTCAGACTTTAAAGCTGTGCAGGCTCTCTGTGATCCATTTTGCATATCTGCTTCCTCCTTGCCAAAGGCACCTAGACCACATATGAAAATTAATGGTAGAGGCAACTTAGTAGAAAAAAACATGCCTGAGAGGCCTGAATTAGGTTTCAGCAACAGAGTACTAAAGAAAGAAACAAAACAAAAATGGCAAAAAAGTCTTAAATTTGTGTACAGGCTAAAAATAGTTACAAACAAGCACATACACATTGTTTGCTGATTCTTCAAGTCAGCTTTTTCAAAAAGATCTTGAGTGCACTGTGTACACTTACTCCAGTCTTGTTTTGCTTTTAGTCTTCAAGCAGAGGGAGCACCATCAGATCTGGCAAGAACAATTCTTCTGGGTGCTTATTGTTACAGCAAGAGACAGAACCATACACAAAGGCCCCTGTTCTCATCTTTCCTCTTGACCCATCTCAGCTTCTTGTACACTGAGCATCAGTTTAAAAGTAGAGGAAATTTTTATTTAGCCTAGCTAGGCCACTAAAATTTTTAAAACCATGAAAATGTTCCCTCTCCTCCCAAAACTGCCTGGAGTTTAGTACCCACACAACATTTTACCAGCTGAGAAAGCACTAAAATTTCACTGTTTTTTTTCACAGGTACTTCTTGCAGTGCTGTAGGCTACCAGCCTCCTACAAGCAGGTAAACCTTTATTCAGTCTCAGTTTCAGGCAGGGTTGAGAGCACTTACAGATCAAAGTATGCTCAACAAGAGAAAGATCACAAGTTGTCATTAAGTTACTCTTCTTACTCAGCTTCCTCACTTCAAAGGGGTGTTGGAAGCAAGCCATTTCCTCATCGCGTGAGCGCCCGCGTGCTGCAGCCGTTTCCATACCTGATACAGGACCAGCTGGATCCTTATCGTTTTCTTTCTCCGTTGCTACAGAAGTCGGCACATCTTCCTCTTTTTCATGTGAGGACTTGGGTGATTTCTCCTCCATAACAAGGCAGCCTACAATATCAGGCAACAGAAGACAGAGCTCATGCTGTTCAGTAAATACATGGACTTGAGCATATCTATTTCAAGACTTCCAGTGCAACACCTCACACACCTCTGTCCCAAATTAAGGGCTTACCTGTTCCTGGCGCCGTGCTTTCCAAAGAGGATGTAAGAACTTCTCGGGGTGAAGACGAGCGATCACTGCCAAAACAAAACTCTTTCAGGCAGTTGTTCATATAATACAATCTGGATAAAGGCTTTAAAGACTTGCACAAAACCTGACCTGGATGGGGCGAGACCTGCTGGTAGTGATGGCTCTGCACAGTCGGTCTTAACAGAAAGAGAGAAGAGTTACCATCAGCAGAAGGATTGCTGTGAGTAGAAAACTCATACATCAAAGTTTTAGTAACTCCCCAGCTGTGTCTAGGTTATTTCATCAGCAATGAACTAGATGCTAAGGGCAAATAAATTCTTCTGCTAGTCTAAAGACATGCACTACATACAGTATTTAGCTTAGCATGCTATCGTCACTAGGAGTGATAACTCTGTTTCTGCAGAAATCTTATCTCAAAAGTATCATACTTAGAAGCAAAACATGAAGTCAAGAACCAAAATACATCTCTAAAGCACGTTTTCAAGTGACCGATACGCGTGTTACCATACCACTCTATCTGAATTCTGTGCATCAACATACATCCATTTTCAAGGTCTTGACCTCCAACCCCACAAGCGAGGCGCACAAAACTTCACTGGGCTATACATGTCAAACTCTTTCAGCTAAATAAAAAGTGTTGCTATTAATAGCTTGACCAAGAGACTGTTCAGAACATAGCGAATTTGCATGTTGTGCAGTAGGTTTTAGCGCCTGTCTTTGAATGACACTACTTTTCAGTATGATCTGCAACAAATACCTAGCATTTCGGAAGGCTTCAGTGAACAGCAGAGAGAAATTCAGAAGTTAAAGGTTGGTAAACAGTTTTGCTCGTGTTTTTAGCCACTGCAGTGTGGTTCTGGACCAGAATCTTATCACATTATAGACAAAACCAACATCCTGTGAAGTTTTTCAATGTGAAAAGAGAGATATGGAACCAAAAATATCCCTCTTCCTCATTTCATCCTGGATAACTCCAACTCAGTTATTCAGTTCATAGCTTGGTCTCTATGAGTGAAAACACAGGCTGAAACAGAGGTTTAAAAGGTTAAGTCAGCTAAAGAGTACTGAATAGAAAAAAAAAAAACCACTCAAACAACCCAAACCTATCTCCAAGCACAGAAGGTATGAGGCTAACCAGCTCTGGGTAGCCCCTTACATCAACTATCCAAGACACTATTGAAGTGTGTGTGGGAGGACCAACAACAGCAACAAATAAACCATATCATTGACTGATCATCTATGATCAGGTATCGTTCCTTCTCCCTCAAACATTGTCAGAGGGCCCAGGAAACCCAGCAAAGTTGAGAAAGAGGTGACCAAGGCTCTCTGGTCATTTCCAAGAGCAACCAAGTGCTCCCAGCATCAGCAAAAACCGTCTCTCTCCTCTTTGCTCCTCCACCCATCAAAGCTTGACTGCACTCAGAGCCTTGCCCCAGCCAGACGGATGTTTCCTCTAATGCAAATCCAGGCTATTTTTATTCTTATTTGAATTACATATGAAGCTTAGGGAAGTACAGCATTGCATTTGCCTTGTTCAGACCATTAGATCAAGGATGTCACAGAAGGTGAAAATATATAGTGTGTTGGAATGAAAATGAAATCTAAAGGGCTGTTAGAACACCTCACACACCCCACACCACCCAAACAAATAAAAATGTCCTTGCCTCACCTGGAACTGACTAAAGCAATACATTATTCTACATGCCCTCTCCTTTCCCAGGTAACCACATTGCCAGTGGTTTCTAATTGCAGTAAAGGAAAATCCTCAACTCAGTTTTTAAAAGCCCATACTAACTATCATGAGCTCCCATGGGTTGCATAGGGTACGCTTCAGGAGGAAACCAAAGAACCCCCACATTCTAGATTTCCTAATAAAATATCTTTGCATGAGGCTTCAGAGAATGGTTCTTCCTAATAAAAGGATTGTGCCAAAGATGATCCTGCAGCACAACCTTTATCACTCCCCCCACCCCCCCATCCCTCCAGCTAGCATAATAATCCAAGGACCCTCTATCACAGCAGACAAATTCTGGCTCCAGTCTTGCATAACCCCTCCCAAACAAGCATTCACATTTAGAAGGCCTATCATCTGGCTTTTAGGCTGTGATACCACTTTCACATTAAAAAAAAAAAATCAAAGCAAAGCAAGTACCTAAAGCAGAAACTTCATCTGGCTCTCACAAGAGCTTCTTCATTAAAGGGTCCCCTACACTCCTATGGTGACAATACTTTGACAAAATAGTTTGAGCTACTTACATGCTGGAGGGCTTGATCTGCTCAAAAACGTCTGCAACCACAAGGCAATAAAAACAAAAAAGACTCCCAAACTAGGGAGACCTTTCCTATTAAACAAGGATATTCAAATTCTGCCGCACGTCACAGTTTTTACAAGATACTGGGACACAGCTCATTTGCCTTTCCTCTGAGGCAAGGTTTATCATCACTTTCATTTTTCCCTTCTCTAGAACACTCACATGGAAAGTTGATATAAAAAAATTAAAAGCAAAAATGGGAAACAGCATTTCTGAGCCCAGCTGGAATTACACAAAGCACTGGAGTAGTGAAGCATGGGCGCTTCAAACAACTTTGCAGGGCTGTTGGTTTCCAGAAGGACTGGATAAAGCAAGAGCCCTTAGGATTATCCTCTTCAAGGTAGTTTAAGTCACAGCAACACAAGCAAGGAGTTCCTCCCTTACTCTGCCCTGACCACACAATGGGCTGGAACCACAGGCAGCCCCCAATGCCCTTACCCTCACAGCACTTGATGCCTTGATTTGCTGCTACAGCCGGAGCGCTGCTGCTCGTGCAGGTACCACACACCAGCTAGGGTGGGTCTGAGGTTGCCTGTTTGTCAGTCTCGCAGAGACTGATGTTCATTAGTCTTGCAGAGACTGATGTGTCTGTGTTCACAGAAACCACTTGCAGTTCTTCCATCGCCACCACCAAGACTGGAGGTTGCAGAGCTCAGGAGAAGCCGTGCGTGGCAGGGCTGAGGTCTGGATTTCGGCAGCGAGCATTGCGGCAACGAGCACCAGCCATGCTGTTGCCATGAGGAACCTCCCTGACAAGTCAAACTGTAGGAAGGGGCACTCCACTAGATGCAGGATTCAGTATGCCAGTGAAGGCATATCTGTGCACACCAGCTGAGGGAAAGTTGTGGGTTGATGTAGTGGTTTTTTTGGTGGTTTTTTTTTTTTTAAAAAAAAAAAGAGAAAAAGATGTTTTTTGTCAGCTGTCTGACAGTAGCTGTGGGAGAAAGCTCAGAGAAAGGTGGCATTCACAACTAACATGTCCTGTGGCTTCTTGCAGGTGGATAAGAAGAGTAAAAATCACTCAGGCTTCCCTAGCAGAACCAAGTATCACTGCAGAAAAGCACTGCCTCATGCCTTGAAACTACATTTGAAGTATCTCCTAGCTAACAGGATGCTCACATGCACCTGGGTCATCAAGACATTTGCATTTCTAACTACAACAGTCCAGAAGCGTGCCCAAATAGAAAGGATTACCCCATGCAGAATGAAATGCCACAGCACCCTGCTGACTGATGCCAGCTCCATTGACCTTGAAACAGTGCTGATTTTTAGCTGCTCTGTCTGGGTAAGGAATTAAATGCTTGAACCCATTCAAAACCACATCTCAGGCAAAGGCAGCACTCACCTCAGAAACTGAAGAGTCCATCATTGTAATGGAAACAGGAAGGTCTGCATCAGTATAGTTACCAGCAGAGCATATTTTCCACCTGGCGATACACATTTTATTTGCATATTGCCCAACCAACAGTGATATATATTGCCCATTTTCCTTAAGCACATAGCAACTGAAGTCACCACTATCTGTATAGTCAGACAGCTGGCCTCTCAGAGAAAGATAAATCCATTGCTGACATCAATCCCTCCTCCCCCAAACAGCAAGAACCACACCACCAGCCCTCCCAACCTCCTCCACACTGCACAATTCTATAGAAAACCAGTGGCAAAAGCTTCAAGAGCTGCTGAGTCTTTTGCTGCAGCCTGCCTGCCTCTGCATCTTCAGGAACCTCCTTATCTTTTAAAATATTCACTGACAATAGTTAGCTAGCTTTCATAATCTTAAGTAGTTCAATCTCAATTTTAAAGATCTAAGGAGGGAGCTTGGTAGGCAAACTGCTGCTCCCAACACAGGGTTGGGCAGGGAGGAAAGCAGCTCCTCAAAGCCAACAGGATATTGAGCCCTAAAATGGAAGTATCAGTTGTGAGTTAAATACTGAAAATAGACAGAAAAACACCTACATCATGTCTCAGTTCTGCAGCACAAAGTGCAAAAGCCATCACTGCATTTGGCTGGTGGTCATACCAACGGTTTCAGTAAGAAGTTTTAATGTTGCTTCAGTGAACAGAAGCAAAACGTTACCCCATAACACCATTAGCTGACCACCAAGTGCCCAGCATTTCCTGTGAGATGGCCCTGCTGCTGAACCCAGCATCTGCTGGGGATACAGCTTTCCCTTGGAACCTCCTAGGATCCTGCAGACTCTTCCGCCCTTCACCCCAGAGAGGTTATTCTGCTCTCATACTTGCTCCCAGCTGACTTCAGATCCGAAGCGGGTGCATGTCCCCGCTTGCTGCGCTCAGCCGCGCATCTGTCAGAGCTCCGTCTACAAGGCCAATCCCAGCCACGCGCAGGAGAGTTATTTGGGCATGAAATTTCCAAGGTCAGAGCATCTGTTAAGAGACACAAGCGTGAAGAGTGATGGTCAGTGGCAAAATTGTCAATTCGTAGCCTAAAACAATCAAGAATCAAACCAAACAAATGCAGATTTAAGAGAAGGCAGTTTCCACCTTGGTGTTCAGGGGTTATGCGACCCTAACACATTTTGTAGGTGGAGAGTCTGCAGCACCTGGGGATGGGGATTTTTCCATCCATCAGGTTACAGAAACGGCTGCCAAGGAAAGCTTTTTTGTTGTAAATTGTTTTCTGTGGCAGAGAGGGGCTAGGAAAAAGATCTTCTTTTCTATCAATACTCGATTGGTGCAAGCCAAGAACATCTGCATTATTTGTGGCTGGATCATGATACTATTGCACTGAGATGGCCCACGAGACAGCCCTTTCAGAACACCCAAGTGCTCTGACACCAAGGATGTGCAGTCAAGCAAGATCTTCCATGTCCCCCAGTATGGCAGAGAAATGCATATGAGATCTTATAGTTTCTGTGAAAAGAGGCTCTGTGTTGTACTAGGTTACTACTGGAAGAAATGCTTTCCCCATAAAATCCCAAACACAGCCTGCAGTTCTATGGCCCTGCAACAGGTCTGTGTCAGTGGTTGCTTTTCATACAAGGCTCAAGAGCTGCAGGGAAGTACAAGCACCTCATGAATGCAGGAGAAATTTAACAAGTACAATTATTTGGTTCTCAGTAGCTCTGTTACCCATTGAAGTTTCTGAACAAGGTCTGACCTCAGCTCAGTAGCAAAGTAGGAGGACATTGTTATCTCAGTGTGTCAGCAGGATGAATGAATGGGAAGAACATAACTCAAGCCCTCTTGATCAAGACCAGCAAGCACCTTGTCAGGAACATATCTGGATTTATGTTTTATACCAATACTTGCTTAAATTTTTGTGGACTCCTGTTAGGCTGACAGGCAGCCACTTTTTCAGGCCTTTTAATTGTAAGCATTATAAACATGGTTCAGCATCCTCAACTCTTTTAGATGTGGTGCTTAAGCATGTGGCGTAGCGGTGGTTGTCAGGTTAGGGTGATGCTTGGACTTTATGATCTAAGGGTCCCTTCCAACCAAGACAATTCTATGATTCTAAGATTCCTGGATTACATGCAGAAATAGGTTAAAGCTAGCAACAGATTTTCCACAGTGTACCAGCACATTTAGCATTGTCAATCCTGTTCTGTCAGCTCCGCCTATATTTCAGGAGAGATACAAAAGTGACCACCACCACCAGGTCTTACCTATCAGAGTTGTACTATGCCAGTAGGAAATGTCTGAGTGCAGGGTCCTGCACAAGGTGGGGCCTTCACTCCACAGTTGTTTAGAGCAGCCACGCTGTGAATTGAAAGATACAAAGTGCCCTATTCAGGCAAGCTGAAGGCATTAATGGCACCAACTCTCCCCACAGAGAAGCAGTTACATCTGCATAATGTAATATTAACAGTTATACAAATACATCAACTGTAGCTTTTTTGTCTAGAAATGCCCACATCCTTAATGGGCAGAACAGATACAGGAAGAGTTAGAATAATTCAACTTTGCATTTGCAACAGATGTGTTGGTTCAAGCTAGGTCTGGAACTAGATATAACAACGCCAGGCAAAATGAACAGGACAGAACAAACCAAAAAACTCAAACCAAACCCAAAGAACCCCCAACCCAAAAACCCAAACACACCCCCTTCTACAAACCTCACCTCAAACCCCATGAAAATCTAAAAAACCCGAACTAAACAAACCTCCCACCCAAAACACAACCTTCCAGCCAAGCCAACCAGACAGGCTGAGAAGGGGGATGTTTAGCTAGTGTCCAGCACCTGCCACACAGGTCTGGTTTCCCTCAATAGGAGTAGGAAGGCACATCCAGATCTGCTGCAGGAAGACAAAGCACTGCTCCCATCATCCCCTCCCCCACATGCACATCATTTTCTGGCTGTAGAGTTGTCATCTGAAGATGGCTAGAGGAAACTTCTGAAGGAACTCTTACACAGCTGTGTTTGACCTAGTGTTGCTGAAGCATTGAAAAATGGAAGAGAAATTAGGAGATATAGCCCCATCTTCAGCCTCTGATCCTTCTTGAAATGCAATTTGAGGCACTTGTATTTTGTCATGTTGACTGCTCAGAAGCAATAGAAAACTGGTTTTGCAAGAAGGTTTTGGATATACTTTTGTATGTATGTATAAATATGCATGCATATATACATAAACATATATCAAATTATTTTTATGGAATGTTTAACTTGGCAATGTTTCTCACAAGCAAAGTCCTTTGTTTCCTTTGGGCTCATAAAAAAAAGGACAAACAAGATTAATGTCATATTTAAACAAGCTCAGCAATGGTCACAGCAAACACACGTACCTTCCCCTTTAGTGGCTCAGCTGATGTGGGCAGCAGACTGTAGTCAGATTCTAACTCTGCGCAGCACTGTTGCAATAGAGAAACAGTTTAAGGCAAGCAGATGTAGAAGAAAAAGAGGCAACAAAGGGTACAGAAAGAGAAGGAATAGTCTACTGATTATGAACAAAATAAAAATTTTATCTTTCCAATGGAACTATTTTCAGGTATCAGGAAATCCATGCAGTTGCTTCCCCTTGCTACTTTCAGCATTTCATTCTGCAGACATTCATGCACAAAAGTTTTATTTGCGTGCAGCTAGCCTACAGTTCTGATTCTGCTCTTCTGATGCCCCTGTTACAGCTTTGGACACATTTTAGGATCTTCTGTTTGTCATTATAAACACCTTGTTATTCTATATTAAATCCAGGCCATTCAAACCCTGAGCTACAGCGTTCCTTGCTAGAGCTAGGCAGAGGAAGAGTCTTCCCACAGCATCTCCCCCTCCACCTCCTTCCAAACTTGGAGAAAATATTTTTATTCAATGCAAAGTACTCCAGAGTTATATAATTTCCAACATATTTCCAAAGGGACATAAAGATATTAACTGTTTCACTGCCTATTCCAATGCTTGGATACTGAAAAATATTTTATTTTAAAGGTCTCAAACATTTGTTTTCAAGACTGTCTGCAGAAGTGAGAGCTGATGGTGAGGACTGTGAGCTTCCTTCAGCTCTATGTGATATGTTCACCAGCAACTGCTTCTAGTGAAGACCAACACCACACCCACAAGTTCTAGCCCTTTTTTTCCAAAGCCTGAAGGAGGAAAATGGTGTGTAGGTCAGTACAGTTTACCACATCCAGAGTTATATGTGTGTTGGAAATCAAATGCTGCCAGATTACTTGCAGTCCCTCTCAGCTGTAGATGTCCTTCCACCAGAGCACCCCCTGTGCAAGCCTACCTTTTCTTGTCCCACCAGACAAGCATCATACCTGACACAGCAATTCACAGAGTCGCCTTTGAAGCAGTTCCCATCTTAGCATGTTAACAGTTGCTATGAAAAGACATTTACAAGTCTTACAGGGTTCTTTATAATTTGATAGCAAACAGTCAGATGTTATAGTGTCATTAAACCTGAATTACTGCCTATCACAAACCCATTACACTTTACTTTAGTCTAGTTATACCTACAACAGTTCTTCACAGGAAAGTGAGTTTTTAAAATGCTTTTTGTTTTGTCAGTTCCAGAAAACACTGGGCCCTTTTTCTTCCCTGTGTTTCTCCTTGCTCTTAAAAGGCAGGGAGGGAATGCTTCCCCACTTTGTCAGCATTAAGGTGCCACAGTTCCCCACGGAGATGGACAACTCCATTAGAACTTAGAGGGAGGGAAGCATTTGTTCTTCCAATTTGACATCCTGTACAGAAGTTTTAAAGTGGATGGGCTTTACATTATAGTTAAAAACATTCTTATTTTGAGTTTGGTAATGCCAGAGTTGCCTCTGGTGACTTCTACCCTGCTATAAATCTAGCATAGTTTTTATGCCACAACTAATAACAGGGAGGTGAGGGGAAAAGGAGATTTCATTAGCACCATCACCTCAGAGCCCAACCAAAAACTGAAGACAGCTTTCAGTAACTTGCTCAGCTTTTTCACTGCACAAGGGCTGCAACAGTTAGTGGAAAGGCATGGTTAGACACGTGAAACATGGAAGGAGCTGTGCCAGGCTGACCTAGGTTGAAGCAGCCTTCTTGGCCATCAGGTTCCCTCATTTCTCCTCTCTTACCATACATGTTGTGGAGGGAAGGAGAGGAATGGAGTGGAAAAGAGACTATAACCCACCCCTTCATTCAAAAGGGGCTCTAGACCTATCTGGCTTTCTGTGGAACTGATATACAGCATCTGTCCTCCCACACTCCCATCTATGCTTGTCAGCCCTGTTTCTGTGTAACACCGTGCAATTTTTCTATGCATTTACCAGTTTATTTTTAATTTATCTACAGAAACATTTCTACAAAGTTAGTTAAAGCCAAAGTCTCAGACATTTTCAGGGTGGTGGTGGTGTCTGGGGGTTTGTTCAGGTGTTTTTTTGCTTCTTGGCTTTTTTTTTTTCTTGGTTTGTTTTTGTTGTTAGGTTCCCCCCCACACACATATACACCAGCCCTTTCACATGCCTGGAGGTTCTCTCTCTCTTCATTTACTCTAGCTCACTTTGCAGAAGAGCTTTATCTATTCAGAGCTGGAAAATGACACACTATTTCCATTGTTACGTCTCTATGCTAGAAAACCAGCCCCACAGCTTGAAGGCAGCAGTAAACGTGAAAGCATCATGAGCGCACACACAACACCAAAACAGCAGTCAGAAGTCTGCAAGCACTGTCCTGAACCCTTTCTGCCACACCAGTGTATAACAATGGCACCTGAGAGCTGAGACACAGGGTCCCACGCAATTTTTCTTAAAAGCCAAGTTGTAGCTTCACATAAAGCTGTCTACAAGGCACATATATGCTGTGCATCAGCCACATTGCCCTCAGAAATGCGTACCTGAGGCACAACATTCACTGGGCTTAAGTCAGTCAAAATCTTTTCCTATAAGCAACTGGCACGCACTCCAGAATTTGGAAAAAGCTATATGTGTGCTGGAATGAAACCACTGCATTCTTTAATTGCCCAAGCTTTTGAAGTGTTGATGTTAGCAAATCAGCAAGAGGTAGTATGAAGTTTCCATGGTTCCGTACACATGCAACTTTTGCTACGATGCAACAACACGACTGCTTCTACTAAAGAGAACAGCCTAATACCAGGCAGTTATTCAAAGCACAAAGCAAGTGCAAGCAGAATGCAGAATATAAAAAGCCAGATTTATTTGGTACAGCAAGCCTGAGAATGAGGGTTGACTTTGGTAAGAATAAAGGTAGGCTATTTGGGTGTGGGAACAGCACTTTACGTAAAGGAGTGCCAGTGTACCCCATGGAGTTACTAACCCTTCCTCCCTAGGACTGGAGGCTTTGTTAGGAGGTTCTTCAGTTTTGGTCCAGCCCAACACCCACTCACTGGGATCCCACCTGATTCTCAGCCCAGATGCCATAGTTACAAGTCTCTTAAAGGAGAAGGAAAAGAAAAAATAAAGAAAAAGAAAAAAGCAAAGCACCCTCCACAGAGCATTTCACCAGATGACCTGCCGATCAGTCCTACTCCCCCTTGCCATACAAGCCATAAAGGATTTGCCTGTGCAAGAGCGAATGCTGGCACCCTGCCAGTAGTTACTCACTTTTCTGGTCTTCCACCTTTTCTTGAAGCAACTGGCAAGTGCTGGTTAAAGCTGCGTTCACATGCTTGAGTTTGTGCTGCTCAGAAATGGCTTCCTCTAACTTGCATTTCAAGGATGCGGCTTCCTGGCAGGCAGAGTGAAAGGCTTCAACTTGATCCTCTGCCTGAGCACAAAAACAACATTTAAAAAAAAAATAAAAAAGAGAATGGAATGAAAAAGAAAAAAATTCAAGCAGCCTGGCTAACACAAGGAGCCTCTACAGTTCATGTAAGAGAAACCAAACTGCATCTGTTCTTTCTCAGGAAGCGATAAAGCTCCCTCTGAACTTCTGTATTTTTACATTGGGGTGGACTGTGTATGGAAGCTATTTTTGGTGGGGTTTTTTTTTTTCTGTTTTCTCTTTTTTTTTTTTCTTAAAGCCACCACAAATATGCAATGCTGTCTCTTTCATCAGCAAACTGTTGTCACCACCCCCTCAAATTTTACTTCCTCTGCTGGTTCCACTTTTGCAATGAGGCACTCCATTCCAAACAAGCGATTTCCTTTCCCCAAGAGCAGTGATGCATGGTACGTAGCCTTTTGCATCTGCTTGCTAATTTCTTATGTCCCTTACCTGTTTGTTGGCGTCTTCAAGCTGTTTTGTAGCTTTTTGAAGCTCTAAACCAAGGGCTTCTGCCCAGCCAGCAGTTTCTTCTTGTAACTGTTTGACAGTTTCTATCTCACGTTGTCTGCAGAGTGAGAGAACACAAACCACAATCCGTTACTGACATTTTAGAGCAGGCATGCCTGGGAGATGACACACGTTAGTTGTCAAGACGTGCATCAAGAACCACATTCAGCTATTACATACTGCAGCTCCCCAGGATTCAGCACTAGGGACTTTGTTCTTGCTAAGCACAATTCAAACCAGTAGGGAAGACAAGGCTTTTCTACAGCAGCTCCAGAATTAGGTGGAGGATGAAGGTTTTCCCTGGTTTCTGTGCCAGCCCCAGCCAGCTGGGTACCATAGGAGAAGTTTGTAGAATGTCCAGAAAATTCTCAAAGACCAAGAGCTCAACATGCATTGTGTCATGTTTGGGAGAAATAGCAATCTTGAAGTCAATCATTCTAGAAGAGATAACCTGGAGCCTTTACTGCAGATACACAAGATCAGATTAATTTCCAAATGTTTCACTTGGCTGCAAGCAGATGCCATCAGAACCAGTGCTACAGATGAGTCTTTCAAGAAACCCCTTTTCCACTGCAGACACCCTTTGCCCATTTCTTTAATTCACTTCTTTTTTTCTTGTTGCTACCACCACAAAAAATTTTGTTACAGAGAGGCAGCTGTAAGAAACCAAACCATCAGTATTTTTATCAACTTTTCTGAGTGAAAGGAGAGCACGTGGGAGGTCTACATTAGCAATGTTAAGTGGAAGATAAGTCAGGCAAAAGTGCAGTATGACTGCTCCACATTAGCTCGCAGGGATGCAAAGCCCTAGGAAGCTGCTTACACCCCAGACCCAGGTAAAGGCATGTATGCAAAAATTTACATTTAGTGTAGGATGGCAGAAGGCTGACACTATGAGTAAGCCTCAGTTCCACAGACGACAAATTCAGAGTAGTTCTTCTGGCAAAAACCCCCCTTGACTAGCTACTTCCCTGAATGTCTGAGGAGAAGAGAGAGTGCAGGCAGGCAGAGGTTTGCATCTGTCGTCTTTCGCTCCCGTATTTGTAACATCAAAACTCATAGTGGGAACCATGTGCCAATAAACTAAAATTTGAAGTTTCATTTTCATATTTAATGAGATAACTCACTGAAGCTATAACCTTGAGAAAGAGAGACATTATATTGTCTGAGAATAGCAATTGTCTCCCAAAACATTAACACCTGGAGGCATATGTTTTACAGGGCTTCTGCTTCACAGAAAACCAGCAAATTAATGGTCAGATCAGCCAGATAGGCAGTACCCTCTTGCTTTAGCTGCTCAGTCTGTGGGGTCCCAGTGTTTTCAAAGACATCTCCAAGACCGTATGTTACTTCATACACAACCCTTAACTTCCACATAGCATGTTCAAACCAGATTCACTCTCCAGAAGAGCAGGTGTGAAAAAAGGCCTTCAGAATTCAGTAAACTTTGATCCACTTGACAAAAAAACCAACCGAAAACAAAACCCACCACCAAAGAGCTAAGCAACCAGTAACACCACCTTTCTCCGCCCCACCCCCCCAAATACCAAACCAAAACCAAACTAAGCCAACCAACCAAAATAAAAGTAACCCAGAGACATACATACTTTGAAGACATACCTGGCAGAGAGCTCCTTCTTTAGATGAAGTTGCTCTGTCTTGGTTCTCCTCAGGTTGCCTGCCACCTGAATAAAATCCTTATCTAGGGATTCTTTGTACTTTTCCAAGAGATGAAGTTTCTGGATCCAAAGATGTCTTTTTTCTCCTAGCTGTTGCTTGAGAACCTGTGGAATTTTGCCTTATGGTTAGGTGAGGAGCAGAGTCAGAGACAGTAAACCAGGAGCCGAATTTACACAATGAAAATTAGTTTCCCTGCTACACCATTTAGTTTCATCACCTACATCCAACACTATCAGCAAGAAAAGAGGTGGATGATTGACAATATTTTGTAATCTACTCACACAGCATCTGGTTGGGAAAGGAGAGAGAAAAAGGAGAAAAAAATATAGTTAAAAAAAGAAGATACCATAAAGGAGAAATGGGTGTCTGTTTTGTACAAGACAGTGCTTTGTGTAGTTAACAAAGCTAGCTAAACTTCAAACCAGTGTCTCCTGTATCTGATGGGACGCAGGGGGACACAGGCTAGACTCCTGCTGGGTGTTAGTACTTTAAAGACTTTAAGGTAGAGCAGTGCATAACAGATTGCACAAGAAAACATAAGCCTTCCACACTCCAGTTCAATGTGGCAAATAGCTCCCACTTTTTTCAAAAGGTTACTTCTAAGTCAAAAGCTACTCAATCTTTCTTTCTGTGAAGACCTAGGGTACAGAGTCCTCTTTCTCCTTATTCCTTGTAAAACAAATGTATAGTTAGCAAGCATTCACAGTAAGCGTGGCAGAAGACTACATGGTACAGGAGGGACCATGTAGACCATCACAACTTAAGGCAGAAAACCTCCATCACAAGACGCCCAGATACAGCAATGAAAAAAACATATAACATAGGTGGAATTTTTAATAATGACCAGCTTGCAGGAAGTCCCAAAATTGATAGTTTAGACTTCTGTGACCCTTTCCTCAAAGTACAACTAAATCCAGTCACCAGTTTGAGTTTGTATTACAGAAAAATAATTTTTAAAAACCCAAGCAATAAGGACATGTCAGTTTCTCATACAAGCTTAGCAGATGAAACCTGTCTAAGGCTGACCCCTTTGACAAAGGCTCTCAGTTTTACCTCTTATTTGTAGGAAGAAAAAAGGGAAGATGATAAAAATGAAGTGTTAAGTAACTGCATCCTCTGCATTTTTCTGAACAGTGACTTGCAATATGTAGCTCTGAGAAAGAAGAATCTATTCTCAGTCTCACTCAACTAAACATACAAGAAGTCCTCGGCTTTTAATGGATTCTTAATGACAGTCAAAATTGGTCACTTAAGAATGCCATTCTTATTTCTTGGATTTTACATTACTTCAAAGGGGAAGAACGTAAGTCCTACAGAACACAGTACCTATTTACTAGTCTAATGCTGTTCAGGAACTTGAAACAAAACACACATCAAGCTCATGCTATAAAAAGGAAAAAGAAAGCACACCTGAGCATCTTTGCTAGATAGGTTTGCTAGGATGACATGGGATGTGACAATGTACAGATGTCCACATCCTGAAGATCAGTTTCTCAGTCAAGGCATGCAGTTCTTAGAAGTACCAAGGTTTTGATGCCTAAGTGGTATAGGGTTATCAGAGCACATGTGCCAGTCTTATCTTCCAGCAAGAGAAGAGTGAAAATTCTTTTACTGTCACCATCTCTCTACACTTACACAGAATCATAGAATGGTTTGGGTTGGAAGGGACCTCAAAGCCCATTTAATACCAGCAACCCTACCATGGGCAGAGACACCCTCTACTAGACCAACTTGCCGAAAGCCCCATCCAACCTGACCTTGATGCTGCCAGGCCATATATATGTATGCACACAAAACCACAGGCACCCTTAATGTTTACTTCATAAGTATACTGTAAAACATGCCTGAAAACTCTAAAACCCAGCAAAACACATTGATAAAGGGTAGGAAAGTGTTTAAGTTTCAAGTCATGGTCAGAGGTTCAAATACTTTTTCTACAACAGCTTTCTCTAAGGCTGGGAGAAGCTACTTTGTGTCTTTAAGGATCTAGTGTTGTTCAGCCCCATATACCATATTTCCCACATAATTGGCTTGTGTTAGCTAGGTGAAGACAATGTTTGACATGAAGTCACTTTCCATCACCACAGGTCCTAGAACAATGCTTTAAAATTAAGAATCTTATTCTTCCTTGATCCTCTGTTGTCTCAGTTTCCAAAGGCATCAATATCTAGGAGCCAGAGTAGGATTAATTTTCCATGATCAACTCTAACACTCACACCAAAAGTCTTTAGCTTCATGTGTTTAACAAGAATACAATCCCAACACGAATGGTAAATTAATGAGCAATTTTTCAGCTGTGACAGCTTTAAAAGAGGAGGAAGTTTTAGCCAAGATAAAGAAAAGTTACAGCAGTGCATGAGCCAGCAGTTTCCTCAAGTCTTCCTAAGGTTACACCAGGGTGAAGAGACTGAGGCACATGCACCTTCTCCAAGGGGAAGCTTTCAGGATTTACATAAAAAAAACCAAAAGAGCTGGCTGCCAGACTGGACACCTCCAATAAATTGCCCCTGCCTGCCCAGGAAATACAAAGAGGGCCAGCTACATCTTGCAGCACTAGAGGAAAAGAAGGGTAGCTTGCTGCTTAAAAGCCAAGAGCTTTAAAAAAAAAAAGGCACATACTGTGGTGCCACCTGCTATTACCAAATTGCAGTGAACTGAGGCTTTTTTTTTCATCTATTGAGGAGCCAAAAGACACTATTTACATACCATTTAGTGCTTCCTGTAGCAGCATTCCTAACAGCAGGTTGGTAGGAAGGAGCAGGTTAGAGAAGAAAGCTACAGCCAGTAAAATGAAAAATTCAGAAGCTGTGCTGTTACATGGGAGAGGAGGAGGAGGGAACAAAAACAAGAGAATTGAGTTCCGTCCACAGACTGTTGCTACCACATGGGGAAGTTATTTTTGGCAGTTACCTTGAGCAAAAGTCTTTACTTTCAAGCCTCAGAAGAGGTATGAGGAATAGTAAAAGTACATTATGCAAGATTAAGTTGTAATATATGGTTTTGTAGAAGCTTTTCCTGTGGAGCATGGTCAGCAAAACCAGAACTCACTATCTTTCAAAAGAAAGCTAGTTTTGATTAGAAATTTGGCTGTAAAGCCACATCCCTCCTCCCTCTTGGTGGTGAAACCATCTTCTATTGCATCCAAATTCAGAGCACAAGGGAAAGTGGGTGCTTGAGGCACACAGAAACATACAGTGGGCAGAAAAGCTTCATAACTCACACAATACAGCATTGCCAACTGACCTCATTTTCCTCCTCAAATCAACTTGCTTCACCTACCCTTTCCTTCAAGCATAGTTTTAACAAAGCAAGCTCTTGCACAAGGTAAGGCAGGAAAAGCACATCTTTTAAGTGAAAAGCAATCATCCCTTTCCTCCTCAAAACCAGAAGAAGTTACAAAATGTATTTCTCTCCACACGGCCATCTCTGAGCCCCGAATGGAACGCTATGAACTCAAGTAATTAACATACATAACATGCAGCAGGAAGATACCTACCTTAAGAGTTTTGCACAGCCCCACAATTTCATAGAATAGCTTCAGAGAAACTGTTACTTACCACAAGTTTTCTTTCCCAAGCCTGTTGCATGTTCACATCAGGATCTTTTAGCCATTGTAAAGAGGTCATGACAAGCTCCTCTGCTTCAGAGGCTTCGTCTTGCTGAAAAAGATCCAAACACCACCACCACAACCCCATAAACTCAAAATCCTGGCATTTCTAGCACTAGTCTGACACATCGCTCCCCAAAAGTACCCAGGGATATAAGTGTTAGAGTAGATACCAACAGATTTTGTTAGAGGAAGTACACCCCACTCTCCACCCCAATGAGCTATTGTTTTTTTCAAAGGGAGTAAACACAATCTGATCATCAATGCTTGGAGAAATCCTCATTAAAAGGTTGATAGAAGATCACATCCTTATTCATATAAGCTCTGTCACTGACCAGGTTTTGCATGACAGTCTTAAATTTTTCTCCAGTGTATTCAGGTCCCTGAAGTAAAAACAGCACTTCACGGTCCAGTGTTTCATCCAGGGACGTCCGTTCAGTCTTGGTAATCTTTGAAGAGACAGAAGAGGCTGCTAGCTTATTTTGACATCTCCTTATTACAAACTAGCATCAGTGACATTTAGACTTTCCTGAAGTATTCCTGCATCGTATTTACCAGAAGGTCAGAGCTACTGAAACTTGAAGCTTGCAAAAGGTTTTCAAACCCATCATGTCATAAGGATTAAAAAAAAAAAAATTAAAAAAAAAAAAAGAGGCAAGCCAAGCAAGCTGCTGAGTGATCCAATGTAAAAACTTTCATGTCAGGAGTAGGCAGGAGGAAGTCAATACTTAGTTTTATTCAGAACACACTTTTTACTAGCAGATCCCTTGATTGCTTTACAGTTGATTAGGTGGAATTGTGCCTCATTATACCATTGAAGCAGTAAACACCATGGCTCACTGTGGTTGTGGGGAGCTATGATAGCAGACAATATATTACTTTTGAAGCTTCCTAGCCAAGTACTTTCCTTTCTGGGCCTGTAGCTTTAGTCCATGAGAATGTTTCTCCTGTTGCTGATGCTAACTCTGTGTAAATGCACTACACATAAAAGCAAGTAGCAGCACAGTCTTACAAGAATGACGACTGTGGTAGCATATTTGTTATCAGGTCTCTTGCATAGCTTGCATCTCAAAGGAAGAGAGCACTGTAAGGATGGATGTGACTCCATCACATGTCCGTAGGGAAATGGGCATCTTGGGGAAAAAAGTCTGAACCAAAAACATAATGTACATGTAAATCATTTTGTTTGTTGGTTTGCTGTTTGGTGTTTTTTTTTCCTCCCCCCTCCCCCCCCCCCCCCCAGTAGTTCTCCATTGAAGTGCTGGAGAGGTATGAGAACAGTAAATTAGAGACCAAACTTCCAGTTTTATGTGGTCTGATTAAAAGCATAGTTCCCAAAAGTTACCAAACCACCTGATAGGTGCTCGGCAGATGATGTGAGGGACACTACAATTTCAAACCAACAGGCTCAACTGCAGTACTAAGACTTTGTCAGCCTGTGCCAGACTCAGAGGGATGCTCTTCCTGTCCTCCTCTGAGTCACTATCCAAAGACCTCAGAGATAGGAGGGAAGAAAGAAAAAATGACCACAAGCACACTGGAGAGGACTCCATTGTACCTGCTGAGGGGCAAGGGAAAGAATACCTACAGACAGATGCTAATCTAAGTTTCTAAAGAATAATTTAGATGAATACTCTACAACCTCCTCAAGGTGCCTACTCGAATATTAATTTTCTTTTCCACTATATTAGAATTCTTTCTTCCTTGAAGTTTCCCCTCCTGCAATTGAAAGGAATTGTCTGGTATAGGTAGTACAGAAAGAAACAGACTTAATTTCGCCAGCATAATAGCCTTCCTATATTTGAAAGCTTGCATCTTCTCCTATCAGTCTGTTCTTCTGCCAGCTAAATGCATGACCCTAGTCCTTCCAGATTTACTTTGTAAAGATCTGAATGTTTTGTTTGCTTTTTTTTCTTTGTACTTTCTCCAATGTACTTGTGATAATATTGTAACCTTCACATTCTATGCTTGCGTTCAGGGATTAATGGCTTCAAGTTCAGAGTTATCTAATGATCTACAGGGAAAAAGCTTTGTTCTTCCTTTACTGCTGCAAGACAACCAGGATGAGATTCAATAAAGATTTGATTCATACCTCAGAAGACTGAGCGAGTTCCAGTTCACAGTGCAGCGAATTCGTCCCTTCAGGAATATTACTGTTAAATTCACAGAACAATGGGAAACTCAAAACATTTCTAAAAAAACCAGGGTGGGGAAGGGGTGTGTGGAAAAAGCATGTATCAGCCCTTTCTGACTTCTGGTGAAGTGAGTTTCCTGGGGCTTGTTCACAATACTCACGAGATGAGCTCTTGCTGTATGTGTTGCATGTTCTCCAGCAGCTTCTTTTTTTCTGCCCGCAAAGTCTAAAACACACATCAGACCCGGTTAGACTGTTAGTTTGTCATGCAGAATAAGCATAGGACACACAAGCTTTCCCCTCACATAGTCAGGAAATTAACTTTGTCCCGTACCTCTATTATCGAGGAACACTCCACAATGGTTAGCTTCAGTTCTTTGATGTCCTGCTCCTTCTGCAGACATTGTGGAAAAAGGAACCTTTAAAGTACACAGCCCAGCAACTAAAACACTGAGGCATATTTGTAACCCTTATAGCTATTATCCTTTGTAATCAACACTATGTGGAATCCTACATCACAACAACAAGCTGTATGATTTAGATTTGAGCAGCAACCTAATTTTGTTAAACAAAAATATTACAGTTCATTACATCGCATATTGGCTAACAAGATACCCAAGAGACCTTTCATATGCAACTCCTGAATTTAAGGAAACATTAAAACCTCTTTCCAGGTGCTGTGTATTAATTTATTACTTACCTGGTCTCCGTACCAACGGTAGCAGATTACTTTAGACAAACATTCTCATTTTAACTGCAAACCTGGACAACATTATGACTGGTGTGAGTTTTAACCTCAAATGACCCTTAAAACAAGTTGCAGCATTCTGTGTTTATTCTCATTTTTTATGATTAAAAGGCAGAGGTTGTAGCACTCTGCAGATTAAACTCCACCTAATTGAAGTGATATGTTTCTATCAGCCCTCACGGTGAGGCTGAGGAGACTGAGTTAAGAGAAGTAATAGCTCTCTTAACATCAAACTAGTAATAGGCTTCAGTCACATTATACCGTTACAGTAGAAGACACTGCACAGACAAACAAAGCATTTCTTAAGGAAAAAAGGAACTTCAAGTAGGAGCTCTGGTTCTTTCACTCCTTTTATGACTTCTTCCTCCTCCTCCTCTGTAAAAATCGTTTATGTTTGAGAGATGAAATATAGAGAATGTTAAGCACGGAAAATGGGATCACCAAACCAGGTTTCCAGCCATGACAAAGACAACATATATAAAGATTTAAAAAGGACAAAAAAAACTAAGCCAAAAAAAACCCCCCAAACCCCAAGCCCAAAACCAACCAACCAAAGACCAAATGTTTTTTTGGTTTTTTTTTCCCCTGTCTTCATATATATTATGCAGGCCTGGAAAACAAAGGCTGCATAATAATTTTCAATGGCCATCAATCCTATCCAATCTACCTTTATCTAATGAGCTAAGAGTGGGTTTTTAGCTTATCCCACATGTCCTAATGCCAACAAGCTAAGTCAGTTTTCCATACTTTTTTCTTGAAGATTATACAAACCAGCCTCTATCAATAAAAACATGTCATCTATCAGTCTGCTTTCAAAATTCCCATTTAGTCAATAGACTATAAAAGCCTTTTTAAAATAAAAGGATACTACAGAGGCCATAAAAGCTTTGTATCATTTGAGAAAGAGAAAAAACCAAACCCCAAACTTAATTCATTCATATCCTTGAGCTGCTTCAGGGAAACAATAAACCAAACCCAACCAAAACCCCCACTCTGAATTATTATCTGGACCACATTTAAGTTAGGTTCTCTTGTCACTATTCAGCTGCACTCATTTTGCAGATTGCCTAATGGCAAAATATTTCATTAGCTTTAGATGTTTCAGATTTAGAACATGGTATGCTGAATAGAAATTCCATTAACCTATGAGGCTATTTGCATAATTCATTAACACAGAGAATGCTAAACACTCCTGTGTATTCTTAGGTCTTTGTTTTCAAATACAAAATAGAAGTTTAAAAACAACTTTAGAAACGTTTACTCTTCAGCAAAGCCCAGGTAATTACAGCTCAGTAATATGAAAGCACACATTTTCTTTTCCACTGGGCTCTGTGTCACCATTTCTAGCTTGACACAAAAATTAAAGAATTTAAGTAGGATACATGAAGGTAAGGATCTTCTGCAGGTACATTCTTTCACCAACTGTAGAAGGCAGCAGCCTTTAGAAGTTTCTATACCATTTCTGAAGTCTGCAGAACTTTGGTTTGGGTGTTTTTGTTTTTGGGGGGTATTTTTTTGTTAAAACAACAAAACCCTGAAACCTTTAATTATGCTGACTCATAACCAGGTCCTAAAGCAGATCTCGCCTACTTTGAAGCCGTTTATAGGATCAGGTTCTGTAGCGTGAGAACAGTAGAAATAGAAGTGCCACAATGAGGAGCATTGCCTTGCCTTTTAACAAATCATCCCACGGTCAGTATCTCCAGTCAAGACTGCAGTGAAGTAAAAGCAACTAACCTGGATCAAACTTGCCTCTTTAGTCACCACAGTGCTCTCATAGATATGTGCCTGGATCTAAAGAATAAGAAGATCAAAATCATCAGTATGCACTATAATACAAGTCCGCTCCTGTCTCCTGGTTGGAAAAGTAAAAGGATATCAGCATTCTTTGCTTAGAAGAAGTTAAATTCTTCATGGTGCATGTCAATGTTCAAGTCTTGCCTCCACTTAAAAAGTGAAAGCATTCTCAGCTTTCATGATCACCTTTGTTTCCTCTTGTTGCTGAAACTATTAGACTGGACAGACATTAGCCATAACATGACTTTTAAAATGTATTTCCCTCAAATAATGGGGCAAGAGAACTTTCCTCCAGGTTAAAACTTCTGGGATACAACAAAACTGTGGATTGTTTATATTAGCCTGGCACTTAGCCTCCAGGCAGCAACACCCTTAGTGAAAGCTGTTACACACTCCAAGTTACGATTGCACTACAGTTCTTCAAGATGGACAGGCTCAGAGCTGTCTACCTTCCAGAGGCAGACATTTCACTCACTATACACAAGTAAACTGTAGGATGTCTTTTTGTTCCTCCTAAAGTTGAGATGCTTACTTGAAGTTCTGCTGCATTTTTAGACAGGTCCAAAATCTTCTTTTGAAGTTCATCAGTGTCCATGCTATTCCTAATATTCTGAACAAGATACAGAGTGTTTAGGCACAGCTAAATGGATTGACAGCTTCTCCTGGAAGAAACTAGGCAAAATGACATCTCCACCCCCAAGCTACTGCCTACACTAAAGATCTACCAGCATTTATGCACATATATTTTATGTGCTTGCCCCACTGAAACTGTTTCTGCTACTTCCCTCCCCATTTCTCCACAGCACTGTTAAAAGAGAAACCCTCAAAACATGATTTTTAAACACTACCAGACCTAGAAAACTAAAGAAAATCTTTCAGGCCTGCAACATTGGAATTGTTTTTGGGAGAGATGCAGTTTAATAGCTACTTGGACTTTGAAGTTTTTCGGAAAGACTAATCTTAAGCATGGCAAACACGCAAAGAATGGTCACTACCATATTGTTCTTAATAGATAATACATTTCTGAATCTATGAGTTGCTTCTTTTCATTGCTATGTATGATATAGCCTGTTTCATGCTATATAGTCTAAAATACAGGCTGTAAGACAACATTAAAATATTTTTTCACTTGATAGAAAATGGTTTATAAAATATTTACTTTAATGAAGTAAATAAAAGAATGAATGGCTCTCCTCTGGGGGAAAAAAATAAACCACCAAACCCCACACAAAATTAAAATAAAACCCCAAAACCCTAGAGATATAGCTCTATTAGCAGTATGTTCCCTGCAAGCATCCTGTAGGTACTTGGCCAGTGTCAACAGATTTATCTATGATTATAGCCCCCAGCCACTGCATGTTTTGGGGTGCATTACAGCTCTCTACAGAGCTCTTCCTTTGCATCTTAAAGGAGGGAAACCAGAAGTGAATAGGAAACGAAAAAGCATTATGGAGATTTTTTCAATATTATTTGTATATTTCTAGCTGTATTAACTACAAGTATTTGGAATTTGTCTATAAAGCTTTGAAAAATAGGGAAAAACAGCTACTTGTCCCTGGCCCCCATACTTTAACCTCATATCCTTACTTACCCAGCAAATGGAAAGTCTGAAGCACAGTGCAACTTCAAGTTACAAAGTTTTATGATAGGTCATCCTTGTAAAATGCAAGATAATTTTGATAACCTAATTAGCATTTCAGGCTTCAAAGTCTGATAAACATGCCATTTCTTAATGCCTTTTGTCCAGCTAAAAGCTCACATGTACTTGCAAAGTTATTTATTTTACCTCTTCCTGGAGAGAAGTAATTTTGATAAGCAGGGACTGATTTTCTTTTTCCTGAACAGGTTTATTACATAAAAAAAAAAAAGAAAGAAGAGAGAGAAAGGGGGAAGAAAATAGTTGGTTTTAGCACATTCAACATTCAAAGCCAGTCTAAGCAAAAAATCCAACCACAAACAGACCACAAACACATCCAGAGCCCAGTATAAAGCTGTGGCCTTGTATTCCTTTGTTTTAAGCAGAAAGCACATCAGAAAAGGGAGTGCTGAGGCCGGTACAGCTCATGGACCCTCTCTAAAGAGTTTGACACAAGCATTTCAAATCAGAGTAAGACTCAGACCACCAGATGACAGGAAGGAGGTATTTGAGACCAGAGTGAGCAAGTCTGGTTGCACTCATGCTTAAGGCAAATCTGCCACGCTGCACTTTTTTCATATCAGACATGAAGAAAGGTACTAGTATCCCACTCGGAGCCTCCACTGCACAGGGAATAGTAACTAAGGGACTTATTAGAAGTGTTATACTTGTGCCTATAATATTTCTATCTCCCATCCTACCTCCTCACAAGGTGAATTATGCATGTAGTCTCAAATGAAAGCAAAACAGAAATACACACAGACTGCAGCAAGATAGCACCAAGAAAATCTTGTGTTCTTGCTTGACATAGAGACTTTTTTTTTTTTCATTTCTAAATACCCACCATCAGCAGCACACAGCTGTGGAACACCAGTTTACAGCTACACCCACAGAGCAAGACACAGAGATGGTGCTGCAGTGTGAACGACATGCATGGCAGCAACGCAAGTATATGTTCTCCAGGAAGCCTACGCTCTGGTGTCTGGCAACACCTGCTAATGCTGCAGCCACATCAGCCTTCTTACCAGCCTGCTCTACACCTCTAACAGTCACACAGGCTTTGCTACTCTGACACCTGGCTTCCAGCTGTCAGTCCAAAATAGGCAGGTTTCTGACAGGCCCTTGTTATATCTGCCAGCCTATACAGACCTTGACAATAACCTAGGGGTGTTTTGGAAAGTGACTTTTATGTGGACATGTGAACTGAGTTTCTTATCTTGGTTGTAGAAAAGCCACAAGAATTTCTGGCAGAACATCACCAACTTCAAAATAGATAGGGCTTCATGATGGCAGCACAAGAGCTGTTATCTTTAAACATAATTATGTGAGACTGGCCCTTTTAATTGTTTTCTTCATTGTAACTGATAGTAGTTAAAGAAACTTCCATGCAAAAACTTCACAGTATTTTCATCACACTAATAAATTACATTTCAAACATCCTCAACATCTCTCAGTACCCATTGGCACAGAGAATGCCAAGCTGGTGATTTTTTTTTTTTTTTTACACTCAGAGCAATCGTGTCATTGTTACTGCAAAGTATGACATGCTGTGCAATGCAAGCCAAGAAATAAGAGCACCTACTAGCTGCTTATTCTGGCAGAGAATCTGCTGTCTCTTCTCTTCAGAAAGGTTCAGATTGGTTTTTGCTTCTTCTAGTTCTTCTTCCAGTGATTTGGCTTTCAGCACAGAATGCTGGATGCTGTGTGTGGGGAAATAAATCCAGAGAAGCTTTTTTGAGTGACTGTTGGTCATTAGAGAGGCTTGAAATACCAAGGACAGTATTTTTAGAAGCCACCAGGGACTTATTCTTTGGCAAAGATACTTAAACTTGATTGTTGTTCTTCTGTTAAGCCCAGCATTTTGTTCCAGTAAGGAAAGGCTCATGGACTTCCATTCCATTTATCACCCCCTCCTGCTCTCACAGTAATGGATGAGACCCCAGGCAAACATAGGACACAAGATAGTTAGGTGGACACAAACAAAAGCATGTTATCTAGCTTGTTAGTCAAATACATCAGGTTACCTGAGCACATAACCTTATCTTTACAATATTTCATTGTTAGCAGTCACAGAAAACATTCCACAGTTCAGTTTTCAAGGATAAGCTCTACATCATTTTCTTATCATAACCTGATACCCCAAACAATGTGTATTTAACCAAAGGGGAAAGACACTTCACCTAGCTAGTTCCAGGCTGCCAAACATCCCAAATTCAACACGAGGGCACATGTCCTATACAAACCATGCTGCAGAACTCTTGCCTTGATCTTCCCAGAAGATACTGGGAATGGTTTGGCAGTTGACATAACTATATTACATTCAAATTATTTGAGTCAAATGAACATTATGAACTCACTGTGAAAACAGGCTCATACTCATGGCATTGGTGGGTCCCCAGGCTGCAGCAGTACTAAGCTAGTGAAACAACTCACTTCAGTTCCTCAAGGGACTAGCAAAATAGCTCTTATATGCTGATTTCTCCTCTGCTTGGCAGCAAGTATGTGGTCTAAGATTGGATGCCTTCCAGTTCTTGGCTGTTCTATTGGCAATATTAAGCCTTTTTTTTTTTCATCTGTGTGTTATTTGTTTTGTATAATTCTCCTTTACCTTAAGATTTCACCTGTGTGCACCCACTGCTCCTCACGCTGCAAGAGCCACACTATGATAGACTGATTTTATAAGAACCAGGAGATACAGAGCAGAAGAGTCAGGCAAGAGGGTTAAACTTCACAGATGCTACATTAAGTCAAGAAAGCTGCTGTCATGAAACACTAACAAGGCTAAAAGCATAAAGCAAGGCTGGAACTTGGAAGAACATGTACCTGCCCATGGCCATTACACCATAGACCTGGTGCTACCAGGGTCTCCCACCTCTTTATTTGCTGACGTAAATCCTCATTGTCTGCCAACAGCTTATTGTTGGCCTCATCCACAGCTTCCAGTGTGAGTTTCAGCTTGTTGTTCTCTTCCTGAAGCTTTTGGTTGTTGTACTGCAGGTCCGCAACACATGTTATCAAGTCAGAAGTCTCCCTGTTGCAATAACAAAACCAGGAAAGATTGAGAAAGGTGACTTAAATCTAGTTTATTTTTTTAAAAACCCTGATCTGTGCTGCACTGATTACAAGTCTGAGGAGAGCCTGCAGAGGACTTGTAATTCTGTAATGTACAGTCATTTGCTCTCCAGAGATATCAGGTCATTTTGAGATCCATTCTCTAATTCTATGAACACCAGGAACTGTTTTGTTTTTATGCACTTTATGCTCCCTGTAGTTCAAGTAAACCACCAGACAGGTGCTACATCTGGATGTCTGCAGGACAGTATCTTAAACCTTTGCTAATCACCTCCTAGGCCATTGCTAGTTTGCTAACTTTTCTGTGTCCTTTTGTTTCCCCCTAAACAATCCCTCACACTTTCAACTGAAGCTTCAAGCATCACCCTCTTGAGATCCTGAGAAACAATAGAGAAGCATCAGAAAGCACATCTTAAGATTTTTGACTCTGCATCTGTTGCAAAAATTAATTTTGAAACTTCTGGTGTTAGACTCCTTTGCTATTAACAGAATCTAAGTCAGTCATGATTACAAAAAAGTGATAAAACCCCCAAACATACACACACCCCAACCCCCCAAAACAAAACCAAAAAAACCCACCCCAGAAAACCCCAAACAAACCAAACAAGCCTAAGGACCAGATTTTCAGGGGATAGTGTCTCTTGTCATACACCTAAGAAACTGGGGGATAGAAGGAAACCATTTAAAAAGGAAAAGAAATGTATGGCACAATTCTGACCACAGGAAATCAAAGAGGCAAATGGATGCAGAGGGACCAAGATATCAGCAGGAAAAATTACTACTGTTTTTAAGTCTAAGCAGAATGTACTAGCTCTTGAAAAAGAGTGCCAAGACGGTTTCCTGAACAGTGGTTCCAGGGATTGCTCTCAAGTAATTCAAATCTAGGAGTACTAAATTCTGAGAAAGAATTTTTTAATGGACTTACATATCTCCCTTAGACACATCACCCCCAAAGGCTTCCAAACTTCCTGATGTAACATTCATCTGGACATGCATCTTTTTTGCTGAAAGAGATAGGAGTTTCAGATTTAGAGTAAAAAGCTGACTTTTCCTGAAAAAAAACAGAGTAAAATGGTCTGCACCTTCAGAGGTACTTCTATGCACTCTAAATTCCAGGTCTTCCATGTTTGTTAGTTCCTCAGTGGCACTATCTTCCCTGAAACAAGGAAGTATCAAGAGTCAGAAAATCAGCATGACATTAGATTGTTTATCAACTTTAGAACATTTAAGTGCTTTCAGCCAAAGCCCACACTGCGGTCCGAGTGTCCTGATGTCATCTTTGTTCCAGAGTGTGGAAGGAGAAAGCCAAAGGAGAACTTTCCACTCTTCTGTTTTCACAGAAGCTTTTATGAGATTTACTGATAAAAAGCTATTACCATTTTCTCTTACAGTCTTCAATCCACTCTTTCATGATGGCATGATATGTTTCCAGGTCCATGGAGACATCTTTCTGATCCGGGTCAAGCATGTTGCACAGCTCTTCCAGACCACTGTCTTCTGATCCCCGACTAGTTGTATGTCTCAAATAATCAACTATCTTGGAAACTGCTACTTTTCCTGAAAGAGATACAGGCATCCATATGCCAGCCTCTGAAGTCTAGTAGGCCATTATAAAAAGCAGTAAAAGGACGTGCTACTGATCTGCAGTACTGTGTATTGAATTGCCCTTGAGAGCTGTAGACAAGCAACTTGTCCCTGCAGTTCTAGCATGACCTGGACAGGAATAGTTTTGTGCTTATGTTTGGCTTTGTTGTTCTAAAACAGAAGCTTGAAGTCCAGTTTACTAGTTCTGTGGACTTCAGTTTAAGCACAACAAACTCAACACGTTTGCTACACTACTACTTTTCAGATCTCAAATTGGGCAAACCCCGAGACTGACATTATCTTACTCTGGTAGGTAACTCTTTTCATTACCAGTTTTTGTCATGTTTGAGGTGGAACTCAGAGGAATTGTCTCTTGCTCTGAAGTTTCCCAAGTTTTTCTTTTCTAACACAAAAAAGCCTAAAAGAAATAAACAGTCATTTCCAACAAGGTTAAATGCTAGAAGCCTGTTGCTCCTCTACTTCCTTTTCACTAAAATACAGCAAAAATGAGCTGGAGGGGGGCAGGAGGAGAGAAGGGATAACCATGATGCAAGAGAGGCACAAATATTTATTCTCTATCTGCCACACATACATGCACCTATCTAAGGGAGCCAGTCAAAGCTTATCACAGTCTGGCATGTCTCTGGAACACAATTTTAGCCTTGAAGATTTGTCAAGAAGAGAACAAAATGGAGCAAAGAAGAGCCATTGGCAAACCTGTATGCTCTATGTCACATGCAAAGAAGATAGCGGTCAGTAGGTCTTCTTCACAGATCAAGCTTATATCATGCATGTTGTCAGCTTTGTACCCCAGTGACTGCTTCCATCCTACAAAGAATACATTTGTTAGCATCCAGCTTTATTTGCTTATAGTAACTGTCATGCACCATAGCTTCTAACTACAATATTATGTTTGTAATAGCACAAGCACACATAACATACCACATTTTAAAAAAAATATTAAAAAATTAAGACTATTTAAAAAAATAATGAAAACCAACCAACCAGCTTCCTCCTCCCACAATAAAAACAGAGCTTTTACTGCCAAATAACACCAGGAACTGTTCAGCTGGACCCTCTCAGTTAGGAACTGGCTTATGCTTTTACTTCTACACTTATATTTTTGGCAAGTCTGGCTATTCTTTTGCATGAAGTAAAAGAATATAAACCAGAACATTTTAAGAAGTCAGGTATTTCTTCCCTCCCTTCTAGATATACTGTAGGGAAGTCATCATGGTCAGATTAAGCTATTAAGAAAACAATCCTTAAAAATCCCCTAAAACCACACAACCAAAACCAAAAGACAAATAGCCACACCCAAACTCATGTATCTTCTTATATAAGAAGGCAAACTAAATTAAAAGCCAAATGTATTATCAACAAAATGGAATTGGCAAGTCTGAAAAAAATTGTGATTTATTACTTTCTCACTTCTTACATTCATACTTTTTAAAAGAAAGACTGAGATTTTCCTTAGGTCTTTTTGCAGTCTTATTGGATTTGAGTGATTCTAAAAAGTACTATTACTAGCTCAAGTAGTAAATCAATGTCATCTATGTAGGCTGAATGTTCAGATGACTAGGACTTTGGATTGGGAGGGTAGTGTTTTTCCAGGATCTTTACCTCTTTCACTGGAAGATAATCTCTTTGGTAGAGGAGACTGGGTCACAGCACTTTCTGACTTTTTATCAGATGGGAAAAAATATAAGTTTGGGCTTGATGTAAAGCAAAGCAGATCTTTGGATTCGATATTGGCTAAAGCACGCAGTTTATCCTGGGTATTAGCCTCTCTGGATCTGAAGTAAGATGGAGAACAGTTCTCCATGGGACATACTGACATCCATGAGTTGCTGGATCTCTCTTCACTCTTAATGACTGAGTACATAGCATCAGCAGAACGGGAGTCAGAGATGTGCCTGAGGCAAGGTGACTGCAACTGCAAGTCTGCTGAGAAAACGCTGTTACTGCTGGGACTGATCAAGTCTGAACCACTACTATCATGGCTTCTGTAAGTTCTTTTCTTCAGTATTTCTTCCAGATTCTTCCTGATATTGCACTGTGGACTGTCGAAGTTCCTGGACTGAAATTTTGGTATCTGCAAAGCAGGGTTAGAGACTTGGTCCATCATTTGGATAGATTTGATCTTTCTGCATATACTGTCCACTGGGTTATGATGCCGTTTGTTAGCTCCATGTTCTGAAGACATTATCAGTTTGCCTCTTTCACAAAGTATCTGGAAAGGATAGGGACAAGAGATAAGAGTCAGAATTATAAACATACATATATTCTTTAGGTCACTTTTTCCTTTCAGCAGACAACTTGGAGCTTTGGTATCAAGCAATTTGAAAATCTTTGCTTCAAATGCAGCTGGGACAGAAGCCTCTAGTCATGATGTTCAGTTCTCCAGAGAACTAGAAGCAGTGTGGATTTGGAAAAGGCAGTGAAGAAGGAAAGAAACACTTTCAGAAATCTCATTGCATATTCTTAAATACAATAACCACGTCAGGGATTGCAGGGAACAAAAATAAGGACTGAAAAACATCCTGCAAACTAGCAGTTTACTATCTTTTAAAAATAGCACTAAGGAATATTACTCAGACCAATTTATCCCAAATTGTTTATTTCTCTTTATATAAAAAAGCAGTCATTAAGCAGAAACAAAAACCTCACACAGCTTTTGTAACTATTACTTCTGTTCACATTTGCAGCATGTATTTCCTTCCCCAATTCCATGGTTAAAGTCTAAAAGCAATTCAGGTTTAACAGCAGAGCTGTCAAACTGTTTACTGGGGGCATCTCCTGCAGCTGTAAACATTGTCAGGTTTTTGTTCTCTTTTAATGGCCTACTAGTCAAACCCTGCAGCCACAGCCACTTTAGTTGAAGCATTCTGAGCCTGCAGCTTCCTTGATACCATCTTGTGACAGGTTTCAGAGGCTGAGATTTAAATGAAGTTTAACTTCAGGAAAACATTAGCATATCTTTCTGGATTTGCTCTGTGAGATTTGGGAAGGTGGGAAAAGTGAGTGCAACAAGTTTCAGCAATTGAGTCTACAAGAACAAAAAAACCCAAACCCAGCTGCTTCTTTTACTAATTAGCCACAACTACAGCTGTCACACTACCACACAGGGAATTACCCAAGAAACATACCCTACAGAGGCACTTCAGGTCTATTTGTTGTTTTTATTATCTATTCTCCCAGACAATAGTTAAAAAGATATTTCCAATAAGATAAGCAAGTGTGTATGACCAAGGCACGAAAAGAACATTTTGCAAGTATAAAGCCATATTTCAAGCGAGATACCCATCTCTAACTTTCTGTTTGCTGCCTCCTCTTTTCAACAGACCAGTTGGGAGCTTTCATTTGACATTGTCCCACTGTGGGCTTCACTCACAGTTCCTCACCCCAAAAAGAGCATCTGCTGAAACATCAGCACTGAGAAACACCATCCACCAGCCAGTGTATCAAAGTGAACACGATCAAACTTGAACAAAACTCTCTGGCAGGTCGACTGAATCTTTGTCATTGGAAAGACACTAGAGGGAAACAAGCAATACTACTGGAAGAGAGCTATGCCATTTAGATCATTATTAGATTTTTTTTAAAAACTGCACCAGATGAAGCCAGCTGAAGCACCTAAGAATCAGATTAACTGATACTTCGCACTCAATATTGAGGCCGTATACCTACCTTCCACCCCTCTATCACTTAAACTCCTCAGTTCAAATTACCCTGTATGCTTTTATCCAGAAGATTATACACAATGTTAAAAACCAAAACCCAAACCACACAAAAAACCCAACACTTGCTTTGCAGTAAGACTCCAGTATGTTAACTGGATAACATACATGGCCACCAACAAGCCCTCAGATCCTCCAAGCCTGGGTTTTACTCACAGCCAGCCTATCCTTCAAGCCTGGGTTTTACTCACAGCCAGCCTATCCTTCAAGCCTGGGTTTTACTCACAGCCAGCATATCAGAACAGTACCATTACAGACCTGACCTCTGTTAGGGTTGGAGGAAGTGGAAAATTAAAGAACAGCTTTATAACTAGAGCTCACAAGGTAGGGTGTGCACATGAGAAGGGCTGACGTGGTTGCTGCTGGGGCAGAACATCAGACTCCTTGTTGCTGAAGGGATTTCCCCCTTCACAGTACAAATACCAACTTGCCCCCAGAAGGATATAGACTTCGCTGAACTGTGTCTTTTAACTTAAACTGAGCATCAAGCAATGAAATGAAGTGACCTCCCCAGGAAGTTGGTTCCCTGCTATTCTTTTAGGTAGAAAAATTTTTTTCTCAAAACCAGCAACACGTTTCTCTAGCATTTAGTACAAGGGCTGCCACTTGTATAATTTTGTGAAGCAAAGAGGAAAATCACATATAAACACTTATTAATCCAGATTATAATAGATAAGTAGTCAGTGTTTTACTTAAACTAGCTCATTACAAGCTTTCTGAGTCCCAGCAGCTTGGTTTATATATACAGAGTCAAGAGCCCACAGTGTATTTTTTTTGACCATTGTTTCTGTAAGTAGTAATATTTACCTTAACATATAAGTCCTTAGTGGCTAAGGAATACTTAAAACAACCCTGCAACAAACAATAGTAAGAATCTCAGAATAATTTTGGAAGAGAGACTGCTTTTTATTACTACAACTGTTTTAAAAGATTTACTCCTTAATAAATTCCAGGAAGCCAAAGCAGTCTCCTACATTAGAATGTCCTACATTACAGAATGTCCTTTAAAAGAAAACTTTAAAAATTTGCAGCATGTTCTGTAAACACACAAAAGGTATCAAGAAGATATAAGTAACCCTCCATTACAGAATATTAGCCTTTTAAACTACAATGTATTTTTAAACATTGCTTGTAACTCCCCACAAAATAAACCAGCCTAAGACCTTATACTTACAACAGCACATGGAAAAAATAACGTCCTATTCCTCTCCAGTACACCTAGCACAGGATAGCAAAAGCTACTTTAGCTGCCCCTCTCAGGGGGGCTCACTGAATAAACTTCGGTACTCAAATTAGCAGAGGGCTCATTTGCTGGTAAATCAGCTTTCCAAGGTACACCTGGTGCTGCTGCCTCCCACTCAGCTTGCAGGCTGTGAGGGGCAATGAGCTGCAAGAGCTGCAAATTAACAATCAGTCTCCAGCCTTCCAACCCTTCTATTGCCTGAAATTTCAAGGTGTCTTGAAGTCATTCTGCTTTTTTTTCTTTTTTTTTTTTTTTTTTTAACAGGGAGGAAAAGCATCATATAGCTCCCTGCTGCATCAGAACTTGGGTACCTGACATGTTTATTAGCAGTTCTGATAGAAATGGTTTAGTGGGCGACATCCCCATGACAGGGGGTTGGAGCTAGATGATATTTAAGGTCCCTTCCAAACTGTTCTGTGATTCTATGATTCTTTCTTACTTTTCCCACCTACTGTGAATTTTCAGGCAGGAGCAGATCTCTCCCAGTTTCTTCTGTGACAATTTGAGCAGAGAATTCAGAAAGTACACAAATTTCATGGCTCTTACCACTTTTTAAAAGAAGGCTGAAGTTGAAACCTCTTGGGCTGATGGTGTCTCCATGTTGCTGTCTGCTCTGCACTTGGTTCTGTGAGCAAAAAAAAAAAAGTTTTGTCTTTAGAACTGTCCTCCTGTTAATATTAAATTCTCAAACAAGAGAAGTGGATGTTTAGGCATACTCTGTACAAGTAACCAGGCATAGAATAATGTTGCGGGATGAGAATGTTGTTGAGGGAGTACTACTGCCTGCCCAGTACCTAATAACTGCACGAGCCATCAGACCTCTCCAAATGGTTGGAGAAATGGCACCTCCTAATCTCCCATGGGCTATTTCAGCACTTTAGAAAAAACAAAAATGTAAGAAGTGCTCTTACAGCCTTTTTGTGATTAAAACCCAAAATACAGCAGTGAGCTGCCATTGCTGTTTCCTGTTTTGTGGGAAAGCCATTAAATAAAGGTGTAAACTTGGCACTGTCATCTAGCAGCATTACTGAAGAGCATGGAGCTGGTACAGTTGGTTCTGGTTTGCTTAGCAGATGGGTGTGTTTTTGACTAGGTACTCCTTCTTCCAGGAATAAAGTGGACAATATAGAGGTAACATTTCTGAAGAGAGGCTGGGGGAGCTGGGCTTGTTCAGCCCAGAGAAGAGAAGGCTGTGGGGGGATCCCTGAAGGGAGCAAAGAAACAGGAGAGGAATCAACTTTTAAAAAGGGTAGGCAATGGCAGGACAAGGGGGAATGGATTAAAGCTAAAGGAGAGAAAGTTTGGATTAGATATTAGGGGGAAGTTTTTTACAGAAAGAGTGGTGAGGTGCTGGAACAGGCTGCCCAGAGAGGTGGTGGATGCCCCGTCTCTGGAGGTGTTCAAGGCCAGGTTGGATGGGGCCCTGGGCAACCTTGTGTTGATCCAGGCCTGGAGGCTGGTGACCCTGTCTATGGCAGGGGGTTGGAACTCTAAGATCCTTGAGGTCCCTTCCAACCCAGACCATTCTGTGATTCTATGGTTTTATGATCAAACCTATCCAGGTGAGGATTTCTTCTCTTTTCTCTTACCTTTGAGAGATTTTTGTGTATGGAGAGATTTTTCACTTACTGGTTTATCATAGAATCATAGAATGGTCTGGGTTGGAAGGGACCCCAAGGATCATAGAGCTCCAACCCCCCTGCCACAGGCAGGGACACCAACCTCCAGGCCTCAATCTACACAAGGCTTGAAGAGACAACCTCCTACATTAAAACGGCACACTTGTTTTTGTCATGCCTTGACAGGAGCAAGTGAATTTTACTCAGAGATTGCCTACCTCCAGGTAATGATGTTATTTGTGCTGCTGTATGGCTAGCAGAGTAGGCATTGAGCAGGTGCAGGAGCAAATGGCTGCTGCCTGTAGACCTTGCAGTCTAAACTGAGAGAGATGGAGAGAAAAGTAGGGGGGCAGGAATCAGTGTGTCATTCACAGGTTCTGAGATTATAAACTAGATGCCTGAAATACTCCTAAAAGTTTTCCTTCTCCTCACATTGATTCAGATTACAAATGCCTGTGGACTTTGTAAAGACTTAAGTGTTACTTTGCAACAGCTAAACTGTTAATTATTCTACTTAAGTACAAACTCTGGTAAAACAAAATTAAACCCAAAGTTTTTAATTTAAAAAAATAGCTGATCCTTTCCTTTGTATTCCTTCAGGGCAGGCAGAATGACAGACTTGTGCTATTTTATGCAGCTCTTCAAAAAGAACTACTTGCAATTTGCTGTGAGACCATGATTCAGCAATGTGGGGGATCCGGCAGGAGGGAATTCCCATCATCTCCCATTTGCCTAGAGTGCAGTTGAAGTCTGTGTGTCTCATGGCCCATCTTTGCTGCACTACACTGTGTACTGCTTAGAGCTTTGCTGTAGGCTGGGATGGGTAAGCACTGACAGACCCAGTTGAAGTGGTTTTGCACCCACATTGGGAAAATCTGGAATATCTGTCAGTTCTGATGACATGGCACATCAGGTAGAGCTATTTATTCTCCCCTGAATTTGACTTCTGCCTCTAAAACCAAACTTTGTTTCAAACAACAATGATGTTGGTTGTTACAGCAGTGTAACACGAAAGAATACTCTTATTTTACTAGGACCCCTATTCCCTGCATGGTGGGATTAAAATCCATGCTCTTCAAGGGCAAAGTGTATCTCATATTCAGTGTGCATGGGCAAATATTGAGGACACATGTTTTCAAAGTTTAGCAAATCTTAATGCAGCAAAGTTCGTAAGTTATTTGGTTTGTCTTGCAAATACTCCCCAGGGTTTCTCTTCAGGCTTTAGTAACATTTTCCCTTTAAAAAAAGACTGGTTTTCTCTATAAAAGTATCAACACTTTCCCATCCCTTACTCTATGCCTGGGTAAGGAAAACCAACTCAAGAGGCTGCACGTTTTATGGACCATGCCCACAGAGGTCAGGCACTTTGAGAACATGGAGCAAGTTGTTCCAGTCTCCGACACCTGGCTGATTGGTGTCTCAGGGTAACTTGCCTTTTTCCCTCTCTCCCAATTCTGTCCACAGCAAAATGTCAGCACTCAGCTGCCCAGTAGCAACATGGATTTCTTGCCCAGCTTCATGAGTGAGACTGTGTGACAAACGTATGGTTCAGCCAAGAGGAGACGACTGCATGCATAATACTGAGCAGAGTTTGTAGCCCACCAGGTAGCTTCTTGACAAAGACAAAAATCCTCTTTGCCAAGTTCATGGGGGTGGAAGAAAAGGTCGGATGACTCCTTGGCCTTTGGTGCTTCTGTCATTACAGAAAGGGATGTTCTGTGAGCTAGGTTCAGTAGTGTCTGCCTGTCTGAAGAGCTGTACAGCTTCTGCTAACGTACTTTGTAAATGCCAATACTTAGATGGTGATGTCTCTCTTTTCCAGCTTGCAACTGGGAGAAAACTGTTTTCCTGGTCTTTTATTGCTGGTGTTTGCTCCAGACTTGTCCTTGCTGAAAGAAAGTGGACCATCCCATGGTTCACTGAACTTGAGAAGTAGTACCTCTTTCTGTGATGTTTACACCTTCCAAATATTTGTGGATTTCTACTGTCCTGACATTTTTAAACATGCCCCACCCCATGTAATGTATTTAACTTTTACTTTTATTTATAACTATCCCTTGAACATTCTTCTCTTTCATCAATACACTTCTGAGAACAGTAGTGCCTGGACCTCAACATCACCAAAAGGCTCTGTTACTTCTGTTGTGTGAGCCATTTACATGATCCCTAACAGTCCAGCTTTTCTACAGCTTGTTCTGTACCTTAGGTAGCTTTTAGAAGAGTTCTTCTCATACAGTCTAGAGAAAAGAAGAAAAGTGACTCTAGTAACTATGCAGTAGTACTGGAATAAGGCCTGCAGACATTATGGTGCTGAATGTGCAACAGAGCAGTTAGATAAATTTTAGGCCAGGAACTAATGATCTCTGTAATTATGAACCTGGTTTACGTCAGAGAGTATCTCTTCACTTCAGAGTTGCACCATCAAAAGGCAACTTCCCAGAAAAGCTGAAGATGTCCCTACTAATTGTATGGGGTGTTGGACTAGCTGACTTCTGAAGGTCCCTTCCAAACTAAACTATTATTCTGTAAGTTAGGGTCTATTCTGAAAAAAAGTACTGAAAAACACGTTTGTGTGACATAAAGTGACATAAAATGTACTGATGGATTGCACGTATGGTTTGATCAGTTAACTGGTTATATAAGGCAAATACAGAATTTGGCAACAATGTTTCCCTTAGTCTGAGTGGGATGTATGGGGTTAAAATACAGAATCAGTTTTGAAAGATCACAGAAACACAAGAAACAAGTTGTTAAGAGGTCCTATGGTTCATCATCATGGTTCTGAGTGGGATCAGTTTACTGATGAGTCCTAAGAGGGGTTGGCCAATCTGTTCTCTGAGTTTCTCAGTGATAATAGATCTACAGCCTTACAAAAGAATCTGTTCATATTTCAGTGTGCTTCTGTTAGAAAGCTTGCCTTACTATCTAAGTTAAATCCCCTTTTTGCACATCAAACACAGAATTATTCGTTCACCATTTCCTAGTTTGCAGACTCTGCCATGATAATTCCCAGCCTACTAAGATGCTGTGGTTAGCATGTATGAGCCAGAACTGCACTGTGCTAGGTGCTGTTCAGATGCCAGAGGAAGTGAGGTGTACTTCCCAAAGAGTTAACAAACAAGCAGGAAAGCACTGAAGAAATGAGAATAAGCACAAGAGACAAAGTTCATAAATCTCAGGAGATGTATACCCTGGCACCATCAGAATGCCATACTTACTGACATACCTGCTGGCCACCTACACATGACAGCTACACCTTTTGCTCAAGAGCAAGCAATGGATCACTGGTCTCCTTACCAGCAGTTTAAAAATAGGCACAATGACTGTAGCCGATATTTTTTTGGGAAAGATTTGGGAAAGTGCAGTTATGACGCAAGTCGGTGATGTATGTTTGACCCCACTAGGTAAAACTCCACCACACAAGAAGTTTGTCACCCACCTCAGCACTGAACTTCAATCCCAGAAATCGGCTTTTTATCATTTACAGTGTCAGGATAAGCAGTCTCTGCCCTTTAGATCATCTTTAAGAATAAGAATAGGTTATGTTCATTCTAATAAGGGGTCCTGCTGCTACAGCAAGCTTCACTCTACTTCCCTCCCTGAGGCTATTGATTACATGCCAAAGCTACTTCCTCATTTAAGTGAATCAGCTGAGAAATGGCAGGATTGACCGAGTGTGGTTCATGTACAGCTCATCATCCTCAAGTGCTGTAGTTTTTTAGTGTGTTATGATCCATAACCCAATTATAGTCTACTTCATTTTTCAAGTGTATAAGCTTACATATGCCCATGCACGTCCACATATCTCTTTTTGTGAATGCAAGCACTCCCCACACACACATTTCCTATTGAAACTATTGCCTCCTGCTGCTGTTTGCAAATAAATCATGTCCCATATGCCATCTTAAAAGTGGTTAGACTTCTGGGAAGAGTAAGATGGCAACCTTCTCTTAGGATGAAGGCAAGAGAGACCTACAAAAGGAGAAAAGTCTGTTTGTATTTTAATCAGTGAAGTCAAATTGACACACCCGGAGTTCTTTGTTCTGTGTGCAGACTTCTTACAGATTTCCAGGGAAGTGCTTTTGAAATGTAAGTTTTTTTAAATGCCAAAGCAACAAGTTATAGTAAAAATAAATGGATTTAGGGACCAGAGTCACAAAGACACAGAGAATTTAAGGGTAAAATCAAAAAACCTTTGGAAATAAAACTATGGAAATTCAATTTGGGATCTGGTTCATTTCACCTGGTGTTTTCTGTGTCCAAAGACAATGAAGATACACAGGCATCTCCAGAGATTTCAGTCATCGTCTCTTAATGCTCTACACCTTGTCACCAGAAGGTGCTCTTTGAAGTCCTATTTTTCTCCACTCTATAGGAATGATCCTAGTCAATAGCAATTAGTGACATTTGAAGTGCCCTAGGGATCCTGCTTGCCTTTCTGCTGCTTCTGCACAAGTCTTGGGTCTCTTGGAAGCCCTGTGTCACAGCTGGCAGTCCAATCTGCATTTTTCAGGTGCTCTAGATGGTGTTTGGGCAAGATAGCCTGTCTCTTACCAGTGGTGGAAACTAAACACTTTACTTCTAGACAGCTTAGTCTCATTGAGCCATCTGATGTTTCAACACTGAAACTCTTTAGTTTAAGAGGATGCTGCCAAGGCCCTGCATCTTTTAAGCTGATGATCACCTGACACTGCAGTAAACCAATTCAGGTTCTGACCTGTCCCATTCAGCTCGCTCCTACCCTCCAGGCAGCCTCAAACAAGCCCTGGTCTCTACAAAAAGGCAGGTGGAACTCTGGCAATACAGCCAGGTTTGGAAGAGAGAGTGAGACTCCAGCAACACCAACTCAGAGCAGCTCAGACTTTGCAAAGTGGTCAAAAGATAAGAAAAACTGAAGTTGTTGTTCTACAGTGTAGTAACAAAAAAAAAATCTTTCCCCATACCTCCCATTGTCTTCCCCTTGTCCCCAGTTCCAACAGAAGCGGCTGAGATGGTTGACTTCACAGTTTATATTGTGTTAACTTGTCTCATTAGAGTGGCAGGACAACCAGGGCTTATTTTCAGTGTCAAACACGTTCTGGTTTTCCTACCAAAAGCAGAACCATTATGAAGATAATATACTTTACACTGGCCAATACCAAAGGTAGAATGTTAATTTTCACAGACTCAGTTGTATGTTTTGATTCTGGCCCTGTGGTCTATGCATAAAGCAAGGCTCTGAGGTTGCTGCAGAAGGGAACAGATGAGTAGCTTTATCTTTTCCAGGTCTCTGCTGGTTAAACATCTCCTGAATGCAATGCATAGCCCCTTTCTAAGGCTAGGGGTTAAACATCATCAAGAAATGTCTCTGATCTGTCAGAGTGAAAGGAAAAGAGCAGGGAAAATGTAAACTTCACATTGAAGTAGATGCAAATAGAATCCTTTCTGCTGGGTAGGGTGCATCTTCTTGAAGGATAGTGGTATAACAGCAGTTCCCTGCAATCATGAAAGCTGCATGAGGCCAAAACCTGAAGTTGCCTCTCATTTCTTGCATCTATACCAGAGTAAGCTGCAGCTAATGCTACATCTGTGTATTTGATGAACAGTTCTGTCTGGCATGATCAGAGAACAGAGCAATACTCTCCCGAAGCAGGAGAGTGATTGCACCTTCTCTAACAGTGTGCTTCAGACCAGTCTCTGTAGACACGTCGTGTCAGCAAAAAGCTCGTAACAAGCCTTAGCAGTGCCTGTCTGCACACTCCTCACTCAGATTCCACATCTTTGAGCATGTCTTGGTCACACATATGGGCTGACCTGTATTTTTTGTTACACCACAGGCTAGTCCTGCTTGTCAGGCTGCTGCAGTAAACTTTCTACTGGCCAATCTTCTAATCACCGAATTTCTGGTTCCCTGTTTGCTTTGCTTCCCCTTCTGCTCCCCTCTTCCATTTTACAAAGGAAAAAAATGAGGGAGCAGAGATGAAAACCCTAGCTATAGAACCAGCAAGGCTGGATATCAAGTGTGATTAGCTCTTTGCCTGAGGACCAAACCTGCTATACATGACTGTGATGAGTCCAACAATCACTTAGCAGTAGCATATGGAAATGCCTTCTCTGATTCCTGCTTCCTACTTTTTTTGTGTTTACTGCTCCACTGCTTGACCTATTCAATCTGGGCTTTTACTCCAACCAATCTATAAGACAGACAAGTCTTTCTGACTATTAAGGGTTGGGGTGTGGGGTGTTTTTGGTTTTTTTCTTTTATTTACTCAGCTTTATATTTTTCTTGTGTGTAAGAAAACTAGATAAAATATATTGTAAGAGAATCAAGTAAGAGGCTGAATCCTCTACATGTATGCTAGGAATAACCTGAGGCTGGCAACACCGGATAAGTTAGTTTTTTCTTTATGTTGGCACATTATGACTGGAGACTAATTTACAAACTTTTCTAGCTCCCACAATGGATAGCAATCTGATATATGTTAGTTTACCCTGAGTAAACACACATCATCCATATTAATACCTGCTTCTGGCTGTGGTTATCGATCATGTAGCAAGAAGTGACGTATTGCAAATGCACAGGGCTGATGCTGATGTATTCAGAAGGTATTCACCTGGCTAATGGGGTGCATCTCCAAGTGTATCCATCTTTCAATCATTTTCCTGACTTCCTGCAAGACTACAGGTTTCCCTCAGGAGTCATCAGACCTTCTACTTCTTCATCTACAGGGCTGACAAGAAAGCCCTTTAGACTCCTCCGCCCTGACACAGAAGGGGAGGGTACCTTCACTCTGAAGATTTAAAAAGGGACCCCCAAACCTGTAGGAGATCTTGTGACACATTATCCCAAGAAAAGAAGACTGAAGGTTTGCCTCTGAACTAAGTATGAAGGTGAGTGAGACTCTTTTGGTGTGCCTGTATGAAAGATTTTCTTTGCAATTTATGCTTTTTCATGTAAGTATGATATTTAGGAACTGCAGGGTGACTTTACAAATTTTAGTGTAAAAATAACCTGAGAGGAATATATAGTTATATTCAGTGTGCTTGAAACAGGAGCATAAAGAAAAATTAATATCACAATGTGCTCTCAAAACCAGGATGAGCTAGACCACTGTGAATCATGTTAGATGCTCTCTGTTGCCCATTGCTGTTATCAATGCATGAATGCACAAGAGAGGTGCAACTTGTTCGCAGAGGATTCATGCTCAATGCTTTCATTTGCATGTGTTGCAGCAGTGAACAAACTCCAAGAATCAAACTAGCCTCTGTGCAGTCATGGTTGATGCAAATAGGATGCTAAGTTTAAAACTTTCTTTTCCTGAGGAAGCTGTGATTTGCTCTCTTGGTCAGTCGGTTGGTTGGTTTGTTTGGAATGGCAACATTTGTGTGTCATTTAAACTCTGTAATTCAAAGTTTGGTAGGAACAAGATACATTTTATACCATCTTTCCCCCTTAGTTTGTACATTATTCTCTATTTCAATTTTTGAAGGATCTAATGTTTGTGTAAAGGGGTGCACAAAAGGTGCCTCCCCTGATGGCAGTTCTTACCAGTATATAACCTTTACAATGAATATGAGTGAAAAGAATAAAGTATGCTTGATTTAACATTCATCCTCCCATCAGATCGCTCTGTATTGAAGCTGAAACAGCCACAGAGCTAGAGGAGATTTGGCAGAAAGACAGGGAGAAAGGAGCAACTGGAAAAACCCTCACATTTAGATTTGAAGTTGGGAGGACCTACAGGTCTGAAAGGCTTTTTCTGTACCTTGTGGTTCTTTGTTGTGCACAGGGACTGCGAAAACTGACAGCATCTGCAATGGCACTGTTCCTGGCAGCATCGTTCATATCTTTCTCCTGGAGTGCACCTCAGGTAAACAGCTTGTTCAGGCTGAACGTGCATCATCCATGAATCTCATAGGTTTGTGCCATTTAAACATTTGTACTAGTTAGTAACAGCACGTACCATTGACACGTCTCTTTTCTCCTTTTTGGCATAAAGGTTTATTTCCAAAGGAGAAACTGGACTCCTCAGGCTATGCTCTATCTGAAGGGTGCACGTAAGTCCCAAGCTCTATCCATTTTGAGGAGTTAACTTCCTCTACCATTGGATTATTCCTGTTCTGCTTGGCTCCACCCAAGCAGTAAATGCCTGCTGGTGCTGTGGATGTAGACGTTCTGAGGCCTGCAGGGATGTGCCAATTGTTATTTCTTCTGGTCTCTGAAACAGTGGCATTGGCAGTAGTATTTTTATTTTTTAAAGAAATCAAGGGTTGGAAGAAGAAACGCAAACCAAAGTGCTGCAAATGTAGAGAGTTTGAAGTTTGATTGTAAAATCTAATGGAAAATCAGTTTCTTTATCTGAAATAATCTTAAAGGGTGTTTAAGACACACTGGATACAGTTGTAATTCCTTTTTCTCACTCAGGCTTTATTAAAACATCTCAAACAATAGGAGAACACACATTCCTATTACAAGGATCTTGCATCAGAGTTGGTATTAAGACCACAAGCAACCTCTTCTGAGGAGAGCTTGGATGAGAATGTATTATCTACACTGTGGTGTTAAGGTTGTGCAAATGACCTTTGAGCTTCTATTTTTAGTCCTGAGTTAAATAAGCATTAAATATAAAGATAAAATTTAGAGCCAAAGAGAGATATTGTCCTTTGCTGCAACCTCATGAAATGTAACAGAAATATTTTAATTTTTTAAAATTTTTAAAAATTCTATTCCAAATTGTTGTTTCAAAATTAAAAGATATCAGGTAGTTAAGTATTAAGAAAGCAAGAGAAATGGCTTTCTTGAAATTAAAATAAAATACTGAGGCTTACAATCCTGAGAGAAATGCAAAAGGGAGACAAATACAAGTAACAACAGCAGAAAATAAATACAGGCTCCAAACAACTGTTAGTGTAACTGAAAGAAATTCTAATGATATTAATAAAATGATTTCTACTCATAACAGCAAAGAATTTGGCCCCTTTTTTGTTATAATTAATTCTTACAACTGAATAATAGATCGTGTTACTTCTGTATCGTTCTTACTGATGCATAGAAAGTAATGTGATTTTGGTTGTTTTCTTCTTTTTAAATAGAAATATCGCTTTAAAAGGGAATACTTCATAGTCCAACAAAGAGATTGAAGGCTTATCACTAATACAGCAATTGAGAAAAGAGTGAGGAGAAGACAGTAAATTTTTCCCTACATGGGGTTCCGACACCAGTTTAATATCAGAATGAAAAGTGCTGAAACACTGGTTCTATGGGATAAATTATGTCTGGAGTGTTCCAGTTTAGGATGTGCTATGACTGGGGGATGAACCCAGGATGGATTTGTGCCTCCCATGTTAAGTATGATGCATTTTTGTATTTTGAAAAGACTACTTTAGAGATTGTAGCACAGGAATTACAACAGATGTGGGAGGTTGTTTTCACCCTTTTCCCAATGCTTTTGTAGAGGGACGTCGATTCATCTCAGATGAGAGCCAGCGGAAGGATCTGTATGGCAGAATGCAGCTTGGTAAGTACACGTGCATGGGTGTATGGAACACATCAGTCTTTCCTCAGGTTGTGGAAGAAATTTTTGGAAACAAGAGGATTTGCTCTCCTGGAATTATGTTCAAGGAAGCAATTAAACTCCCTTTTGTTAATTACTTCATTCCAAAAAGCACTTGATAAAGACTGACTTTCCTCTCTTGTGTGCATGTGTGACTTCATTTACACAAGTGATCTTTCAGACTGCCCTGGCTGTTTAGTGAGATTATCAGTGGTACTTTTTACTTTCTTTTTCCACTAGAAAAAATCAAACCAGACTATTAATTTTGCTGAACCAACAAATAACAAAAGTAGTCAACATTAATCCATGCTAAACAATGTTTATGGAGGAAACGATGTGGTAGTAAAGTAAGGAACATGTGTGAAAATAAAATGTTCTCCTTACCTTCTAAGGTACTTTAAAATAGCCCCCTTTTAAAAAAGATTGCTAGTGTTCTGTGGTAGATATTTGGCAGGCTGGTTTTGAGCAGAGAAAGATACAGAGCAAAGGAGACAACAGTATTTTTTTTCTCTTTGGGTCTCTATTTATGGACATAAAAAAGCAAAGAACAAAATAAAGAAATGCCAGTAAAGACTAACAAAACATGAACTTCTCATTTTATAATTCTAGAAACACGCAGCCAACACACAAATCCTTTATCTTTTTCTGAAGCTGCAGCACTGTTCCTCAGTTCCTTACGGAAAGCACAAGAAGGTAAATGCATGTCTTGCCTTATTCTAACTTTTAAAAAATGGGTTTATCAGTATTTCATTTACTAATCAATTTAGTAAATTGATCTAAAAGGCCTGGTTTGAAATGAGATATTATTCCACAGATTGTGTTGTATTAGGGTGTACATTTACACAGATTAGAACATGAATCAGATAAATGATAGTAGGTAAAGTTTTGCATATTCTGTTTTTAATTTGCTTTTCAGATTTCTATTGACTCTATTTATATTCAACAGAAAGTCTATTTTGAATTGAATTTTCCAAAACAAAACTCTACCAGAGCTCTTTTTTTTCTGCAGAATATTGTTTCTTGTGAAATGGTCATTCCTTCTTTGGCCCTTACATCCCGGTGCAAAGGCTCAAAAGAATCCTAAAAAGCCTCAGCAGAGTTGCCAGGGATTCACATCTGGCTCCTGAGAGCTCTGTCACTGGTACAGCTAACAAAGCATCCCAATGACATTTAGAGGCAGATCCCTGAAATAGCCTGAAAAATCCCATAATTCATCCACGTGTTCCCAGTGTCCCAGAAATATTGCCTAACCCTCCCAGCTCTGTCTCTTTACCACCTGCTTCATCATCACCTGCTACACGCTTCCGGTTCTCACTTCAGAAACTCAGAACCCACATCTGCCTTCCACAACACCCCCTAGCGTAACCCAGCTGCCCAGTCAGGCTTCAATAACTTGCATCCCCTTACTTTCATATCACACCCCCATAGATGACGACCCCAATTTTATATTCCCCACCTCCCTCACCCTGCTATAATTCACTTTTCCTCCTTAGAATCATAGAATAGAAACATAGAATGTGTAGGGTTGGAAGGAACCTTTAAAGGTAAGTCATGTAGTTCAACCCCTCTGAAGTAAGCAGGGACATCTTCACTAGAGCAGGTTGCTCTTGAGCCTGACCTTGAACATCTCCAGGGATGGGACCTCCACTACTTCTCTGGGCAACCTTTTCCAAATATTTTTTTCCTAATATCCAACCTGAATCTCCGCTTTTCTAGTTTGAAACTGTTCCACTTCATCCTATTGCTATGTGCCCTCGTGAACAGTTCTTCCCCAGCTTTCTTGTAGCACCTTCCAGATACTGGAAGGCCACTATAGGGTCCCCCCAGCCCCTTCTCTTCTCCAGAATGAACAAGCTCAACTTTCTCAGCCTGTCTTCATAGGAGAACTGCTCCAGCCCTTTGATAATTTTTGTGGTCCTTCTCTGGATACACTCCAACAGGTCCATGCCCTTCTTGTGTTGCGGGCTCCAAAGCTGGATACAGTATTCCAGGTGAGATGTCATCAGAGCAGAGTAAAGGGGCAGAATCACCTTCCTTGATCTGCTGGCCACACTTCTTTTGATGCAGCCCAGAGTGCAGCTGGCCTTCCGTGTTGCAGGTGCACATTGGTGGTTCATGTCCAGCTTCTCATCCACAAGTACTCCCAAGTCCTTAGACCAGCTTTCCTGCAAAGCCATTATCCTGAACCCCTCATGTATGCATCTGATGTGCACATATCAGGCTGACACCCTAAATCTATGCTATCCATGCCCTCTGTCTCATCTCTTCACATACATAGACTAACTTTTGGAAATGGAGCTAGGAACAGGGAAGTGGTAAAACAACAATACACCCTACAGTGCTGTGGAAAGTCTGTGGTATGCTTTGGCCCATGGATGCTGTGGTGGCTGTTGCAGTTTATACAAGCCCAGGAGTTAGTCTAAGTTATGCTCTTCCCCTCAGTGGTTCTGGACAAGGAGGAACTGAAGGTTCCTTTGTTTCTTATTGCCCCAGTCGTGAGTTCCTTATTCAGACTCTTAATTTCTGTCATCGTGACAGGAAGAAAAAGTGCTTTACTTGAATTAGGAAATGTGAAGTAAAACCCTAGTAAAATATGAGTAGTTTTTTTCCCTTTCACACAGTCAACTGTTAACTGACTAATTGCCTTTGATACCATCAGCAGTGGGTAATAAAGAACTGCCTTGCCATCTTTGTAATATCACTACATCACCTCTCCTTAGTTATCTAAAGTATGCAGCTTTCCTGAAATGAAAAGAGGATGTGAGAAACACCTGACAATTTACCTGGCGTTTGTGTAGATACACATGAATCACTTCTGTCTTCTCTGCTTCCTAAAATCTCTCACTGTACCTCACATAGCACTGTGGCTCTGTGCTCAGCTGTCTCTTCCCTGCCCTGGCAGAACTCCATTAACGAAAAAAAAATAGTGTCTTTTTGACTGAGAAAGGCAGAATTAAAAATGAACATAGTGCTTTAGACAAAAATATATGAGTTCTAAAGATAAATGAAAGAAAGTGTCATTTGTGTGCTAACAAAAAGAGAAAATCCACTGAAGATCACAATTCATAAATTCTAGTGGTAATTTCCTGCCTGATATTGCTATTCCACATGAGACAGTGAACAGAAACAGCCGCCTAAGAAGAAAGGTGACATATCTGAGAGCCCTAAGCAGAACTAGCAGCTTGTTTGAAAAATTCTTTGTGGAATAACGTTGCCATCATTGTAGTAAGGAATAGCAGTCAAGGGGAGACAGTCAAACCTGCGTAAGCTCTGCACATTCAGAAGATCACTCCAGATGATTTTAAAATCCTCTTGACTGAGACAAATGCAGAAAAAAAAAGAACAAATGCATTATTTTCTTCTGCATGAAAAATTTGTGCCATGTGCTAAGATATCCCCCTGGATATGGTTTTTCTCTTTGCTCTTCAGAAAACAGAAAAATTCCTGCATTCAAAATGAGAGAAGTTATTATTTCTACAGATGCTTGTGTCTCTTAGCTAAGCAGTCACATTACACTAGGGCTGTGCCTGAGGCACATCTGTCTCCTGAAAACTTTGGTTGTCAGAACTTTCCTTTGTCTACAGCTTATTTTTCCCCATTGTGTTTTGTCTTACAGTTGAAGAAGAAAACAGCGATCACCCTCGCTACTTGACAGATAATCTATCAAATTGGTGAAATATTTAAAACTTCTTTAACATTTGTATTGCATATACCCTAAAATCATGGTTTGTGTAAACAGAACATTTCATCCATCCTCACTTATGTTCCCAAAGGATGATGCATATACTCACTGCAACATTCTGAATGCAAACTGATTAAAAGTTATCAGTTCAGCTAAGGAAATTATTTATAAAGTTTCTGCTTTGTTTAGTCCATTTTGTATATCTCACCCAAAATCTAAAATAAATTGTACCATCTTACCTGAAAAGATGATTAAAACTGTCTCTTTGGACAATTACTTCATTAAAAACAATTTTTCATTGGAAAACATTTTACTACCTTCCACTCAGCTGTATATTGAAGCCCTTTTATTTCTGATAAAGGCAGATTCCTTCACCACTTCACAGCTGGCCTTGTAAGCTGCTGATGGTCAATAAAGTCAGTGAGATACTAAAGCAATCCAGATACCTTCAACTGCGAAGCAGGTGGTTTTGGGTTTTTTTTTTTCATATACCTGTCACCACAAAGAGTAGACAGCAACACTTATTCAGACCTCAGTGCTGCCCCAGTTACACACATGAAGAAATGCATACTCTGAACAGTTCTACTAAGCCAAGTCTCAGCATGTATAGATAGGTGGGGGTAGGTCTTAAAGGATCAGAGCCTCCTTAAGGGCTGTGGTATAGTCGCTCCTGCTGTCAGGAGGTGCCGAACTGCTGGAACTAGTGGTGGTTTGCTAGGTACAAATCATGTCATGCATGACAACAGGCAAACAGAATATTAATGGCATCATTATTGGGGTTTTTTTGTTGGCCTGCTTTTGGAGTTGCAAAAGTGGAATTATACATAAATAGGTTGATTATCATTCCATGCCGATAAGGATATATTTAACATCATTTATGTAGCTTTGTGGTATTACTGGAAAGCCCTCTGTATTCCTCATAATTAAAAGTACCCACATGATTCTTGTGTCCCAGCAACTATGTTTGTTTTTTTTTAACCTTTAACCCTAGTCATGCTCTTCATCTTTTAATACTGCTTTTCTCTGATCTTTCTCATGACATTGCTAATTAATTTTGTTAACTCACACTAACTATAATGTTGCTTCTCCTTGACACAAAGAAACACAGCTGAAAGAACAGGAATTCCTTTCTATCATGGGAGTATAGCCACTTTCAGTGATTGTTTATCATCTACGTGATTTCATGGAGGAACATCATCTATATCATTTAATGGAGGAACATAACTGGTGGAATCAAAATGTCCTTGTTTGATGATTTTTAAGCACAAACATATCACTCAGTAGCAGTATATATTGTCTGACAGAATGCATTCATGGTGAACTTAATCTGAAGACCAATGGTATCCACCAGAATCTTTTCACTGATGTAAATACTTCTTGCTGAAGCATACTCTGAATATCTCAGGTACATCTAAGCTATTTTTTCAACATATTTTACACGATAATCAGCCCACCTCAGACAAAAAGTAAAAGGTTTACTGATACCATGAAATTCATATGCCTTTAAACTTTCCAAAGATACAAAGCCTGTATTAATCACGCTTGCAGTTGACTGATTTTTTTATGCATTACTGATCTAAATTCACTAGCTTAAACGGTTCTTTGCAAATATCATGAATCAGAATAAACATTCTGCCTTGTCGGTGAGCTATTTGGGAAACCCTGGTGTTTTCAATCTGCCAGATAATCACTTATGTAACAGATAGCTGCTACCAGGCTTGTCAGATGTCAGTAACTGTTAGAAAAGTGTGGCATTTAAGTTAGGCAATCTGTTACCTTGACTGAATGAAAAGCCATTCCCTCTAACACTGTAAATTCAAAAGGCAAAAATGTTTTGCTGTAGTTAAACCGCCTTGTTACTGACAGCTAGTCCTAACATTCAAGGCAGAAGTAAAATAAGCCCAGAGGCATCAGGCAGCAGCCATGGCAGGACCATTTCTGAGAAGAACAAGCACAGTATTCACAAGTCTCACCTCAAAAGCTGTGCACTTTCTGTCACTGGGCAGGTGCTCAAAGGACATGAGCATGCTGAAACTCAAACACCCTAAGCACATCCAAGAGAACCCACCACCTGGATCATACATGCTGCTTTTCTCCTCCAGGACTCATCCAGAAATAAAAAATATTAGTTGTTTTATTGCTACCCTAGCAAAACCTTTCCACTTTTGATATTGTCTGTGCTGTGCTTCCATCATTTAGCAGTATTTACACTACGTGTGTAGTGATCACATCTTTTAGCACAGCAGTGAAGCTGAGTCTGGAATGATGATAAACAGATGTTCACCAGCCTGTGGCTGCTAGAACATTTTTAGTCAACAAAGGGAGTGCTGGATTACTCTCAGATGATGCTAATGCAATTTCGATGACAGGGAATGAGGGATGAAATGTTTTTTCTTCAGTGCAACAGTACTGAAGGAAAAACATCAATTTTTCTGAAAGAATAATTTACTGAAGAATAATGTCAAATTTCTTGACATTATTTTTTTCTTGACATTATTTTTTTCTTTTATTTTTCAAAGAGAACATTGACTACATACATCAGTGTGTGCTTTAAGTGGTCTTTTGTTGGGACTCTCATCCATTACATGATTTGACTTTGCAAAGAAACTTTAATTAAAAGCACTTTAGGAAAGAATATGCATTTCCAAACTCACAAAATGCCGTTGTTCTCCACTTAGTAAGGTGTATGAAGGGAAACATTTGCAGTATTTTTTTCTTTTCTTTCATAAGAAAAATAACTATTGTTTTACTTTTAAAATTGTAGAAATTAGTTATTCATTTAAAATTCAATCAAGATTTTGCCATCAAAGCCTGAACCTGTCTCACAAGAATAGTTATTCTCTCAGGTACCCAAATCAACTTAAGAATTGAAGTCCAAAAAACTGATTTTAGGTGGCCAAAAATACAAATAGGCACCTAATTTCTTTTATTCTATAGGGCCTATAGTAACAACCACATCATCAAATGTTGGTCAAGCATTTGAAAGGTAGGTGTCTAATCAAAGTTGGACATCTAGGGTCCCCATGGTGAAGGTAAATACCTCCAAAGCTTGTATCATCCTAGCTACTGAAGAACAGGATGAATCAATTCCTAGAAATGTCTTCTTGAGAGAATTTCTTGATGCACAAACTTCTAAAATAAGAGATGAATCTCCTTCCTAATGTCTTCATGTTAAGATCTGTTTCTGAATAACATGTTCAGGCACTCTCTGCATCTCTAGGTAGTGAAACACTTTTGAAAGCTTTCTGTAAGGCAAATGAAATGGACGGTTATTGGTTTGAGGTTCAGTTATTCTCCAAACACTTTGAATTTCCATGTGTTTTTCAAAATTATGTCATGGGCCAGATGCTTAGCATTATTTTTTATGATTAGGGCTCTTCTAGAAGTGAAATAGACCATGGATTTATGGGGTAATTGGAAGAACTAAAGTTACTTGTCTTTGAATGTTGTCACGTTGCTCTACCGCATGTAGGTTTGTCTCTGGAGGAAAGTATTACTTAAGGAACATTTGTTGCCCTCTTTAGCCAAGTCACATTAATCTATTCCCAAACTGGTTTGTTAACAAACTTAGAATCTAAGACAAGATGAAAAAAATAAGCGACATACCAGAGGAATCAGAAAATAAACAGTCTGCTGTTTATTGTGGGTCTAAATGACTTCAGAAAGATGACTTCATTTATCTCTAAAATTTAAATACCCACTGCATAAGACTTTATATTGTTCCACAGGAAGAATGTTTTCGCACTGGATCAAGACACTGTGCTGTAAAAAAATGTTTTAAATGATGTAAATATACAATAAACAGCATAAGGAAAAAAAATACCATTTTCTTTTCAGAGTACCTTTTTAACCCTGCCAAGGTTTCTCCAGTATAACACATTTTTCTGTAAATTTTATGAGATCTGACTTAAAGTTCATGTAAGTTTAGGAGGGGAGAAAGGGAGAACATAAACGAAGCATGAATTCATTTGGGACACCCAGAATGGAGCTATCAGCATAGACTATGATTAATATAGATGATCATGTAGACGAAGGTATGATCTGCAATTTGTATAAGCTTCCGAGGGGATTGTTGCATTCTCTAGGTTTATTAAGCTTGAGAAATCTCTTCTACCTCAAAGGGGCACAGAAGAATTGTCATTTAAACTACTTCCAAGGTGAAATAATATTAGGCTTTCCAACAGTGTAGCTTCTTAAGTAACATTTAAGATTCCCCTAATTATATGACACTGCCCTTAAGACAAAGCTTGCCAAGCCTACAATACAAATTGTTGAATGGATGGAGAGACGATGACAGCATCAAATTCAGTTCCTGTACTCTCCATGCTGCTTCTTTTTTCCTTGTGGCAATACTCCAAGGGAAAAGGGAGACTTGATGTTTTGCCTGTCTCTTTCAGCTTCCTCATCCTCATCATATCTTTCTTCCTCATCTTCATCTTCGCTATGCTGAGGGGTGGAATGCTGAGAGGCAGAAGGTGATGGTGGCACTGACGAAGGCCTAGGGTACCTGAAACCTTCCGTCTGGCAGAGAGAGAAGCAAGTTGTATATATTATCACAGTGTTCTTCAATGGGTTGTATACAGCAGTTTAAGACTATCAGTACTTCAAAGGAAAATGGTGGCGGGATGTAAGCTAGACCTGCTCTGTACTCCTAATTCCCTTGAATCCAGATCTCCTTGGGCCATCTCTGCCAGTAAGTAGACACTTGTACTGCAATGCTCTGTAGCCTGTGCCATAAAAGCATGCTGCCCTTCCAGCACTGCTTTTTGAAAAATATGACTATCCTTTTGAACCTTAAAACTGTCAGCACAACACAAAGTCCTTCTGCACTCTGTAGTCAGAATATGCATGTTGAAGTTCAGAATTCAGCCTGAAGTTTTAAAACAGTTTTCAATATAATGTCAATACCCGCAAACCCAGAAACAAGCAGACTTTGGCCTAAGTGAAAAAAAAAAAAAAGTTGCTCTTTGGAGGTGTCCACAGATTTGTTTTCAAATAACATGATTCTTACATGGGATCTGAGCAGCCTTCCTTCTCAGGTTGGAGCTAATATGCACTATGCAACAGCTCCTTTAAGGTGGTGACCCATTGCAGTTCCAGCAACAGCCTCCTCCTCACATACCATGTTTAGATGAAGGCAATACTATGTCTCACTTTCCCTTGAAAATTCTTTCTTGCTCTCCTTCTATTTGGTTTGTGCAAAACATCTCCATGTCATTTATCACAAGCAAAATTAGAAGCTGACACTCTTCTCATAGGAATTTCAAGGACCAGTTCCTCAGCTGGTCTAAAGCTGCAGAGTCCATCCAGGCCAGTTCACCCAAAGAGTCGTGCCTGTATCACACCTGGTATCCCTAGCGTTTGCATCTGATACTATTACAACTCCTGACTGGAGCTTGGGTCTGTAACTATGAGTTGCTACTTCCCTTCAGCTAAAACAAAACTTCCTAGGTCTCGTCTCGTCTCCCTCATTCTGTCTCTCTCTCACACACACACTCTTCTCTCTCCTTGTAAAGTACATAAATGTAGATGAACTCATCTCCAAGACCAGACATTACCTTTGGTGGAGCACTTGGTTCCATCTCAAATTTATCTGGGAATGTTCTGCTGAGGGCCAAGTGTCTGGCATGCATGTAGTACTGCAACATAAAAGAGAAGCCTTTACAAGTCAGGAAGTCTTGGGTAGATTTAAGAAGGAAGAAAAGGAATATAAAATGAGTAACTTCTAAAAGATGATGCTGAACAGAGGTTAAACATGTTTCAGCTAAAGAGAATCCAACTGATATGGTTGCTTATAACGAACACATTGCTGTGAAGTATTGAGCCCTTCATGTTACGTTCACACTGAAGTAGAGTCTGGAACAGAAGCTGAAGAAAGTTTCCCTAAAACTGAGATGTATCAAGATGGAAACCTGTGTAGTTCTTATTGAGTGATAGTTATTCTTTAATCCTCAAGATACAACTGTCTCTTTTTTTAACCAGGAAAATTTACATTTTTAAGCGTGCATGTGTGTACACATAAACTTTGGACTCATGGGAAGCATGTGTAACAGTTACAGAGAAGCAACATGACTTCACTGAGGCCTCATATTTTGGAATTTGACAAATATACTTATGGATCCACTATCTTCATGAGCCTCCATTACACACAGGTAAAAAACCAGCTTGTGTGTCAGGGTTTTATGCTGTGTTGGGAACCATATACACAGAAAGGTTCTCACACAGATATCAGAGCAGAACAAGGTCCAAAAGAGTTACAAAACTGATATATGTACCTCCACTTCTTTTCTGCTATGGACTTGAGAATACTGCTTTGCTACTCTCTTTAGTAGGCTGTACTGTCGTGTTTTCTATGACAAATTAGGAACACTATTTCTCCTTTAAGGCATAGAGGTAGTTTAGGAGTGTTTACAAGCCACAAGGCCCAGAAGCATTTTAGGAAGAACAGTTGAATTTTTTGAAAGAGTTCAGATTACTTTGAAGGACAACTTCTACTTAGTGTAGGGTTGCCAGTGTTGTCAAAGACAGAAACTTTTTACATTGTCTTTAGCACCAGGAGTACAAAGAGCTCAGTGTGTCTGGCTTCTGCTCTAATGTATTAAGTTATAACTCTTCTTACTACTGGAGAATGGAAGCATTACACTGAAATGTGAAGTCAGGCTTTGCCTTTAAGCACCTTTGAGAGATACTTTCCAGATCAGGGATGTCTCCTTTTATGATGCTGAAGACTGTTTGTTAGACCTATGTGTCTGGTATTTTTAATACATAGTTTCACATACCCTTCCTAGGTATCTCCAGTCCAGCAGGTCTGAGAGCCTCTCAGTTCGGTTTCTTTGGATGATCCTCTGGCGACGGGACTGCTGGCAAAACCCATACAGGAACTGAGTCAGCTGATTGCACGATTCATCAGGAGAACGGAACCTCCTGTCAACTATGTAGATTCCTGAAGGGCACAGAAAAGGTGAAGATGAGTGGAACTGAAGATGGGATCTGACCTCTTATCTTCTGCCACATAGTCTTATAAACATTACATGTATATATTCTTTTTAGAAGGCAGCTATAACAGGAACATTTGTTGCTGATCTGATGGCATGGAAAGATGCAGAGAAATATGTATTTTTTACTTTAAATTTATTTGTCTTTTGGACTGAAATTCAGCAAATTATTCAAAATTCAGAGTCTTTATTGTCCAAAAGGATTCACACGTTTCTGGATAAATACACATCATTTTTATCTCCTATAATATTTTAAAAATTGACAGTTTAAAAAAAAATCTAGTGCTTTCCTAGTTTGCAGTAGAATTTAGAAGTGTGGATGGCCAGAGTCAGCCTGTAGGAGAGAGGCTGTGTGTTCTGAAGAAATAAGTGTTTCCATAGAGACAGCTAACTCACATACATTAGTCATTATACAATTCTGTCAGGGAGAGGGCCAAGGCAAATTTTGTCTTTATGTGGTTTGCCAAGATCAGTACTTTATTCTTGCTACTCTCCTTACACCACGGTGTTGGTTAGAAGAGGGTACTAGACCTCAGCCTTGTTAATGGGCAAGGCACAGCTTCCTTAACTGAAGTGCCCAAAGTTCCCTAGGAATGTGCAGTAAGTCAACGTCAATGCTTGTATCTATGTACTGTCAGGGAAGAGCAAGTGACCTTTGCTCATGGTTTGTGACCTTTCTAAAGGGACTCAAAGACATGTCTACCCAGGCTGGTGTACCTGTATTTTGCAACTGGCTCTATACCTTTCCCTAGGTCAGGACATAGTTGGTACTAATGCAGAGCTGTCATTGCCTGATTGTGCAGACAAGCCAAGGTACTTAGAAAGTGGCCCTTTTTTGAAGGAGAAATTTCAATGTTGTCTTGACACACCATGAGCTGGCTACCCGCCTCCTCACCACATGCTAACCACTGTAACCAGAGGCATTAAAGGGAAGTGGTGGGAGACTCAGACTGGTATACAGAACTCTGAGTTTGGAAGGGTGAAGCAGGCAAAAGGTCAAAGAGAGACAAAAGAGAGAGAATGTGGAAAAAGGTTTGGATAAATATGAAAGCTTGAATGGTGTGTTCAACACAATGAGATATTAAAATATCTGAATATATTCCCTCAGTGAACGCCATTCCACCAGTGAAAACATGAAATTGAGGAGTCACAGGATTGCTGCTGTGCTTTTTGCTTTTCTAACTCAGAGGTGGTATTTTGATCTGGCCTGAGAAACCTTACCGTAAGCCGCTGGATCTGCAACATGTTCCTGCATGAAACAGCCAAATCCAGAAAGATTTGTAGTTACACTGGGAATGCCCATCACAGTACATTCAGCTGCCAAAAGAAACAGACAAAAAGCATTTCAGGGCAATGCACTTTGAATGCTTTCACCTTGAGAGGAAAAAGGAAGACAGAAGGTCACATAACGCTAGAGCTTCTCTGAAAGCGTCAAGTAAAACCTATTATGATCTGTTGCAGATATAGAGAAAAAGAAAAAAAAGTAAAAGAAATTTTAAAGATAAAATTTAGCACAGCTTTTTTGCAAACATGTCTTTGTGTTTCCCAGCAGATAAACTACAAACCTTTTGCATGCCAGTGTTGAAACAGAAAACCCCAGTGTATGGTCAGGACTGTTTTTTTTATTTTAAATTGAAGCCTGTTGAACACATATGTTCATTAATCATTCACAACTATTTATAAATTTATATCTCAAGTCCAGGAGTGTTTTAAACTTTATATTTTAATATTAGTGTTTGTAAACTAGTCCCTATAGGAAAGCACCCCTCCGCCTCAACAAACCCCATCACTAACTCAGAACTGCATTCAAAGTAGACTGGAGCTAGTCTTATTAAATTAGATAATGTATGCATCATTTGTAGTTATTTCTCTAATCGCTGTGAGTAAGGATAACTGTTTACTCAAGCTTGAAGAGTTCCTGCCAATGAATTTAAGCCTAACCTAAGGCAGCATGCAGATAAAGTAGATACTCTAGTCTTTGAAATGCTGAAAGCGTGGCCTTCATTCATTTGACAATAAAACTGATGTCTATAAAACAAAGCTACAACTCTACCTTAAAAAACCCACTTTTTGTTTCTGGGAGAATTAAAGGGGCATCAACAAAGAGAATAATTTCTGCTTCAGTAAATGAGAAACTACCCTTTTAATTCATGTAAATCATAGCTTTCCTCAAAGCTGCTAAGTACAAGTCTAACTTTTCTGTCCAGGTTTACATTAATATCCACTTCAAAATCATTCCTCGTTGTGACGTTTTCTTTATACCCCAGCTGAGAACAGAACAGGAAGATAAATTTCCAGAACGCAAGACAGTTGTCTCACTTGGAATCAAATAGCTTTCTTAATTGGAGAGAAATAGTTCTGGAGACTGACTAAACTTGGGAAAAAAAATCTGTTCTGATTCTTTGGCTTACAACAAATGCTCTTCAGAGGAGCAACTCAACTTTGAGATGTGTATCAAGACTACAGATGTATTCTGCAGGACATAAAACCCCCAGGCATGTAGGCTTTGATCTTCACAGCTATTCAAATTCATAGTTTGCACTGATTTCATCAGGTGTTAAGTGTCTTTTGGAAATCTAGGCTGATTTTTTTAAGTCAGAAACTACATGATCGCTGTATCTTTTGAAATTTCCATTTAATTCTCTGAGGTTCTCTATCACTGCATGTATTTGTGGTAAATATCTTAAATATGGTGTTACATAATTCTGTAAAACTTGTTATCTTGAATTAAATCCACTCAAGTATGTTGGCTGGTAGCATCAGATTTCTTGCTCTGTTCTTTTCAATATGCACGTTCCCTTTAATCTTCTTTTCAAAATCCTTGAATCAAGAATTATTTTTTAAATTTTGTTGTTGTTGTATAGCCACAGAAAATCATAAGATTACATGCTAATATGGGGAAGGGTCCAGTGCAGGGACAAATTTGAATAGTTTTTGGTTAGTAGATGTCATTTTATACCACCCAGCCCCCAAATTTTGCAGCAGGAAGACCTTTGCACTGCAGAGGAAACACAGCCAAAAAGATTTTTTCAGAACTCCAGAAGAAACTATACTTTTGATACTAGTTAAGTGTACAGATTGCCTACCTGGAGTGTAACCCCAGGGTTCATAATATGATGGAAATACACCAAGGTGGCAGCCTCTGACAAACTCCTCATAGTCCAAGGGCAGCAACGGGCTTGTTGAAGAGAGAAACTCTGGATGTAGGATCACCTGTATATTCAAAACTTATATTAGAGGTGAAAGAAAACCATCATCAATACACTTTAATTTTTAATAAGCTTAAGCAATTTCTTCACTCTGGTCTTTTCCTAAGTATCTGGAAAATAACTGCTTTGCCCATCTATTATCTACTTTACTTCCCTTGCTGAAATGTATCCCGCCTGTGTGCAGTCTTGTCCTGGAAATAGTACTGATAATGAATCCTCTCTCAGAACAGGTCTTCTACTTTATTCTTCATCAAGGAAGACCATGTGCATTGAGAATTTTGCCTACCAAAGGCCATGGAATTTAGCAATACTACATTGGTTCTCTTGGTCTGTTGTACCAAGGTACAGAGTTTTGGGATGCTTGTTCCACAGAAGGCCTCAGGAGGATAAGGAGTTTCTGAGCTTCACAGTATCCAACTGAAATAGAAGAATACTTACGGTACTCAATGGATCTCTCAAGAACTGAGAGAATTTTGAAACCAGACATATTACAGCTCCATCATCACAATCCTATGCCTAGGTTCACTAATCCTGGTGAAAGACAAAGCTTATTAACTTAGGCTAATGTCCTACTTTCAGGACCCAAGCTAATTTATCTGCATGACTCTGCAGGGCTTGGGGTCACTGCCCCATATTCCACTGCTAAGTAGAGAACTGCCTTGTATATGCTGTCCAGTCAGCTTTGGGAGGAAGAAATGTGAGGAAAGGGTTTAAACTTCTCTGGACTTTTTTCCCTCCCACATAAACATACCGCAGCCATTATTCCATGTCAAGGATTTGCTTTTATCCTTTGTTAATAATAGTTAATAGTTAGTTAATAGTCATGCTATGCACTTGAGTAAATCAACACACGAAAGTATTCAACCAGTAAACGGGCTGAAAACCTATTATGCAAGTTTATTTGATCCCAGTAAATAGAGACTTTTGCATTGACACTGCTGAGGCTGTTTTCACATGCCAACTGTGTCTGCACAGATCTGTCATACATCTCTCAAAATTATTTTCCTTTTGAAATTTACATATTTTTTTGTCCAGGGCACTCAGCTCATTAACCCTGTTCATTCAGCGGGTAATTTTCCGGTGGTAATGACAGTTTTGGATAAACTTGACATATACCAATCTGATCAAGTCTGGAGAGAAGCAGGAAGAGATATCTGCAGTGTTATATGCTATCTGATTTCTAATGACTTCAAGAGGTTAGTTCTGAGGAATTTGAATTGCATTTATATACAGCGCATCCTTCTACCCTACTGTTGTTCCATCCAGTGCATTATTACCATATCTTTTAAAGCTCTCAGAGCTCATCACACACTTAGCAGAGAACATATTGAGCCAGGGAGATCCAACTAGGTAGCTGAGGAAAATGTTCTCTCAGTTATCATCATGGGTTTAAAAGCCAAAACACTGAGAACAATTAATATGTCATTCTCAAAGATATTACGGATTTGACTTTAAAAAGAAAGTTTGGAAGAGCAAGAACTTGTATTTTTAGATTTTACTTTGAATAGTTAGATGTTAACTATGACTATCTGATCAGAGAGAATACCAGGGATTTCCAGACCAAAAAATGCTTTGGCAGACTTTTGAAAAGGGGAGCTGATTATTTCTGTGGCCTGGCAAGATAGACATAAAAGGAAAAGGTTTATTTACATACATTTAGCTTCAGCAGTTGATATAAACATGAGCACAGCACAAATAGGAAAAATTTCTGCTCAGGATCAAAACCCTAATTACCTTCTGCAGCAAACATTGAGTGTCAGGGTACTATTCTGAAGACAGCAACTCCAGAAATGGCTATGCTCAAACTTGGGACCTCCAGTTTTAAGCAAATGAATCTATCCCAGAGTTTTACATCCAGATGCAAACGACCCCTGGCACTTTCTGGATTTCAGGAGTAGTAGCTCCTCATTCATTACAGGAGGCAGCAATGAAAACAATTCCCTAACATCAGATCTCTAACTTGAATCTTTGAAGTGCCTAGTTGTTATAGCTGGGAAATGAGGAAGAGGAAGTAAGTACTCTATTAGCATAATAATGCCTACCAAAAATTTGACTGCATAGCCTATGGTAATGATCCAGACTGAGACTGTTTAAAGAAATTCCATTTTATATCTAAAATAAAAATGACAGAATGTACCTTTACTCTATCTGTCCGGTTATTGAAGAGGCCAATACGTCGGATGGTATTGAGGATTGGATCATTGCCATCATCAATCATGTTGTGAGTGGTCACTGGAGGCAGGCAGTGTCGCTAAGGAGAGAAAAGGCAATCTGTAAGCCAGAGAAAGCTGTTGGCAAAGAGTCCTGTTGCCATTTTCTAAGTTTAGTGGAAGACAGTGGGAGATTTTTGTCACTGATGGGGACAGATTTTTCTACCCTTTCATTTTAAGGTAAGAAAGTAAAGTTACGATCATACAATGTTGTCTTCTATATAACTACAGCCTCAAATGAGACCATAAAATCTGTCACAAGACTTGTTTAATTTGCCTTAAAATAAACGTATATGTGCTAAGTTTTAGAATGGCCTACCATTTAAAGACTTTTATTCAATATTTTATGTCTCCTTAAGAAATTGATTTTACATATTTAATAAAAATTGAAGAATCCAGGCTTCAGAAACAATGAAAAGTTCACACATAGGACAGAAGAAAAGAATTAGGAATTTTGGTGTCCTGCATATGACTGGGGGAATATCCATGGATTCCCAAAAAAACGTTAGTTTGGGTCATTAAAAAAAGATTACGTCTGATCTTTAAATTTTACCAGTAAGAAGTATAGTTGCTGAAAACTTCTTTTTCAATGCATGCATATCACTATGTGTCACACACAATCCTTGTACATATTGTGCAAATAATACATTTTCTGACCTGAGTTGAAAAGATGGCTCTTTTCATAATGGTTATATCATCTCGGTCAAGAATCTTGTTCAAGTCTGGAATTTCTCCTCTGCAGAGGCAACACAGAGCCTATTTTACCAAATGACTTATTATCAGTGGTATAAAGAAAATGAAGAAATAGCAAACAAGGTCTGATCCAAAGTCTGCTAACGTCTAACTTGATTTTTTCCTTTGTTTTCATGGCCCTTCTATATTCCCTACATTTTGTTCTCCCATCCACATGCTGATCTTCCAATTAGCTTCCCAAAAAAGCTAAATAATTTTTTTTTCTGTTTTTCAAATGTATCTTGTTTTTACTGAAGTTCCAGTTATCTGATCTGTGCATTGGGTCAGTTACTTCCAACTGTCATTTGAAAGGATATGGCTAAGCCACTAATACACACTACTTGGCCCCTGGTGTGTTTTTAAGCTCATTTTTGACCGTGAGTAAGCCTTTGTGCTACTTAGACGTTACCCATATCTCTTAAGACTCTCCACCATGGGGTGCTAGTACCTTTAAATTTTGTCTGTGATTTGTCTATTGAACAAATAACCTGTACATGGTACAGAGGGTCTCGTATCCTCCTGTGCTCTTCTTCTGGATGTCAAATTTTCTTACACAAAGAGTAGAAGCACAGAAACATCACAAGTAAGCCAGCTGAATAGGTAGCTCTGCAAGGCAGAGCAAAGTAACCTATACACTCACTTTAGCAGGGCATTGTAGAGTTTCTTTCCAAACTTTTCTTTCACAGATTGTGCAGTGTCCCTAGGAAAATAGATAAATATATGTATAAAACAGGAGAGTCCAGGACAAAGAAGAAAAGAGATTCCTGCTGTCGGAAATTAAATTGTGGTTTCATGTATCCTGATACAACCAAGAAAACAACAGCAGACAGAGTTCTGGTTCTTAGAGTTCTTTCACCCAGCCTGCAGCCATACTGATGGATTTCAACACAACTGAGGATTTGACCTGCATCCAAAGATGAACGCACTGTGAAAGTCAGGACCAGACCTCATTAGTACTTGCTTCTAAAATTTTGCTCTGATCAGCGGACCACACTTTAATCTCAACTATAAAAAGAGAGCATATATATGACTACATAAAGAAACATGATCACTAACATAAGAGGCAGGTAAGACTGAGAAGTCTCCAATTTAATTTGGCCCAGTAGAGAGATGTAAGCTGTAAGAGTTTCACAAAGAGGGATTTTAAAGCAAGATTATCACTTCACTTTCTGCCCTATTTCCTAATTCAAAGACTTGAAAACAAGTGCTAGACTAAAAGGTAGTTTGCCATGAATTGGTTTGCAAACAAACAAACAAAACTTCCTAAAAATCTCAGGCCATGTTTTAAGATAATAGTAAAGCCTGTGCCAGACAAATGTTATATTTAGCTAAGAAAAAACTCTACTGAACAGTGAATCTAAATGCAAAAAGCTATTTATATTATCCTGTCTCTAGCTGGAAGTGCTGTTGTCAAATTAGCTAATGCACTCTCAACTTGAGTAAAACACTCAATTCATGGAACACATTTTTGCCTTTCTAATTTTTAAGAACTGTACTTTGGGCTAAGAAAAATAATTGTTCAGTGAAATCCTAAACTTTACCAAACTGAGAATCCACACAACTGTTTTCAGTTGCTCTCTCCCAACTCACAGAGACACAACAGGGGGATGAATTAATTTTGGATGAGTTGTAAAGCATCTAAACATCAATCTCAGCAAGCTCATCCCCTGATGGCTACATTTTTGTAGGCTCATGCTATGAACAATATCCAAAACTTAACCCAGATAGAATAGACAGCTTTATCAGAAGGAAAGGAAACAAGGAATTTTATATCCCACTTTTTATGTTACCCCACTTTAGCCATCTACAGTTTAAACTAGTTGTGCAGATCCTCCATACATCTGCAGATGGTGACAGTACATTTGAGAGAATGATTCCCCTCACTCAAGACACTTCTTGAAGTGGTATTAGATGAAACACCATTTGGAATGAACCATCACTCTTCACTGGTAGTCAAGGCAGCTCAGAAGCATTACTTTAAGGAAGCCAGAGTTGACAATTCCAACCTCTGAATTTGTGGTACCTATTTTCAGAGTGGTAACCTCATAGATGGTTTCCTGTAAATCTTCAGAAGCTGCTATGTGATGACTCCAGAGATAACCCAGAGAGTAGACAGATTTCTCATATCTGTCTTCTATTCCAGACATGACAAAAGCTAAATTATTTTAACGATCCTTGTTAAACTATTTCTGTCACTGGTTTTGTGCAGGATTATTATCTGTTAATCAAAGGTTTCAACTTGATTACTGATATCCAGAAACTGAGACAGAGATTATTTGCTGGAGGCAGTTAGTGAGATAACAAGAAAAATAGTATCCTACTGTTATACAGTGCCTTTCATCTACAGATATCCAAGTCGTTTAGATTTCTATCATTTTATAAATATAGAACTGGCATCAGAAAGAAGTTTCAGCGTGGTGAGACACAGGCATAAAAGCAGAAGCTTGGTCTCATGTGTTTCAGTCCCTTAGCTTTAAGACCAGCTTCCTTCTGTAGTAGAGTTTAACCGCTCTAGCCACCTGATAAGGTGTACATTTCCATTTCCCTGCTTAGATGATTAATCTGAAAATAACTTGAGTGAAATGACATTTTCCATATTTCTAAATAGAAGAGGATGTGTCGTTAATTTCTTTTTCCCACTCCTGGCACAGAAGTTCACTCCGACAAAATAGCTGCAAAACAAGTACTGTTTGCTATCTTGTTACAAAGAGTGTCAAGGCCACTAAAAAATAACCTAATTTTACTACAAATAGCCTAGGACAAAAAAAAAAAAAAAAAAAAAAAATCTCTTTCAACCCCACAAATATATTCTAGTTACCCACAATCCTCGACTATAGCAGAGTAAAAAGTAAGAGCACTTTTCTTCACCAGAAACTGTTGCAAGTTCCTTCAATTCACTGTAGAAGTCCCTTAGTGAGAATGGCAATTACCAGAGCTGCTTCCGGACCGCTTGTCCTTTCAGGGTTTCCACATTGAAGTTGTTAGTCTTTGCTGGCATGATGAAGAACACAACAACTGTAACATCAGTCTTATGAACCTACATGGACACAAACGGGAGAGGGGAAGAAATAATAAAAATCTCACTACAAGGTATCACAGGCAACTGTAAAAGTAAGAATTAAGCCACAGGAAAAGTGAATGCACTTTGGTTGTCCAGGAAGGCTCTGATCTTATAACTGTCCCTTTAGGTATGAAGTTTTTGTAAGGTCAGAGAGACAGCTGAGGATAGTTAAGAATAAACAGATGTCACCAGATTCCAGTTTGGGCAACAGAGATCCTCTGGTTTAGAGGGCATGGCTTCGGATGTGAACACAAACTGCAAAAAAGAAAAATCCTACACACATTTTCTCACCTGACACAAATTTTATGGCTCAAAGCAGTGAGCAATCACTTTATTAGCTAGAGTAGTCCCAGGCACAGGGTAAGGGATTCCCTACAACAGCAAGAACGTTCTACAGCAGTAGTTCCTCAGAAGTGTGGGCAGAAAGAGGCATGACAGCAACCGCTGTCAGCTGAGAACCTGGCAAAGAACCTACCAGGCATCCAAAAAGCTGCAAGTGGCTTCTTCCTCATCTCTCACATCCAGCAATTACAAAGGCAAAAAGCATTTGCTGCAAAATCAACCCTTTCACTTGTTGGTTTCTCCTGTGGACTAACAAGATTCAGAATACCTCAGGGATTCCTCGCATGGAGCAGAATGAGGTTGTGCTCGTCTCAGTAATTTTTTAAATAAAAGTTAAGGGTGAACTCTGTTCAGAGCTGTAAAAATTAAATTACTTTGAATTGTCTCCATTGTAAAGTATAGACACACAAACTTGCTATTAGCATGCCTTCCCTTGATTGAAGTTCAGTGAAATGTATAGTGTAAAATAACCTATGGCAGTCATCTATCATTTTAAGGTTCTTCTCTCTCTTCAAAGCAGGTTCAAAGCCCCTTATCCTATGATGTTAATGGGTATTAACAATCTGTCCCCAAATTCATATTTTATTTCAAAAATGTTAGTAAGGTTTTCAAGTAGGACATGAAAATGATAAAATAATTCCATCCAAAGCTATGTATTTTTTTAGGTTCAGGCACACCACTATAAGTTTAAGAAGTGCCATCATTCCTAGATTTACAAAGTAGTACAGGTTCCCAATGGAATTACCTTGTGAAACAGGTGTTCTTTGAACAGCTAATCAAGTGCTGCCATGCATGTTGGAACAGAAATGCAATAAAGCCAGACTCAGCTTATGGAAGAACCAAGTCCAAGTACAATGCTCTAGAGAGCTTTGGAAAACTACCCTCAGTTTCCTTTGACTTTCTATGAGCATAATTAGGGCTCAGAACATTCATTTTTTTTCAGCTCTGCTGAAAACATAGTATCAAGACTTTTATCCAGATTTTCCATATTATTTAAAGGAAAGAAGAGAGAGTCTGGGAGAACAGTCAATAGATTGTTGTTAGATGACTGAAAACTGATTAGCATTTTTTATTTTAAATGTATCATTCTTTGGGACACATCTGGAGACATTTTCAGTGACCTTATTTGGAGTTGGCAAGTGCTCTGCTTTGTTCATGAGAAGATCTAGGTCTTATCTTCATTAAAGTAATGAATTTTAAAGCAAGATTCCCAAAAAATGTGATAATAGTACTCAAAGATTTAAAAGATCATGGTCGGATCCGTAATGAACAACGTAATTGGCTTAAAAGGATATTTTTAATCACATCATTAATGGATTATATTAATTTTCTTCTAATATGTAAACCTTCAGGCTAAGTTCTTGAACCACATGATCTGTATTTTTCTGTAAAAACAAGGGAGGTAACCATGGATTAAGTTCTTGACTTAATTCATCAATTATTTTTAAGTAGCCTGAGACTGTTATATTCTCTCATAATTCAGGGAGAGAGCTTTATGGAAACTCTGAAGATCCCCTAATTGTTTTCCTATAAATCAGACCATGGCATGGAAGTTCTTGCAGTTGACTTCCATAGTTGGTAATTTTGAGCATAAGCTCTACGTTTTCTACATTTACAGAAGCTTTCTTACCCTCAGCAAAAAGTTTAATCTTGATAAGGCTTCCAGAAACATGTCAGCTCCTTTGTTGGAAAACTCGTATCTCCCAGCAATGAAGAAAAATAAGGTCTTCTCAAGACTGAAGTCAAGGTGGCTGAAACCAAGCAAACAAACAAGCACAAAGTATTTCTCAAGATATAACCAAACAAAACACACAACAGCTTTCTATTCTGGAGGAATTTCTTATACCAAGAAAATAATGAAAGTTATGCTTTTCTGCTGTTCTTTAAGATGACAATCTTCATCTGATAATCTGCATCTTGGATAAATAATTAAAATTTAAGACCTTCTGCCTGATCCCACAATCTGCTTAGCAGAGCAAGAACTGGCATCTAAAACTTCTTTAGCTTCTGAATGAAAAATCCCAGACAGGTATTTGAATAATTTGCTAACATTTCACCTCCTCTATAAAGTACTTAGTTTTTCTGCTTTGGTTCTTGCTTTAAATAGTTCTGGACAACCATTGCTAATTTTGGAAAAGTAAAAGCATACCCATAGAAATGACCTCGAATGAACTCTTGGATCCTAGCCTTGTACATGGAATGCAAATTCTGAAACTCATGCATTGCTGAAAATTTCTTAATGTTCAAGCCATTTGGGGTGACAACATCTGGAAAAGCAGAGAAAAGGCAGAGGTAGACATCTTCAGAGTCAGATAAATCTTTGAGGAATGAACCATAATGTCTTTCAGTTGTCAGTATGGGAACAGGTTATGTATTTTTATTACCCATAAGTAGAGAATAGCGCTAACACAGTGGTCTCTACCACTTTACTCCACAAAAGTATTGCATGTGGCACTCTATTGTTAATAGCATTGAAGCAGCTTTGTACCATTTTGACCTGTGCTTCACATTTCCATGAACCCTGATGAACAGTAAGGTCTCCCCATGTCTTGCCAAGTCCTGACAAGACTTAAATAATGTCTCAATTTAGACACATGGGTTTTTTGTCCAGTAAGTCCTATATCTCTTTATTCTAGATATCCCTGTTGCCTGATTTATCACTATAGATTGAAAGCTCTTAGACGCGTAGTATGGCAGTTTCTTCTTTCATTTACTGCATAGCACAAGAGAGGTCTCTTCTGTCAAGACTTCTGAAGACTTATCAGAAAAGGGATGATATAAGAAAACTTTTTTAAAAGATCACCATTCAGTAATCTGTTGGATTTCCCCTTAAAAATAGCCACAGAATAGTATGTGTTACACTTTTATGGGTGGTCTCCTCAAAGATTCCAAAGCATCTTACAATTAAAATCTGTTCATTTCCAGTATCTTCTAAGATAGTTATAGGTTACACATAAGACTTACAAGGATAGACATAGCTTGTTCCAATCAACACTGAAATTCTGTCACTCTTCCCCTTTCTTAGTAAGGCACAGCAGCTACTTAAAGGCTTTCCCTAAATTGAGTTGAAGTAAATTAAAAGAATGTTGGTTTCTTTTCTTTGAGATGGCTTATGAAAGACATGTATGGAAATCAAAGGCGAGGACAGTTCCTCAGGAGGTGTATTTCATAGTAACACAACTGACTTCAGTAGACATACTAATTTATCATACCAGAGATCAAATACGAAGAATCTTCAAAGACGTAAGAAGTGCTAATTATTAGAGGGTGCAATGGTACCGATGTCATACTTGTTCTCCTGGCAAGTGTCATAAGGTGTCTAGTAACCCCAACCATTAACTGCAGTAATTTCAGAAGTTCTACGCATTATCCAAAGCTCCTTCAGTAAGATATCATTCCCTAGCACACACAGTTCATGCAAGCAAAACAGCATCTCCTTTGATCACAGTGCATAAGGCTAACTCCCTCCCACACATCAGGGTTGCTGATGGGAGCACAAGCTCTTGCTTGCGACTCACACAGGACTTTATTTTTCATTACGTCTCTTGTGGTTTTTCAGTCAAGGATGCCTGATACTCAATGTTTTTCATCCTGTCCCCTGAAAGCAGAGGTTTGCATGTCTAACAATAAGCATTTGACCTAGTACAAAACTGAACTCATTTCTGTAGGGTCTTTAAAACATCTATGGCTCCTATGGTTGACTACATACCAAAATTATCTTAAAATAACCACAATCAATTTTTCATATGCTGTCCAGTATACTTGCCTGACATTTTTCATGCAAATGCCACAACCTTTTTCAATTACTTCCTTGAAATTTGCAGTCTGCTTTAGCAGGATATGTATTTCTTTACCAGGAAAGTGATCAGAGATTTCTTTTTATCTTGTACAGCGTTTTGAGGCTCTCTTGAACAGCAGTAGATAAAATTATAAACTATATTAGTAACTATGGAAAACCAAAAATCTCAATTGATCTGTCTTAAAATACCACATTTCAATCCAGAAACCAGCTTTTACTAGGAATTTTTTTAGGTACTTGGGATTTGATTCTCAGTGACACAAGAGTTGTGGTGGGTATGACAAGAAAACTTGTGTTCTTCTGCTGTTCAGCGCTAGAAGCTGCTCTGAAAAAAAGATCTATGTGGCCCTGTATTTCTATTTTTCCAGCAAGTATCTTCTCATTCTGACCTGCTTCTTGTTCGGCATGGAATAACTGGCCATGCAGGACATAACTTTGAGGCTGCAACCATTTCAAGCTTTTCCCAATAAAGTAAGAATCCTTGACTGAATGTTTCTGTCCAGTTTCCATCCACTCTCTCATATTTATCTATCTATCAGGGACTTTTGGACACTGTCACCTATTATCAGCAGCCTGTATATAATCTCCTCCCATGTTCTTCGATTCAACTGCAGTTCATTTACCCTTACATCAGGTTTGGGGATCAATCCATCTGCTATTTAACTCTTTGAGATACAGAACAGGTGTGGTGCCCAAAGCATCCAGATCACTATTTCTGCTCACATAAAATATTTTGAATACAGTGAGGTAATGTGCCCCTGCCCTACACAAGTAGTGATGCAAGAGAGCTTTGTTCCTATTTTAAGTGGTTTGGGTTTTCTGTTGCTTAATGAATTCATGACATTTTTGTTTTAAAATTGTCCCAAGTGGGTCAAATCAGAATGATTTCACTTCTCTCTATATAGAAAAGAAACTGGCACTGATTCAATAATAATAGCAGAGTATGATGTTTTCCATTGATAAATTACTAAGATTCAAGTTTGACTCATACCTTTTCAGAGATTACATCTATGATTTTGATCAAATACATACAGATGCAAAGTCCAGATCTACACCTTAACTGATACCCAAGACTCTTCTGATTTTGTCTTCTCTGCTGCTACTGAGAAATACGTTCATAACTGAATGAAAGTATTAGAAATTCATTTCTGTTTTCAAATCACAGGAATAAAACTTATGATCACTGACAGAATCTTGTAGGATTTTTCCAAAAGGACTGGTTCAACATAAGATACTCATCTTTTGATAAATCTGGTTTGATAAATTACTGATCAAATAACAGCTGCCAATGAAATAAACGTAATGCAAGCAGTCATTTTGCCACGTTTACATTGGCAAATAGCCCTTTGTTGTGGTGCAAAAGCTCTCTATGCAATGTCTATTGAATTTTAAAGGGGCTTTTCCAAGCGATGAGGCTTATCATTTAAATCATAATCTAAGTGTACCGTTAATGAGAAGTAGCAGACTACTACTCACATTTCCTCAGTTGTTATTATTTAAACAACTTTGTTATGAAGTTTACCACTCAAATTCAAATGCAAATAAGTTAATTGTGCTAATTCTACACCCCTTTAAAAAAGTTTATTTAAAAATTATTATTATTATTGTTTATTTTTCAGAATTCAAGTTTAATGTTCTACTGAAGGACTGATGACCTTTCTGAACAGCCAATTTATATGTTGATTTCACAACTTCAGAGAGAATAAATAGTATGAGAATAGACTCATAGTTAATTTGTGGTCTAACATTCAAAGAAACTATTAAGTACTTATTCCCATCAGAACATATCTTCCATTGACAATTGACTCCTAGGATTTGGCAGTAACAATTTCTATTTAACTTTTTTATAGCTCTGTCAACATGAAGCATGATATGTCAACTTTTTTTAACCCAAACATTAAATATATTTACTTGGTTTCTTCAAAGTTGCAAGAATAATGAATAAAAGCTCAGGTCAGTGAATATCTCTGCATGGAACTCTTTTCAGCTTCAACTAACTTCTATCTGTGTGCAGTCTGCAGCTTTTCTCTCCCAAGTTAAACTGGATTCAGACTCATATCAGTCTCCTAAAATCCCCAAAACATAAACTATGATATTCAAGAGTAGCTACTGCAAGAAGCCTTGTGCCAATATCAAACAGGTTCAAAAGTCTGATTTTCAGAGATCAAGTGCTTTGCAGTTGGTAAAAAGCATGACCTTTCAGAGACATCTCGGAGTAGATGACCCAACACTTAAATTACTTCTAAGACATGGCTGTCATGCTTAATATAAAAAGGAAAAATCTCCCTAGATTCATCATCCTATTGACTGTTTTTCAGGAATGAGTCAAAGGAGCCAATGGCCAATTTTGCTTTTATAGTGATGCATTAACCACAATGTGGTCTGAAGTATTGAAGTTAACAGGAATAATGGTCACCAACTATAATTAGTATTGAAATTCACCTAAAAAATTTACAAAGAATGAGAAAAAAAAGCCTCAGTTATTTGAGCACTGCTACACTTAAAATAACCAACTAAGATGTGAATCTTAGTCAATCTAGATTAATATTCTCAAAATCGTTTTGCAGTTTTTCCCCCCCACAATGTTTACCTGAAAATGGAGTATTGTGACTTGCCCTTATAAAGCATTGTACTTATTAAAAAAAGACACACTTATTTAAATGACACATCAAACTGGAATTATGACCTCACTCAAACTTTATTCATGGAACATGGCAAAGTTTATTGGTAAGTTCCATATTTTATTAGACTAATACAGGGGGAAATGAGACAAACTGTTGGGAACATCTCTTCAAACTGTACTGTTTGGTCTAGTAGAAAATGTTACATCTATCTATGAAACTTAACATGGTTAGGTCATA